>NW_020837996.1:720068-768987 GCF_003676395.1 Aethalodelphis obliquidens | reverse complement strand
CTTTTTGATATTGTAAATGGTGTCTTGTGCTTCACTGTATCTTCCACCTGGTTATTGTTATATGAAGGCTATTTTGGAGGTTATTAATTTTTTGTTTGTTAATTTTACAACCTTCCATGTTACTAAATCATGTTTTCATCATAATTTTTTTCCCTTACTTCTTTTGGGTTTATCAGGTAAAAATTTTAACAGCTTTATTGAGACATAATTCATATGACATAAAACTTACCCGTTTAGAGAATATAATTCAATTTTTTTACTATATTTACAGGGTTGTGTAACCATGACCACAATCTAATTTTAGAACATTTTTATAACCCCTAAAAGAAACCTCACACTCATTACATTTCTCCTAACCCCCCGCCACTCCCAGTCGTAAGCAGCCACTAATTTACTTTATATCTCTATAGATTTTCACGTTCTGTACATCAGCCATTTAAATGGAATCATACAATATGCGGTCTTTTGTGACTGGCTTCTTTCACTTGTCATATTATTTTAAGGTTCATGCAGGTTGTAGCATACATCAGTTCTTCATTACTTTTATTGCTGAATAATATTCCATTGTATAAATATTTCACATATACCCATTTATCAGTTGATGGATGTCTGGTTTGTTTCAACTTTTTGGCTATTATGAGTTAAGGTGCTGTAAACACTCATATGCAAGCTTTTGTTTTCACATATATTTTCATTTCTCTTGGGTGTATATCAAAGAGTGGAATTGCTTAGTCTTATGGTAACTCTATACGTAACATATGGAGGAGCTGCCAAACTGTTTTCCAAAGTGGTTGAACCATTTTATGTTCTTTCTCATCAGCAAAGTATGAGGGTTTTGAGTTCTCCACATTCTGCCAACAGTTGTTATCGTCTGTCTTTTTGATAATAACCATTCTACTGGGTATGAAGTTGTATTTCATTGTGGTTTTGATTTGCATTTCTTTAATAAGTAATGATACTGAGCATCTTTTCATGTGCTTATTAGCAATTGGTACATCTTCTTTGGAGAAATGTCTACTCAAATCTTTGTTTATTTTTAAAATTCGGTTGTCTTTTATTATTTAATTATGAGTTCTTTTTTCTGGATACTAGACCCTTATCAGATATATGATCCTAAATATTTTCTCCCATTCTGTGGGTTGTCTTTTCACTTATTGGAGGTATCATTTGTAACACAGAAGTATTTAATTTTGATATAATCTAATTTTCTCTTTTTTTCTTTTGTGGTTTGTACTTTTCTTGGCCTAAGAAACCTTTCCTTAATACAGGGTTGTGAATATTTACTCCTATGTTTTCTTCTAAGAGTTTTACAGTGTTAGCTCTTAAATTTAGGTCTATGATCCATTTTGAGTTAATATTTGTATATGGTGTGAGGTAAGCAATCCAACTTCATTCTTTTGCATGTGGATATCCAGTTGTCCCAACATAATCTGTTGAAAAGATAATTCTTTCCCTATCTATTGTCTTGATACTCTTGTCCAAAATCAATTGATCTTAGTATAAATGTTGATTTCTGAACTCAGGTAAATTTTTATATCAAATGAAAATAAAGATAATTTGGTCTATTTCTTCCCAGTTCTTATGCCTGACTTTGTTTGCTAATATTTCTAAAAAAAAGTAAAAGGTTGGTGGGAATAGTGAACATCCTTGTTTTATTCTTAATTTGAGTAAAAATGTGTCTCTTTAGTCTCCATTTAACATTGGGATAAGTTATATTTGTTTTTTAATGTTAAGAAATTGTTCATTAATTCCTATTTATTGTGCTTTTTAAGGAAATACTATGGAATTTTGCCAAAAGTCTTTTTAATGTCTATGAAGATAAAATGATTATTCTTCTTAGATTTATTTATAAGATCAATTATATTAATTGATTATATATTGATGGATATATAAAATGAACCATCTTTGCATTTCTGGAATAAACCCCACTCGATCAGGATGTATTACTTTTAATGTACTGTTGCATTTGTTTGTTATTATTTTATTTAGTATTTTTGCATTGATATTCATAAGTGAGGCAACTATTTTCTATTTGTATACAGTGTTTTTCAGATTTAGTTATCAGTGGTATACTTATTGAATAAAAAATAATCTGGGAGTTTTTCTCTTTTTCTGTGCTCTGCAATTGTGCCATCAAATAAAGTAACCACTGGTCACAAGTGGTTATTTAAATTTAGTTTAATTAAAACTAAATTTTAAAATATTGTTTCTTAGTCATATTAGCCCCATTTCAGGGGTTTAATCTCCTCATGTGGTTAGTGGTTTCTGCGTTGGACAGCACAGATATTCAATGTTTCCTCCATTACTGAGTGGTCTGTAAGATAGTGCTCCTCTAGAATATACGTAGTGTTGAGTTTTCGGGGTGGTGGACAGTTGATAACTATTTTTATTTTTTCTTATGGAAACTGGTGCATTTGAACTTTCTACCTCTGTTAGCACTGATTTTGAAATGTTGTGGTTTTCCAGAGACTGTACATTTTTCTACAGTTTAAAATATATTTCCTTAGAATTGTATAAAGCGGTATCTTATACTTTTTAAAATTTCCTCTTTTTCAATGATTGTTTTCCCTTGCCATTTTTGTTTATTCATTTTGTGTTTTTGTGCTTGCTCTTTTTATTTCAGTTATTTTGTAGATTTTTTTCCAATAGCTAGCTTTTAAATTTTATTTATTTATTCTATTTTTTTAACTTTATTCTCTTATAATTATTATCCATCTTCTGCTTTAGTTTGGTTTTCTGTTTTGTTCTTTTTCTAATTTGGGGGGTTGCTTAATTGATTAATTTTCATGCTTTCATTTTTATTAATATATAATATAATATATAATACAATACAAGAGGCTATTCATTTTTCTTTAATTGCTGATTAAATGACATCTCATAGATTTTTGAAGTTTGTTTTAATTATCAGTATTTTCAAGAATTCTGCAGTTTTGTTTTTTTAATTAGAGATATTTAATTTAAGAATAAAATAGGGTTCATGGTTTTGAATTTGTTACTTATTTTTAGATATATTGCTTAATGAGATAATGCAATCATAGCATTTCTACTTAATCAAATTTATTAAGGTTTTCATTGTTATTTTATATGTGATAATTTTTCAGTGAAGTTATTAAACTCTTCTATTACTTCTTGTATCTTCCAGGCTTTCCACTTTATGAAATTTGCTGCTGTGCTATTTGGGGCATAAATATTTATAACTATTAAGACTCATACATTGTTAAGTGTGGCTTTATTAAGTATTCTTTTTTATCTTGTTATGCTTTTTAGTCTGAATTCTAACTTATCATGTTGAAGTGTTGTTTTTCTATTTTCCTCTACTTCATAGATTTTTTTTTATCCTCAAGTGTTTTTATCTTCTGAGAAAGTTTAATTTTCACTTTCTGTTTTCTTCTTAGAGTAACTTTGAATCAGTTTTGGATTTTTTTCCTATTTATGATTATTTTATTGGATTTTCCTGGGCCCATAATACCTGGTGATCTTATGGGGTAGGGAGAGATTGCACAGGCAAGGTCATAAACTTGCTAAGTTTCTTGGTTGAAGAGTGCCCTCCTTCGTTGCTAATATTAAGTGCAATTTATTTAGTAATTCTTTCTTTCTTTCTTTCTTTTTCTTTCTTTCTTTCTTTTCTTCCTTCCTTCCTTCCTCCCTCCTTCCCTCCCTCCCTATCCTTCCTCCCTCTCTCCCTCCCTTCCTTCCCTTCTTTCTTTCTTTCGTCTTCTGACACATATGTTGTTTCAGTAAGTTCGTATCATCAGTCATTTCCTTCTTTCCCTCACTATGAAGCCTCCATTGGTACCACCTACACTTTCTAACATGCCTCATCTCTTACTATACAACTTCTAAGCCCCTTTCTTTTGCCTACCCAGTAGCCAATGCTTTGGTTCACCATATCTTCTACGTATTCTCTACATGTCTTATCTAGAGTGAAACCTTCTCCTGCAGGGTGAACCATCCTTGTAGTTATTTATATTCCATCACCAGTAGGACCCCTTTTCAGTTTTGAAGTCAATTCTGAAACTGACACTGCTAGTATTAAACTTATTTTCGCAAGTGCATATAAATTGAAGTGATACAGTCTTTGCATTTTATTTATGCTATGGGTACTGACTGTGGGTGGTTCTATTCTCTCTTTCTCACTCTAATCTCTCTTTCTCTCTCATCTTTTTTATTTGTGTGGGTTTTTTAGAAGACACATGGAAAGATTCTAATATAGACAGCCACCATTACCCTACAGGACTCTGGAACTAAAGTTAGCCTCTTAAATTTTGGCTAGATATATTTTTTTAAACGTTTTCATTGGAGTATAATTGCTTTACAATGGTGTGTTAGTTTCTGCTTTACAACGAAGTGAATCAGTTATACATATACATATAACCCCATATATCTTCCCTCTTGCATCTCCCTCCCTCCCACGCTCTCTATCCAACTCTTCTAGCTGATCACAAAGCACTTGGCTAGATATTTTTTAAACAAGGAAACTACCACCTTGTGGAAGTAGCACTTCTGCCCTATTTGTCTAATTCAACCAGCCACTCTGTCAAATTGGTACAGTTTGCAGCCACACATTTTTGTGGAGATGGAACAACTTACCGATCCTATTTGAATACAGAAAACCTCCTTGGGGTATTCCTGAGAGAAGTAAATCCCTTCCTTCAGCCTTTAAACTCTTCTCAATTCAATATAAATTTGAATACTTTCCAGGAAAGACAGTATCTAACTGCAGAATAATAATCACCATCACTGCCCTGGATCAGTATCTCTCTCAGAAACGCTAATGCCCTTGCCTGTTATACTTAGTGGACTCAAAACCTCGTCAATCTTTTGCTTAAGGGTTTTGTCTGGTTTCTGAACTGAGCATTAAATAGAGACTTCGGCTTATTATCCAAATGTTCTGGAAATGTAAGGAGTTATTTCCTGACATGTCAGGAGCTCACCAGTGTCTTCTCACCATACAGAAACCTCCATAATTTTCACCCCTATATCATTTCCCTACCAACTCATCATTCCCATTTCTCCAGGGTAACTATAAAAAGATGTATCTGGAGGCTTCCCTGGTGGCGCAACAGTTGACAGTCCTCCTGCCGATGCAGGGGACACGGGTTTGTGCCCCGGTCCGGGAAGATCCCACATGCCGTGGAGCGGCTGGGCCCGTGAGCCATGGCCGCTGAGCCTGCGCGTCTGGAGCCTGTGCTCCGCAGCGGGAGAGGCCACAGCAGTGAGAGGCCCGTGTACCGCAAAAAAAAAAAAAAAAAAAAAAGATGTATCTAGGCAGATCAAAGGCCTTGACCTTTGATGGTTCCCTGCTATGTACAAAATAAATTCCCGACTTTTTAGCATAGGTCTTCATGATCTGGGTTGTACTTACTAGTTAGCCACTTATCCCCATACTACAGTCTCACAAACTAGTGCCCTGTTTTTTCAGATATCTGGCCCTTCATTTGCGTGTTTCTCCTGCCTGTGTACTCTCCTCTGTATCCAAGCACTAGGGAACATCTCGCCTTTCTATAATCAATTTAAATGAATCCATCCTTCATCTCCCAGTCGGGATTAGGGACCTCTCTATGCTGTATGCTCTGCACTACATGCTCAGTCCCTATGCTCCCCTTGTAGCTCTCCCAACTGTAGTTCTGAGCACATTGCATCACCATTTTCTCTTTGTGTGTTTGTGTGTGTGTGTGTGTGTTTTCCTGTCCTCTCCTCTATCCTGTGAGCCTCATGAGAGCAGGAACAAACACCTCGTTAATTTCTATAACCCTCCAGGTCCTAATACACTGTCTGGTGCAAGGTAGGTGCTTGTTAAATGTTTGAATGAATATATGCACATAGGATCTAAGAGTTAAAACTCCAGCCAGTGTTAAATCCCTTCACCCATTAAGATGATGCTCAGTCATCCCTACAGTTGTGTTTTACTGTGTTTCAGAGAACACTAGCTCAATGAGGATTTTCCCGGGGAAAGAATTTCATGGTCAGCTGTGTCTGGGAAGTACTATTTATTCAGCATCTCTTTCAGACAGTACCTATACTTAGGAATATTAGTGCATTCGTGCATTAAGGGCTCTGAGAAGTCCTGCAGTATTAAAACATGTTTTCTCTTTTTTAACTCAGGGTTTCAAAAACCTGAGTTTCATAAACCCTGAGTTTATTTGATCATTAAACCTTTTCTTCAGGTAATACCTTATTATACACTGAGAAACTATTGTTCTAAAGAACACACATCAGATCACAGAAAGGAAAGATTCAGGCCCTTCCTGAGAGACAAAGCTGGGTGGTCTTGACTCCCATCTCCAAAGTCACATGATGGATTAGTGGCAGAGAAGGAACAGGAACTGTGGTGATAGATTCGTGATGTGAAGACGGTTCTACCTAGGGTCACTTGAACAGAATCTCTGTTCCAGCTTCTGCAGGAATTCTTGGTGAACTGGGCATTTATGGCCATGCTTGAAGCCTCTAGCTAACAGGTTATTGTTGATTGCAGAAACAGAAACTTAGCTCGTGCCAGGTTGTAGTCTGCATCAGACCCAGTTGGACCCAGAGCTCAAAGTCATCAAGAAATGGTCTCCTTCCATCTCTTTCAATTCTACTTTCCTCCGGACTCTGTTATCAGACACACTCTAGTCAAATAATGGCAAAGTGACCTCCATCCATCCCTAGCTTACTCTCTTATGGAATACATGCTTTCTAATCTGGTGACTCCAGCAGTAGTCCCAGGGCTGTCTCTCATTGGGCCGATGTGACCATTCCCTAGCCCTAAACCAATTACTGTGGAATTCTCTGGTTGGGACAGGACAGGGTCACAAGGTCCATCCCAGAGCAGGAAGATGGATAGTTCCTCCTAAACCTCATAGAAATGATAGTAGAAGAGGAGGTGATTTCCCAGCAAAAACTGGCTGCTATTATCAGATGAAAGGATCCAGAGCAGCCAAAACAACAGAAACATCATCTAATAAGAAGAGGAAAGATGTAGACCGAGGCACAATGCTAAGCATTTCTGATGCATTGTATACAATTATTTTCCCCATTTGACAGATGCGGAAATTGGAGTTTGGTGCAATGAGTGATTTGCTCAAGTCACACACAATTTGTGAAGAAGCTGAGGCTTAACCTTAGGCCGTTTGATTCTGAAATCTGAACTTTTCACCACTGGGCTGGGCTGCTTAGCCCACCTTAGTATCTGCTCCTAGTGTCCCTGTCTGCATTCTTTTCCAGAGCATTTTAAGGTTGTTTTTTTTTTTAATTTCCTTAATAATCAATTTTATAGTAGTAAAATGAAGTCTGGGTCATTCAAACTTGTTACAGTTTCAATGCTTCTCCTCCTCCTCCCCCTAATCTATTCTCACTGAGACAATAGCATCTTGTTTTTAATGAGTGACACAGTGTGAATGGGCTCTTACTTTCCTTGAGCAGACCTGCGACACTGCTGGTGGATAAATGGTGCTGGTGGGCTGCATTGGCTGTTTGCATCCCGAGGGCATCTCCTTTCCCTCCTACCTCTTCATAAACCACTTTCCTTTCTATTGGCTCATCTCAGAGACCCTTCTAAAGACCAACTTGTGACCCAGAAATGTGATGAATTAGAGGAGGCCAAGTGACTTCCTCCCTGATAACCCTTCCTATCTGCAAACCTGAGGTGCCTCGTGGCTTCATGCTCTTGAACCTCCCCAGCCCCATATAAACCTTCCTCTAGACTCTGGTGTTCAGAGAGCTTAGCGATTCATCTAGCACCATGGTGACATGGGAAGACTGATTTGCTGAGTAGGATGAAGAGTTTGAGGGAATTTGGAGAACATTATAGAGGAAAAAAGTAGCAGTTGTGTATAAGTTATCTATTGCTGTGTAACAAATCACCCCCAAACTTAGTGGCTTAAATGAACAATGATTTACTCTTTCTCACAATTCTGCAGGTTAGCTGAGTGGTTCCTTTGCTGGTTTAGCCTGTGCTCACTCATGTGGCTACATTCAGCTGGATGGTCAGAAGGCCCCACTCATGCATCTGGTATTTGCCGTTTCCCTTGTTGGAGAGCCTCAGTTCTCCACATGACCACTCCTCTTTCAGTATCACGTGGCCCCATATGGTGGCCTCAGCAGCCTTCCAACAGGGCAGAGGAGGCAGCTACAAGCCTAAGGAGGCTTAGGCTTTAGAACTTGCACTGTGCCATTTCCAGCACATTCTATGGAGCAAGGCAGTCATAAGGCCAGCCCAGATGCAAGGGAGCAGGGAAGTGGACTCCACCTCTGGATGGGAGAAGTAATAAAGTCACATTGCAAAGGGGTGAGCACATTGGAAGGGGAGGGATTGGTGGCCACTAAACAATTTTCCATAGCCTGCATGATCTCTCCTGGGCATTTGCTCAATAAGACAAGAGGTGAAGTAGCACCAAACTGATGAAGGTTGATGGACAGACATACAGCACATCCATGGTTACAAGTAAGTGTTCCTTCTTCCTAAACACATACAGATTTCATAGCTGTTACCTTGTGAAGTCTTATTAGATGACAATTAGAGTTACAGCTAAGGGCAATGGGCTGCCTGTGAGGTGGTGAGCTCCCTGTCACTGGCAGAGCTCATCCCCATGGACATGGAGCTTACATTCTAGCTGGGAAACAGAACCACTAAACAAGCAGCTGCCCTGGAGTGTAAGAAGGGTAAGTACAGCAAGCCAAGGATTGGCAGCAGGATATAAAGAGCTCTGGGGTCTGATAATTTGGGTTAAAATCCCAGGTCTGCAGATGCAAAATATATCAGAATGGATAAACAGCAAGATCCTATTGTATAACACAGGGAACTGTATTCAGTATCCTGTAATAAATTATAATGGAAAAGAATATGAAAAAGAATATGTATATTTATGTATAACTGAATCACTTTGCTGTACACCAGAAACTAACACAACATTGTAAATCAACTATATTTCAATAAAAAATAAATAAATACAAAAATCCCAGCACTACAAAAACTACAAGTAGCGTGACCTAAGCCAAGTTATTTGCCTACTCTGGGCCTTGGTTTCTTGGTCAGAAAATCGGAATAATGCTAGCGTCTGTCTCTTGAAATTATTGTGAAGATGAAAATTAAAATCCATATATAGTAAGTATTCAGTAAATGGTACTTATTGGTATGCTGCTGCTCTTATGATTATGATTATGATTGTGGTAGTAGGTATGTGATGGCTTCCCCAACATACATTTCTCCCTTGTCCAGACTGGATGGGATTAATCTTACCCCAGTCTAGGGTGCACTTTGAATGTCTGAGCCAGTTAGGGTAATCCCACCCCCCTTGCCAAAATGATTGGTTCAAACTCTAGCACGAAACCCAGGCTTATACCCATCAGAGTATGACAAGCTCCAGGCATACATAGTGATTAGTCCAGAGGTGGTCACCTGATCTAAGGTCATCCAATCTGAGGGAAGCACACAGTTTTGATTTGATGGTTGTGAGAACAGACCCACCTCTGTCACTCGGTGAGTGTGACTGAGGAAGCAGATAGTCCCAGCAATGGTGGTGCAGTGGTGTCATTTGGAAGTAGTCATCTCATAGCCAGGAAGGAAGTCATCTGGGGAATGGAGCCAGCTCACAGAAGGTTGAAGAGCTAAAAGAATCTCAAAGAAATGATCCAGTGCCATAAAAGGATGGTCTCAGAAACCACCCTCATGCTGCATCTGGGAGAAATGATGCAATCAGTAACCAGTGGAAAGAGCCCTAGACAAGGGTACGTCAGATCTGGGCTCTAGATCCAGAACTACAACTTAATACTTGTATGACCCTAGGAAGGTCAGTCCATCTTTGGGAGCCTTTGTTTCCTCACCTAATAAATGGAGACAACACTGACGATCAGGTCCACGACTGTGTCCGTCTCCATACCCAGCACAGTAATGCTCAACAAATGTTGGGTGGATGGACAGGAGGATGCAAGGAAGGGATGTGTCTGATCTGATCTGTTACCTCGTTGTTATCAAGAGTTCTTATCTTAGCTTAAATAAGCCAGAGACAGAGCCAACAGTCACATATAATATAATACGTTTTGGTCAAACCAGGATAACTGTGAGATCTAAATGGGAAAACCAAAATAAGTATAGCAACTGCTTGGGTCACAGCGGGTACTCAGTTTTCATTTGCTGAATAAAAGATTTGTTAGGGAAAAATATTATCTAAGGGGAGGACCTTACACCTCCATAGGTGTTCTTCTAAGTGACAGTTGTATACATGTCACAAGAAGATTCTTTTTATCCCACCTGGATGATATTCAAATAGGAAGCCATGACTTTAGATCTATTAGCGAGTAGATTTTCACTAGTTCCCAGTGGGTAGGGTTTAATTAACATATAAATCAGTACTATACTGGGTCGAATAAAAGAGTGGTTTGTATCGTTTAATCTTCAGAGATGAAACTCGTTGACTATGATCTTCCCAAACCCCAGGAGCTCTTCATGAATTCAGGAAGAAGATTCATAGGTTTAAGGCAAACCATGTTTTTCCTCCATAGATTATCAGAAACAAACATCTTCCCTGAATCAAAAGAGCCACTTTCCTTACAGAAGCAGAATTATAACCAACCTAGCCTATTCGTCTGCACCCATCTTTCTCTGTAAGATGATACACCATGCTTCTGGTCCAAATGAAGGCGATACCCACTAGTTGTAGAACTACTACTAGTCCTAACTAAGATAGGTCTTATTGCTTTACAGTGTTTCTCATTCTCATAACAAACTCACAAGGCAGAATTGATCACTACTCCCATTCTCCCATTTTACAGCTAAGTAAAATAGGGTTCAGGTCACTTGATAGAGGGCCTGATACTTGAGTCACTAAACCCTAAAGAACCACACTGATCCTTTCACAATGTTTGATTAAGTGAACAAAAATTCTGGTCCGAGCCGCATCCCACTCCATTTGATAGATGAAGAAATCAAGACCCAGAGAGGGCAGTAGCATCCTAGATCCAAGGCCCAGGCCTCCTCCCTCTGTCTGTGACCCTGGCCTGCCTGAATGTTTGCACTCCCCACAACTGCTGAAGGTACTCCCATTCTGGGGCTGCCCAGTTGGGGTCCTAGTCCCCCATGAGCCTCCTAATCGTTCATATTTCCATGTGCAAAATACAAGCCTGCAAATACATGCACATCTCTGCTTCCAATCCCTAATTCCTTCCTTTTATATTTGTTACCACCAAAAGGAGCCAAGTACCCTTAGTGAGATACAGAAAGAGCCTTGCTATTACGGAGAGGCAGGCCATTGGAGAGAAGAGGGACCCAGGATGCCTATTATTCTAACCTGAAAGGTGAATGAAACTAACATTTACTGAGTCCCTTCCACAAGCAGATGCCATATCACAAAAGCACTTTCTTAAAGCATCTCACCTGAGCTTTACCACAACCCAGTGATACTATCCCTATTTCACAGATAACAAACAGGGTCAGAAAGGTTATAGAGATTGCCCTAGGCTCCACAGTTTCTGAGCTGCAGAGCAAGATTAGAACCTTGGTCTGTGACTCCAAAGCCTCATGCTTGCCACTCTCCAGATGCTTCTCTGAAATCCCAGCGATGGACCCACGGGGCAACCAGGGAGTAAATAAAATAACCGCCATCAGTGTGCTGTCCTCTGTTATGTAATAAGATGTTTGGGGAATGCACTTGCCGCTCCATGAGTCGGATGGAAACGGGGGAATCAGGGCATTAGAGCCGGGGCTTCCTCCTGAGACTGGGATAATGCCTTTCAGCAGTTTCTCTGCTGGAATTCCGGAGATTAATCATCTGAAACAGACTTGGCCAGAAATAAGCCAGGAATAAGAGGTCTGTGGGCCCATGCATGCAAAAAAAAAAAAAAAAAAAAAAAAAAACCCACAGAAAAGTGCAATTATCAAGAGTGAGAACCATAAATAGAACAAGCTCTGTTCAGAACATACAGGGAAGCCTCCCTCCCAGCCAGTTCTCAGGATTATGATAAGGTCACTGAAACATGCAGGGTCACTGAGTTCCTGGCATCTGAATGTTGCTGTTATGGACTCTTCCCAAAATTCATCCATCAAAAGGATGATTAGAATCCTGGGAAGAGTACAGAGGCAAAGGTACAATGAAAAAGGAAACCCATGGGCATGGATGGGTCGTCTGGTCCTGCTAACTCTTGATAGATGGTTTCAAACACACCTCCCCTAACCTGTACATCCAGCCTGAGAAATAAATATGATTTCTTCCACTTTGCAGATGTGATAACTGAGTCATAGGAAGAAAAGTTCCTTATCATCAGGCAGCTGATAAGTGGCTGGGCTGGACTAGAACCCACATTTTTGACTCTTATCTTGTTTTCTCCCACCATTGCCCCTCCCTGACATTATGGAAAGGCTCCAGCTCAGGTGGAAAGGGACCCCTACACACTAAACCAGATCTCCTGACCAGCTCAGATGCCCCAGAGGCACAGTTTGTTTGGGGTGTTTTCCCACTGTGATTATAACAGTCCTCTGAGGGGAAATTTGGCCAAACAGGGCCTTCTGTGAGCTTCAGGCCTGGAACCCCACTGAGTCCCTCTTTCTTCAGGGTCAAGTTTGTTGACCTGGATTATCTCATGAACTGTTTTCAAGGCCACTGCACTCAGTGACCACCTCTTCTTGGAGAATTTTCTCCACTTCTTTGAAGCCTGATCAAGGACACTGTGCAAATCTCGACTTAGTGCTTAATGATGTAGAAGCCACTTCCCTGGGAACTGCCTGGTTTATGATGCACCTTCCCTAGAAATGGCCTCCAAACCCTGACATGGGTGGGCCTTCTGATTGGTCCAGAAGCAAATGCATGACCCAAACAGGGACAATAAGAACATCTCTCTTGGCAATAGTAACATTTCTCCTAGGAAGTGGGAGGGAGGTTGGGAGTGCTTGGTAACGTGGCTGTGTTAATAGCAACGCTCTCGACAAAGTGTCGTGAGCCACCTTAGTAGTTCCCTCCTTCCCTCCTTCCCAAAGCTTTCTTGTTCCATGAAAATATCAACATCCATCCAACATGTCTTCTTTTTGTTCTAGATGGCTGAAGTAGACTTCTTTTATCTGTAACCAAAAGAAATGCTCTATTTTTACTTGCTTGTTTTCTTCTTGGTCTTCTCCACTTGACTGAGCTCCTCAAACACCATAACTTTGTCTTAAATGTTTGATCCAGAGAAAGAGTCCAATCAGGGATGGCTGAATCAATGGCTGACTGCCTCATTTCTCCACATTCTTTCCTTCAGGTCATCACTTGTACATCCTGTTCTTCATTTATCCTCCCTCAAGTCATGTCATTAGGAAACCATTCTGTGCTGAGATCTTACTAGAACAATAAGGAATGCAAGGAAACATCACACATGTGCCTGCCCTCATCTACCTGCAGTGTATTTGAGTAGCACAGACATCAAACCCAATAAATTGCACAAAAATGCAAGAAAGAACAAAAGAAATGAAAATGATAATATCTACCATGTATTGATTGCCTACGACATGCTATGCAAAGCACTTTTATATATCAGCTCATTAGAATCTCACAACAGCCTTGGAGAAAGATGTTATTATATCTGCTTGCAGAAAGGAAACCTGAGACTCAGAGCATTTAAGTGACTTGCCCAGTGTCATACAGGTAGTAAATCATGGGACTGGGATTCAGCCCAAGCTCTGTCTGTTTCCAGAGCCCACAGTATCTCTGCACTGTTCTTTGTAATCCCAATGCTAAAAGGCTTAGCCAGGAGCAATAGATATGAGACCGGGCCAACTGAGAATTTTAACAAAGACTGCAGCCTGGGCAGAAGGTCCCTGGGTCAAGTGGTGGAAGCACTTGACAGAGTTGGAGAGAAGAAGACAGCCATCATCTTTAGCTAAAACAGGTGGGGTCAGCATCTTGGGAAAGGAGGCTATCTCTGGGTCCTTGGGGCTATCCACTGGGAAGCCAGCTCTCTGAGGATGAGCCAGGGTGTGGGACCCCAAACATCCCTTACTTCCATTTCTTATCTCCCTTTCTATGTCAAACAGTGATGCAAAGTGACAAATAGAAGGAGGGGGCTCCTTTCCAGGCACAGAGGGTGGGTCCAGATAGCAACACCTCAGAACCAGTACAAAATGCAAAAATTCTCTTAAGTCTGGTTAGGCTTACCCAAGAGACCAGTGGGAGGCCTTCAGATATATATTTTTATTTGTTCTGAAGCAATCCTATTTCTGTATTAGCTTTCTTTGGACAGAAATCTAACTCAAAGTGCCTTAAACAAAAAAAGGAATGTATTGGCTCAAATAACAGAAAGGCCAGACATAGGGTTATTTTAGGGGGTGGCTGTTTCCAGATACTCAGTCAATATCTTCAGAAGATCAGCTCTCTCCATTCCTTCATTCTGCTTTCCTCTCCGCTGAATTTATTCTACTCCCATAGGGTAGCAAGACAACCCCCCAGCATCTCCAAGTTTGTCTACTAGCTTGAAAATGCCAAGTAAAAAAATAAGTACCTCTTTCTAAATAGTTCCAGCAACAGTCCTGGATTAGCTTTAATTGGCCAGGCTCCCGATGTGTGTTCATTGCAGACCCAATTGCTAAGACATTTTGGGTTCTCATAGACCAGACCCAGGTTGCAAATCCATTTTTGGAGCTATCGTTGTAAATAAACACTCTGTACTGACCCCATGAAGTAACAGTGAGGGAGGGATGTTTTCTGGTTTCTCAAAGAGGTATCAGGATATTGTTACCAAGAGACAGAGGACTAGCTTATGGTGCAGCAAAACAATGGCTAGACAAAGTAATGTTGTTGAAGCATTTTGGGAAATATTCCTTCATTCATTCCTTTATGATATGTACTACATAGGAGACATTGTGCTGGGGATGAAAAAAACATGAGACCTATCGTCTGTCATAAGACTAGTAACAAGTGCTTCTGCTATTCTTTACAGTTTAAGTGGTACTTTCCCCTTCATTACCTTATTTAATCTCTGTCTTAACTCTGCATGGTGTCAACAGCCCCACTTTAAAGATGAGAAAACTGAGGTTCAAAGAGGTAGAGTCACTAGTCTCAGTTTCCTTGGTGTGGTAGATTGGAATATTGGGCCCAACTCTCCCATTCTTCCCTGTAACATGACTATGGACTCATGTCTTTGTCACGTGACTTTGAAGGACTCTTGGTAAGCTAAGTGACCTATTGATTCTGAGCCAATAGTGTGAGAACAGATGTGATACACAACATCCCAGGTGAGGCTTGAAATGTCCTTGCAAGTTTCACTTGTGCTTGAAAGCAACTCTTTTCCCCTTTCCTGTTTGCCCATTTCTGTTCCCCTCTAATCTTAAAAGAACTTAACTATAAGAATTATATGGTTAACTAAGCAATTAAGTAACTCCTGACTTATGCTCTCCTGAATGCACATCGTGCCTTGTCTAACCTGTTGATTCTTTTCCTGGATAAAAAGAAGTCAGTTTCAAAAAAAAAAAGACTAGCTCTCTACCCCCAACAGCAATCCTGCAGGTGGATAATTCAGGCAAGATAACATCTGAAGAGAGAGTCAGCCAGTCTGCACACAAGAGAGAAGGATACAGACCCAAACCTCTTGCCTCAATGATTCACTGAGATTCTCCACCCCGCCCCCCCATTTTCCCCTTTAAAAACTGTCAGAGCTGAGCAGAATCTTCGAAGATGGTCTCTGGACACGAGTCAACCAACTCCCCACAGTTGCCAGCTTTTCTGATTAAAGCACCTTTCCTTCCTACTGACACTTGCCTCTCGAATTATTGGCTTCTGAGAAGGAAGCAGCTGAACCTGGGTTCAGTAACATGCTCAACTGGAACAAAAGCATACCCCAAGGAGCCATTGCTCCTCCAACCTGGGTCCTAAGTTGAGACATATGGAGAAGACCTGAACTCAACTCACTGCTGGGAACCAAATTTAGCTGAGGTCATCAGAACAACAGCCAACTCACAGATCTGAGAGCACAAGATAATATGTGTTATTGTGAGTTTCTGAGATTTGAGGAATGCTTGTTATGCAGCAAACACTGATTAACAGACCTAAGAAGTTATGAATCAGGAATTTAGAGGCTAGTCTAATATGACAGCAGAAAGCACAAAGAAAGGGCCTTAAATGCCAGCAACCGATTTAGACTTCACCCTGAAAAGAGTTGGAACTGCTGAATGGAATGACCTAATTAGATATGTTAGGACGGTGGCTCTAGGATTTTAATGAGTGAGACTGTGAAGAGGATACTCAGGGAGGAGGCAGGATCTGAGCTCCAGGGAAGAGATAATAAGGGATGAGACTATGGCAGCTCAGATGGGCAGGGAGCTCTCTATCCAGCTGTTACAGCTCCATAATTGTTCAATGTCATTAAAAATCATTAAATCATAAGACCAGGTTAATCTGTTACAGTATCTGCTGAAATTAAGCCTCTCAAGTCACATATATCACTGGCAATAGCTGATATTTTCCATTTGTTATCTCCTTTCTGATTAGAATTCATTTGATTGTAATTACTGAACATAATTCAGTGCCATGTTTTATCCCATATGGCAAATATTGCTTCCAATTTCTGATGAAGTGCTCACAGTACATAGCCATTCCATTTGTGCTCATTTGTGTGCAACAAAACTGCCCTTCACATTGAGAAGTTGCCATTGGAATCTATACTGTATACCTTTTAAAGATAACTATCCATGCTTTTAAAAAATTCAATGAATTTTAGAACTCGTGTTAACTTTTGAAGATAAATGTTTAGGGAGAACCTTTAAATAGGGAGTTTAGATTAAGATGCCACATATTTTGAGTCCCTGCTCTGTATCAACCCTCTATTTTTACCTAGTTATTTCTCTTAATACTTGTGACAATCACTCTCATTGTCAGAAGAGAACACTGAGACTTAGAGAGGTAAAGGGACTTGGGGCTAAAAAATAGAAGGATTAAGAAATGTTAATGTATGGGAAGAGCTCCTCGTCCACCAGCAGTGTGCTGCTCTAGTGGAACAGCATTGGGTCTTCGTTGCTGCCTGTGGGCTTTCTCTAGTTACAGTGTGGGAAGTAAACCATCTTTCAGTGGAATAAATACTCTAACCAATGAGGCCAAAATTATGTATATTTCAATAGCCATGTGGCTGACAAGGTCTTGGTGCTCCAGCGGGTGTCAGACCTGAAACTCTGAGGTGGGAAAGCCAAGTTCAAGACACTGGATCACCAGAGACCTCCTGGCACCTCATAATATCAATCGGCAAGAGCTCTCCCAGAGATCTCTGTCTCAATGCTAAGACCCAGCTCCATTCAACAACCAGCAAGCTACAGTGCTGGACACCCCATGCCAAATAACTAGCAAGACAGGAACAAAACCCCACCCATTAGCAGAGAGGCTGCCTAAAATCATAATAAATTCACAGACACACCAAAACACAACACTGGACACGGTCCTGCTCACCAGAAAGACAAGATCCAAACTCATCCACCAGAACACAGGCACTAGTCCCCTCCACCAGGAAACCTACACAACCCACTGAATCAACCTTACCCACTAGGGACAGACACCAAAAACAACGGGGACTACGAACCTGCAGCCTGTGAAAATGAGACACCAAACACAGTAAGATAAGCAAAATGAGAAAACAGAGAAATACACAGCAGATGAAGGAGCAAGGTTAAAAACCCAGCAGACCAAATAAATGAAGAGGAAATAGGCAGGCTACCTGAAAAAGAATTCAGAGTAATGACAGTAAAGATGATCCAAAATCTTGGAAATGGAATGGAGAAAATGTAAGAAACGTTTAATAAGGACCTAGAAGAATGAAAGAGCAAACAAACAATGATGAACAACACAATAAATGAAATTAAAAATTCTCTAGAAGGGATCAATAGCAGAATAACTGAGGCAGAAGAACGGATAAGTGACCTGGAAGACAAAATAGTGGAAATAACTACTGCAGAGCAGAATAAAGAAAAAAGAATGAAAAGAATTTGAAGACAGTCTCAGAGACCCCTGGGACAACATTAAATGCACCAACATTCAAATTATAGGGGTCCCAGAAGAAGAAGAGAAAAGGAAATGGACTGGGAGAATATTTGAAGAGATTATATTTGAAAACTTCCCTAATATGGGAAAGGAAATAGGCAATCAAGTCCAGGAAACACAGAGAGTCCCATACAGGATAAATCCAAGGAAAAACATGCCAAGACACATATTAATCAAACTATCAAAAATTAAATACAAAGAAAAAATATTAAAAGCAGCTAGGGAAAAGCAACAAATAACATAAAAGGGGATCCCAATAAGATTAACAGCTGGTCTTTCAGCAGAAACTCTATAAGCCAGATGAGAGTGGCAAGACATATTTAAAGTGATGAAAGGGAAAAACCTACAACCAAGATTACTCTACCCAGCAAGGATCTCATTCAGATTCAATGGAGAAATTAAAACCTTTACAGACAAGCAAAAGCTAAGAGAATTCAGCACCACCAAACCAGCTTTACAGCAAATGCTAAAGGAACTTCTCTAGGCAGGAAACACAAGAGAAAGGAAAGACCTACAAAAACAAATCCAAAACAATTAAGAAAATGGTAATAGGAACATACATATCAATAACTATCTTAATTGTAAATGGATTAAATGCTCCAACCAAAAGACATAGATGGGCAGAATGGATACAATAACAAGACCCATATATATGCTGTATACAAGAGACCCACTCCAGACCTAGGGACACATACAGACTGAAAGTGAGGGGATGGGAAAAGATATTCCATGTAAATTGAAACCAAAAGAAATCTGGAGTAGCAATTCTCATATTAGACAAATTGACTTTAAAATAAAAACTATTGCAAGAGACAAAGAAGGGCACTACATAATAATCCAAGAAGAAGATATAACAATTGTAAATATTTATGCACCCAACATAGGAGCACCTCAATACATAAAGGCAAAAACTAACAGCCATAAAAGGGGAAATCGACAGTAACACAGTCATAGTAGGGAACTTTAACACCCTACTTTCACCAATGGACAGATAATCCACAATGAAAATAAGTAAGGAAACACAAGCTTTAAATGATACATTAAACAAGTTGGACTTAATTGATATTTATAGGACATTCCATCCAAAAAGAACAGAATACACAATCTTCTCAAGTGCTCATGGAACATTCTCCAGGATAGATCATATTTTGGGCCACAAATCAATCCTTGGTAAATTTAAGAAAATTGAAATTGTACCAAGTATCTTTTCTGACCACAATGCTATTAGACTAGATATCAATTATAGGAAACAATCTGTAAAAAATACAAACCCATGGAGGCTAAACAATACACTACTAAATAACCAAGAGATCACTGAAGAAAGCAAAGAGGAAATCAAAAAATACCTCGAAACAAATGACAATGAAAACACGACGACCTAAAACCTATGGGATGCAGCAACAGCAGTTCTAACAGTGAAGTTTATAGCAATACAATCCTACCTCAAGAATCAAGAAAAATCTCAAATAAACAACTTAACCTTACACCTAAAGCAATTAGAGAACAAAGAACAACAGAAAGAAACCCCGAAGTTAGCAAAGGAAAGAAATCATAAAGATCAAGTCAGAAATAAATGAAAAAGAAATGAAGGGAACAATAGCAAAGATCAATAAAACTAAAAGCTGGTTCTTTGAGAAGATACACAAAATTGATAAACCATTAGACAGACTCATCAAGAAAAGAAGGGAGAAGACTCAAAGCAATAGAATTAGAAATGAAAAATGAGAAGTAACAGCTGACACTGCAGGAATATAAAGGATCATGAGAGATTACTACAAGCAACTATTTGTCAATAAAATGGACAACCTGGAAGAAAGGGACAAATTCTTAGAAAAGCACAACCTTCCGACACTGAACCAGGAAGAAATAGAAAATATAAACAGACCAATCACAAGCACTGAAATTGAGACTGTGATAAAAAAAATCTTTCAACAAACAAAAGCCCAGGACCAGATGGCTTCAGAGGCAAATTCTATCAAATGTTTAGAGAAGAGCTAACACCTATCCTTCTCAAACTCTTCCAAAATATATCAGAGGGAGGAACACTCCCAAACTCATTCTACGAGGCCACCATCACCCTGATACCAAAACCAGAAAAAGATATCACAAAGAAAGAAAGCTACAGGCCAATGTCACTGATGAACATAGATGCAAAAATCCTTCACAAAATACTAGCAAACAGAATCCAACAGCACTTAAAAAGATCATACACCATGATCAAGTGGGGTTTATCCCAGGAATACAAGGATTCTCCAATATATGCAAATCAATCAATGTGATACACCATATTAACAAATTGAAGGAGAAAACCATATGATCATCTCAATAGATGCAGAAAAAGCTTTCAACAAAATTCAGCACACATTTATGATAAAAACTCTCCAGAAAGTAGGCACGGAGGGAACTTAATAAAGGCCATATATGACACACCCACAGCCAACATTGTTCTCAATGATGAAAAACTGAAACCATTTCCACTAAGATCAGGAACAAGACAAAGTTGTCCACTCTCACCACTATTATTCAACATAGTTTTGGAAGTTTTAGCCACGGCAATCAGAGAAGTAAAAGAAATAAAAGGAATCCAAAATGGAAAAGAAGTAAAACAGTCACTGTTTGCAGATGACATGATACTATACATAGAGAATCCTAAAGATGCTACCAGAAAACTACTAGAGCTAATCAATGAAGGTGGTAAAGTAGCAGTATAAAAAATTAATGCACAGATATCTCTTGCATTCCTATACACTAATGATGAAAAATCTGAAAGAGAAATTAAGGCAACACTCCCATTTACCACTGCAACCAAAAGAATAAAATACCTAGGAATAAACCTACCTAAGGAGACAAAAGTTCTGTATGCAGAAAACTATAAGACACTGATGAAAGAAATTAAAGATTATACAGACAGATGGAGAGGTATACCATGTTCTTGGGTTGGAAGAATCAACATTGTGAAAATGACTATACTATCCAAAGCAATCCACAGATTCAGTGTAATTCCTATCAAACTACCAAGGGCATTTTTCTCAGAAGTAGAACAAAAAATTTCACAATTTGTATGGAAACACAAAAGACCCCGAATAGCCAAAGCAATCTTGAGAATGAAAAATGGAGCTGGAGAAATTAGGCTCCTGTACTTCAGACTATACTACAAAGCTACAGCAATCAAGACAGTATGGTACTGGCACATAAACAGAAATATAGATCAATGGAATAGGATAGAAAACCCAGAGATAAACCCACACACATATGGTCACCTTATCTTTTTTTTTTTTCTTTTTTTTGCGGTTTTGGGGGTCTCCCATATTGTTGCCCCTCTGCATCCAGAGCCTGTGCTCTGGATGCACAGGCTCAGCGGTCATGGCTCATGGGCTTAGCCACTCCACGGCATGTGGGATCTTCCCGGACCAGGGCATGAACCCATGTCCCCTGCATTGGCAGGTGGACTCTCAACAACTGCGCCACCAGGGAAGCCCTGGTCACCTTATCTTTGATAAAGGAGGCAAGAATATACAGCGGAGAAAAGACCGCCTCTTCAATAAGTGGTGCTGGGAAAACTGGACAGCTACATGTAAAAGAATGAAAGTAGAACACACCCTAACACCATACACAAAAATATACTCAAAATGGATTAAAGACCTAAATGTAAGGCCAGACACTATAAAACTATTAGAGGAATACATAGGCAGAACACTCTATGGCATAAATCACAGCAAGATCCTTTTTGACCAACCTCCTAGAGAAAAGGAAATAAAAACAAAAATAAACAAATGGAACGTCATGAAACTTAAAAGCTTTTGCACCGCAAAGGAAACCATAAATAAGATGAAAAGACAACCCTCAGAATGGGAGAAATTATTTGCAAATGAAGCAACTGACAAAGGATTAATCTCCAAAATATACAAGCAGCTCATGCAGCTCAATATCAAAAACACAAACAACCCAATCCAAAATTGGGCAGAAGATCTAAATAGACATTTCTCCAAAGAAGATATACAGATTGCAAACAAACACATGAAAGAATGCTTATCCTTAGAGAAATTCACTAATCATTTGAGAAATGCAAATCAAAACTACAGTGAGGTATCTCCTCACACCAGTCAGAATGGCCATCATCAAAAAGTCTACAAACAATAAATGCTGGAGAGGGTGTGGAGAAAAGGGAAACCTCTTGCACTGTTGGTGGGAGTATAAATTGATACAGTCACTATGGAGAACAGTATGGAGATTCCTTAAGAAACTAAAAATAGAACTACCATATGACGCAGTAATCCCACTACTGGGCATATACCCTGAAAAAACCATAATTCAGAAAGAGTCATGTACGATAACGTTCATTGCAGCTCTATTTACAATAGCCAGGACATGGAAGCAACCTAAGTGTCCATCAACATATGAACATATATACAATGGAATATTACTCAGCCATAAAAGGAAACAGAATTGAGTTATTTGTCATGAGGTGGATGGACCTAGAGTCTGTCATACAGAATGAAGTAAGTCAGAAAGAGAAAAACAAATACCATATGCTAACACATATATATGGAATTTAAAAAAAAAAAAAAAGGTTATTAAGAACCCTAGGGTCAGGACAGAAATAAAGATGCAGACGTAGAGAATGGACCTGAGGACACTGGGAGGGGGAAGGGTAAGCTGGGATGAAGTGAGAGAGTGGCGTGGACATATATACCCTACCAAATGTAAAATAGCTAGTGGGAAGCAGCTGTGTAGCACAGGGAGATCAGCTAGGTGCTTTGTGACCACCTAGAAGGGTGGGATAGGGAGGGTGGGAGGGAGACACAAGAGGGAGGGATATGGGGATATAGGTACACATATAGCTGATCCTATTTGTTATGCAGCAGAAACTATCACACCATTGTAAAGCAATTATACTCCAATAAAGATGTTAAAAAAAAAAGAAGTGTTAATGTGATAAGTTTCTTGGCAGGGCTGCTTCGACAGCTTCTTTCAAAAAGATTATTTTTTTAAAAGGCTACTTTCTCGGCCTCCGTTGCCTCATTTACCGAAGGGTATGAAGAGACTAATATCATGGGATTGCCATAAACATGAAATATATAGTGGACATTTGTCATTCTTACTGCCTTTCTAGAACCTTGGAAATCTAAGTTAGAAAGCTCCCTTACAATCTGAATCTTGAAACCCCCCAACTGACTTTACTTTTGAGTAGCTTCCTTGAGATATAATTTACACACCATAAAATTGCCACATTTTAAGTTAAACTTAGTGATTTTTTAGAAAATTCACAGAGGTATGCAGCCCTCACCACAATCCAGTTTTTAGAAAATTTCCATCATTCCAGAAAGATCACTCATGAGCATTTGAGGTCAAGCACCACTCTTGCCCCCGCCCGAGGTAACCACTGACCTGCTTTCTGTCTCTAGATTTCCCTTTTCTGGACATTTCATACAAATGAAATCATACAGTCTGTGGTTCTTTTTGTCTGATGCTTTCATTTGCCATAACGTTTTTGAGGTTTATCCTTGTGCCTTTTTATTGCTGAATAGTATTCTGTTTATGAATATATTGCATTTTATTTACCCATCACCAGCTGATGAACATTTGGATTATTGCAAGATTTGGGCTATTATGGAAAATGCTGCTGTTAACATTTGCCTACATGTCTCTTTGTGGAGATATGGTTTCATTTCTCTGACTAGATTTTCCATCTTCCCTTGCAGCTAGGGCACATGCATAACAAAAGCTCAAACAATCAGAACCCTAGCCACGAGACTGCTGTTAATTCCTATGGCAATTCTATCAGATTGATCCCATTGCTATCTCTAAGGCTAAGTTGCACCAACTTTCAGCAGTCGTGTTACCTTAATAGTTCACATTTCTTGAGTACCTGCCATGTGCCCAGTACTGTCCTGAGCACTCCATATGCATCTTCTCATTTAATCCTCAAAACAATCCTCCAGGGTAGGCACTATTACTATACTCATTTTACAGATGGGCAAACTGAGGCAAAAAGAGGTTAAGTGACTACCACATTGGGAAACATCAGAGCCAAAATTTGAATCCAGGCAGCCTGCCATCAGAGACTATGCACTTAACTTTCTCTCCATGCTCTGAGAAGTGGCTGAATTTGTATCCTGAGCTCAGTTCTCATTGCGCATTTCCGGTTTTAAGAGCCATGGTGTACTCTCCCTCTGATGATAATCAGTGCTGCATTGTTTCATCAATATGTGAAGTAGAACAATAGCAGAAAGAGCATTCGGTGGTCTTAGAATGCTAACATCTGCCACCATCAGACCAACACTCTTCAGGTCCCAGAGTTCACTGGCATCCACGGTCCTATGTAATCATCTAGTCACCCGGCAGAGAGGGAAGGGTCATCAACATCCCACTGACAGATAGGGAAACAGAGACACAGAAAGGGGAGGCCACTCACCCAAGTTTGCACAGAGAGGAATCCCAGAAGCCAGGATCCCATCCTCAGTGGGCCAATAGCCAGTCTGAGCACTCCCCACTCCAACCTCCACCAACTCAAAGGTCCCCAGTCATTCCAGGTGATGGTCAAAGAGAGTAAGAGCTTGGTGGTGCCCTGGGTAGCAGTGGAGGGTGGTAGTGGGCCCCAGAACCTAACAAAACCTATTCCAGGCTGTTCTATTTGTCACCTGTGCTACTTGGGTAAATTCTTTATTCTGAATGTGTTTCCCCTTTTGTAAAATGGTAAAACAATAGTACACATTCGTGGAGCTGCTGTGAAAGTTGAGGGAAATAAGCATAGTAAAAACACGTGGCAAACTAGAGTTGGACCTCCAAGTGTCTTGCTCGCCAAACAGCACCACTAAACCCAGAAGATGGAGAGAATAGAATCCTGGTGGCATCATTTTAACTCTAGAGACACCTTTACCTAAATAGTGCTCAACCCAAACTATAGATGTTACCATTGATTCCTCACCTTCCATCTCCCCCTCCTAACCCACCAAGGTCACAACGTCTGCTGAATCTTTTCACTGCTTCATCTCTACAACTCCCTTCTTTTGCCCAGAGCAGCTGAACAACTGTGCCAGTCCCTTAACTGATCCAGCTTCCATGCTGCCTTCCCTTTTCCCCACCCAAAATCCATTCTCTCCACAGCAGCTGAAATGATCTTTCCAGTTTATCAATCAGACTCTGTCCCTCTCTCATTCTCAGCTCTCCAATGACCATTTATTGCTCTCTGAATCCAACCCAGACCCCTCAGCTCTTATCAGTAACCTTATAAATCTGGTTCCAGTGATCCTCATAAGTGTGCCTGGCCTGGCCATAATGATAAAAGCTACCATTTATCAAATGCTTGCTACCAGCCTTGAGCCTTCCTAACCAATGTGTAGATGTTAATTTATCTGATGAGGTCTCCCAATGGGGCCAGCTTCCTGGACATGCCATCTGTGTAGTCACACAGGGTCCTGGGCTTAGAAGGGTCCCATGTTTTGTTTAATGCTCTGTTCTTGAAATTTTAAATACTTTTTGACCAAGGGGCCCTGCGATTTCATTTGCACCAATGATGTAGCTGATTCTGTCTCCCAATAGCCATGAGAAATGATGGATGAGTCAGAAGTCTTCTAGTTGCAAGCAACAGAAATACAACTCCAAATGGCTTAAACGGTCAGGGAGAATTTACTGGTTCATAAAGATATATAAGGATAGGTCTTACTAATTCAGGCATAGTGAGCTCTAGGGTTAAAATGATGCCACCAGGATTCTGTTCTCTCCATCTGTTACCTCTGCTTTGATTTGTCTAGTTTCAAGGCCTGGTCAAAGAGCTTATTCCTCCTATAATTCCAACAGGTCATAAGATGAGGTCTCACCAGACCTTCCTGTTCACTTTCCCATCCCTGAACAAAGCACGGAGGCGCTTCAGGATGTCTACTGCACAGGGAGGGTGTTGTCATCTCTTTTTTCAGATAAGAAAAGAGACTCACTGAAGTGATGAGTGACCAGAACCACACACCGAACTAGAATTTGAATCCAACTGCGAATGACCCCAAAGTGTCTCAGATCCTCTCTTCACCAGGCCCTCCTGCCTTTCACCTTGACAATTGTCCAGATGAAGACTCACACTGTGTCCAGCTCATTTCCTATCTCGCATCATGTGGTTTGGGCTTCAGCTTGTGCTGTGTCCACCTTAGAATGTGGACACATCCTCAGCCCCTTTCCCGCTGTTTTTAGGTGCTTGCTTAACATGAACAGCTCAGAGGAGCATGGTACTTCTTCAAGGCTGAGCTAGAACAGGTCTCTAGAACCCTTAGGAATAGCATCACCTCTTGGGTTTATTTGGCAAGCCCATCTCAAACAGCTATTTAAATCTTAATTGGGAGTTTGAGGTACACAACCCTGGAATTTCCTCGGTATGTTAGGTCAAATTCAGCTACTCCTATTATTCCAAAAGAAAACAAATCCAACCCCAAAGCATCAGGATGTAACAGGGAGAGGGAGAGGAAGAGGAGGTGACATTTCTCATCTGCAACAAAACTCCCTCAATGTCCACACTCTTCCTATCTCTGTTCGCTTCCCCAAAGTCCCTTCCCAGTAAGTAGCTGAACCAGCTAATGTTTCCCAGGCTTTTTGGAAGCCTTACCTCCATTCCTACCCAAGATGGCTCATCAAAATATTCAACATCCCCCAGCAACCCCCAAAACAAACAAGTTTTCCACTTGCGGAGGAAATTCTGCTGCTTAGAAAACAAAATTTTTGTCTACATCCTTAAATACCCCAGTTGGCCTAGATATCCAGAATCTGAGCACTTCTCATCAGCTTCCTGCTCTCACCCCATCTGAGCCCCCATCATCTCTCCCCTGGATGATGGCAGTCGGTGCCTTTCTGTTCTCTGCCCTTTTACCTTTGCTCTGTTCGGGAGGAGGTCCTATTCTCAATACAGTACTGATCCAGTTAAAAGCTATGTTGCATCTTGTTACTGCCCCACTTAAAACCTTCCAGTGGTTCCCCTTTCACTCAGTGTCAAATCCATCCTGCTTATTGTGACCTGAGATCCTACAGGGTGCGGTCTCGACCTCTTTCTTGCCCCATCACCTCCTACTTAGCTCCAATCTCACTAGCGTCCTTGCCATTCTCCCCAGTGATAGATATATTCCTGCCTCAGGGCCTTTGCACTGGCAGTTCCCACTGCCTAGAATCCCCTTCTACTAGGAATCCACAGGGCTCAATCCACCACTTTCTGCATGTTGACTGCAAAGTCATCCTCTCTGCATCAATGCCCACCCTATCTTTTCTTTTTGTGACAAAAATGTCCTTTATTGTTGCCGTTTTCAAAGAGAAAATAGGTTTTTTTTTCCTAATTATAAAAGTGATGCTCATTTATAAAAGGCACTCTACAAAGACATTATTAAAAAGCACCCAAAATTCCATATCACAGAGGCAGCTGGTGGGTGTGATACTGTGAGACTGAACTCCAGAGATTCTCTGCCATAGTTATTTCATATTCTACCTATCCATGAGCTGCGAGAATTAGGACAAGTTCCTTCACCTTTCGAAACCTCAGTTTCCTCATCTGTGTGTGGGAATGACTGGTCCACATCTTGGATTGTTGGGAGAGAATGGGGAAAAGTGTTAATCTAGCCCTGGCCTACAGTCCATGACAGCGACTGATATTATCTTTGCTTTTTTCTGTCACTATCATATCATTAACATTTTGGGGTTTTTTGTTTGTTTGTTTACCTCTTTATTGGAGTATAATTGCTTTACAATGGTGTGTTAGTTTCTGCTATATAACAAAGTGAATCAGCTATACATATACGTATATCCCCATACCTCCTCCCTCTTGCGTCTCCCTCCCACCCTCCCTATCCCACCCCTCTAGGTGGTCACAAAGCACCGAGCTGATCTTCCTGTGCTATGCGGCTGCTTCCCACTAGCTATCTATTTTACGTTTGGTAGTGTATATATGTCCATCTTTTCAGTCTTGTGTCTATAGCTACATAAACATATTGATTATATTCTCATAGAAATGGGAACAAACTACAGTATTACTTTATGATCCAATTTTCTCATGAATTATAGTGTGACCATTCATGTAGCTTGTCTTACCCAGCATTTTTAATGGACACATATTTGCCCACCAACTTGATATCACACAATTTATTAATAGATTCTGTTTTCTCTATTATACAAAAAATTTGCTCCCAAAACCCTTATATTCTCTTCTCATTCATTGTCTCATTACTTCCTTATGCTATGATCTTAGAAGTAGGATTTCTGGATCAAAGGTATTTACAAGGTAACACTTTTGATACCAAGCACTAAATTGTTTCTAAAAAGATTACTTCAAATTATATACCCAACAGCAACATATGAAAAGTACTCATTTTCTAGCATTTGTTTCTATGTTGTTGGTATTAGCTCTGGAATTGGAAGGTACTTCCAGATTCTGGAAACTGGGGGAAAAAAATCAGAGATTAATTTATTTCCCCCAAGTTATCATATATACAGAGTTGCTTTGCTACAAATTAATTAGAATTTGTCTGCCTTAAACATTTAGCATGAGGACTTTACGGTTTATTTTGACAAGTGCATTTAAGAGAACCCTTATAGCTCTATACATTTAGTCTAACCATTTCAGCTTGTTTGTTTTTCTTCTTGTTTCATATAGATATCACATTCAGCTCCTTGCTACAGACAAAATCGCCACACAATTCTTATGACATGTATATCCCCACTACTGTCCTCCCCCTCCACAGCTGCAGAGAATAAGAAGACATCTGGTAGGAAGATGGGACATTAGAAAGATCAGGGTCACATGGACTGTACTCCTAGGGACTGGCTTTTTCCACAAAGCTTCACCCCAAGGCCTCTCTGAGTCAGACCCCAGTGCTAAGTAGTCTTTGATTCTCCAGATGACTAAGGCAGAACCTTGTTGATTAATCGGGGATCACATCTAGTGGAGGAAGCAGGTTAGGAAACAGAGGTTGGCTACAGAATGACACAAGGCTGATGGAGATATGAAGGAGCCCAGAAGATGAAACTATTCATTTCTATAGAAAGCAAAGAGCTTCGAAGCCACCTTGAGTTGCCAGGCCGGGAAGTGAGAGTAGAGGGCTCCAGGCAAAGGGCACAGCACGTGCAAAAGCAGGAAAGCTTGACAGTTCATGGGAAATTTGAGAAAAGAAAGAGTCCGCGGTGGTCAGAATCCCGTGTGCACGTGGAGTGTTGAAGAGACAGAACAGGTAGGTCAGGGCTAGGTGGATGCACTGACCAAGCTGGAGAGAGAAAAAGGCTGGGCCCAAGTTACACAAAACCACGTATGTCAGGCTCCAGGCACTTGGGGAGCCATTGAAGTTTCTAGCAGGAGAAGGATGTGATATGTTTAGCATTTAGAACAATCATGTAGGTTTCCACAAGGAGGGTGGCTTTGAGCAAAGTCTGGTGGCAGGGAGATCACAACTAGGCCGTGGTGGTGGAGATGGAGAGGTGGAGAAGTAGTGGGGAGACATGCACGGATGGACGGGATGGCTTTTATTGCGTGACTGAGTGTAGAAGAATAGGGAGAGGGAGAACAAAAGCTATGGCTGGGTTCCTGGTTCTGCTACCCGGATGGAGTGTGGGGCCGTTCACTGAGCCCTCTAGGGTGCCTATGTCCAGAACACAAAATAGAGAGCTGGACGGGAGATAGTGGTTGAGGACTTCAGCAGAGCAATCATGACAAAAGCCTTGGAGAAGACGTCACCAGCCAGGCAGAGTGTGTCAGGGAAAGACCACAGGGAGGCTTAAAGTACTGACTAAGGAAAACTACCTGTGATTGGCATGAGAAGAACTTCAAGGCAAGGACACGGAGGCTGACCGTAGCATCATGGCAGCTTCCATCCTTAAAGAAAATGTATATGAGCTGAAAACAAGTGTCCCTCTCTGCTTCTGTAAGAGCCCACACTGGTCCCTGTTGGCAGGTCTTCCCTGTGGGGCAGGGGGTCGTCACTCTAGGGCAGGGTGTGGAAATTCAGGTCTCACTGGGCTCCCGTTTCCATCACGCTGTGAAAATTTGATCGGCAGTCCACAGCTCAGTCCCATCACCATGAATTTCTCTGGCCTGAGAGGGGAATACATTTTTTTTTAGGAGAAAATTAATTTATTATAGCAATACATTAAAACAACAAAATAAGTATTTTTCTTTTTTTGCTGAGATATAGTTGGTTTATAATGTTGCATTAGTTTCAGGTGTACAGAAAAGTGATTCAGTAATACATATATATATATATATATATATATATATATATATATATATATATACACACAGAGTCTCCAGATTATTTTCCCTTATAGGTTATTACAGGATCCTGAGTGTAGTTCCTCATGCTCTACAGTAGGTCCTTGTCAGTTATCTATTTTATATTTAGTACTGTGTATATGTTAATTCCAAACTCCTAATTTATTCCTCCCTCCCTCATTTCGAGAGGTGAATTAATTTTTAAATCCATCATATCTGGTTCAGCACTGGCTGTTAGGGTGGAATGCCAGAGGGCTGATATGGAGGAATGCCCTTTCCTGGTTCCATGGTGTGAGTTCTGAGTTCACCAGGGATGTGTATAGGAACAGTTAACCCCTTCAGGTTGGCTCCACAGGAGCCCTGAGTATGCTGGGTATCCACAATGAGACAAACATGAAACACAGTTCAGCCTTTGTACAATAAAAGCCATTGCTTCTGGGAGGGAGAATATGGAGAAATCAGAAGACTTTTCAGTCAGCAGAGAGTGGTGGTCAACAGTTGAAGCTCAGTGGTCAACTGCCAAGATTCAGGACCCAATCCTCTCTCTTATCAGCTGTTTGTCCCTAGGAAAGTCTCTGTGCCTCAGTTTACTTATCTGTAAAATGGGAACTAATAATAGTTCCTACATCATAAGGTTGATGAAAGAATTTAAATATGTATATTTCCTCTGGGAAGATGGAAATGTGTTAAGGGTTTTAGGATAGGCAAATAAAAAAGGAAGAGCCAACTGGAATTGGTTGAGTCATTTGTTCAATAGCAATGCTTAGAATATGAATTTCCAAAGCCAATTATGTTTGAGTAATTAGTTTAATATCAAATTCCAGGCCTTACCTAACTCAAGGGTTTTACCTCTTTAAATATAGATTTTTCTACCTCAATGATTTAGGGTTGAGTTCTTTTATTTTCCTACCCAGATTCCTACATTCATTTTTTATTTTAAATTCATAGGCAGTTAGAAAACTGGTGGGAAAAAACAAGGGAGAAATTATATATGGAGAAGCTCGTCATGGTGGGAAAACAGTGAGGGGGTGTTTAGGACTGGGGATCCAGAGACTGTTTCCAGGTCCATCCCTGCTTTTGATCAGCCCTGAGTCGCTGGACAAGTCCTAGATCCAGCAAAATTAAAGCTAGAAGCTTTAGAGACTACCAGGTCCAGCCAGCTCCACTGGGAGAAGGGAAACTGAGGCCCATAAAGGGGAGGTGAATTTCCTTACATTGCCCAGTTAGCAAATAGTTGAGCTAATACTCCATCTCAGGTATTCCAATGCTTTGAGTTCTGAACAGGCCTAATGGAGCTAGTGATATTTAGTTTGTCTAGACCACAGCGTTGCCACAAGTGTCAAACAATATATTAAACATTCAAGACTCAAGTGTCTTAAATTTGCTCTAAAGACCCATAGACTTGGATTTGAACTTTGGTTGTAGCAAGTACCAGCTATGTGACCTTGACCTTAACCTTTCTTACCCTTTATATTCTCATCCATAAAATGGGGTAATAATAGGATCTACCTCACAGCATAGTTAAAATGACAGGATGGAATCACACTTGTAAAGCACTTAGCACAGTGCACATTGAGAGTGCTCAAGGAATAGCTAGTTTTTTTTGTTTTTTGTTTTTTTTTGTTTTTTTTTTTTGTGGTACGCGGGCCTCTCACTGTTGTGGCCTCTCTCGTTGCGGAACACAGGCTCCGGACGCGCAGGCTCAGTGGCCATGGATCACGGGCCCAGCCGCTCCACGGCATGTGGAATCTTCCCGGACCGGGGCATGAACCCGCGTCCCCTGCATAGGCAGGCGGACTCTCAACCACTGGGTCACCAGGGAAGCCCTAGCTGGTATTTTTATTAATGTTTTCATACCACTCTATTTAATGAGTATTTGTGATTGCTTACTTGGTTAAAAACAAAACAAAACAAACTAAAGCCCAAAGAAGCCAAGTAACTTGTCTAACATCTGACAGCTGAGATTTGAGGCCAGGTCCTTTGACCACAGAATCTATGTTTTACCTATCATGCATACCAACTCTCAACATGGGCACAAGGTGCTTTCCTTTCACATATACAAGAAATGGTGGTCATGGACCCTTGACTTTCTGATTCTGCCCAGCTCATGATGGTTCTCATTTTACTTGTAACATGTTTTTCTGAGTTTAAGCGTGTCCTTGGTTACCACACTTTCTTTCATAATCTTACCTCTAATAGGAAAACAGACCGGAGCTCAATGCTTAAAGTCCTTTGCATTTTTCATCTCAGGAGGTCTAGCAGGTCTTTTTTGGAAGAGCACTCCTGGTGACCATTCAAATGCAACCCTCCAGATATGAGTTTGCCCCAGTGTCTCCCTCTGCCCACTCTTACCCTATCCAAACGTTTCCACTACAACCTACTATAACTTTTCCCCAAGCCTAAAACTTCAAGAACGCTGGCTTGACCTGATCAGGAAACTTTAAACAATATAAGGAATGTGGTTGCTTGTCTACGATGATCTGGGTACTTCCTGTGTGCATGGCAGTGCTCGAAGCACTATTCAGACATTGTCTCTGAATTTGAACTTGAGCCTTGCCCCCAAACCCAGTGCTCTAACATTATACTGAATTCCAGCTCCCCAAAATGGCCAGGAAAGGCAAACTCCAGAATAGTGAGACTTCTGTCTTCTTTTCAAAGCTCCAGGGAGCTAAGTTTGGCTTTTGGACAAAGAAACAGAATTTGAGATATCACACTGTGGCTGGTAAACACACAACATATATTTCTTTTCATCATTAGGGACTGACCCAAAGCAGACACTCATGTTTTGCCACTCTATGCTGGATGGAATTGAGGGTATTGAGTATGAATTGAATTGAATGGAATTGAATCGAAGCTAATCAAGTCAGATTGAAAATGATGAAGATAGATAATAAAGACAGAAAATGCTTTGGGTTTGTAGACAATTGTACTGTGAGTGGCAACTGATAGGAGTAAAATCTTGAAGAAAATGGAAAAGATACGTTTATCTCCTGAATATACACTAGTTGAGCTCTATTAGTGTTTTTCAAAAAAAACAAAAGACTATTATCCGCAGTAAGAAATGCATTTTATATCACAATACAGTATACATAGTCATGTATATGTTTATAATGTAAAATAGTATATATATCTATATATATATATATATTAGAGACGTTTCATGAAAAAGTAGTGAGCCATACTAGCCAGGATGCACTCTATTTTTCCATTCTACTCTATTCTAGTCCAACCTGTTCCATTTTTTATTTTAATCATTTTAGTTCCAAACCCTCTAAAGTGATTTTACTCTCCTCAAAGAGCTTGACCCTGCAGTCTGGAAAGCTCTGCTCTGCTGGGAAGTATTCTGGGTAGGCCTGGAGTTGAATCCCAGTTCTTCATTCACTCTCTCTGTGACTTCACGATCTATTAGAGTCTCAGTTGCCTCATCTGTAAAATGGGTGGGAGGAGTATCACGCCTCTGTCAGGGTCTTAGGGAGGAACAGACGACATTGCATCTGTAAAGCTCCAGCATAATGTCCAACACACAGCAAGTGGCCCTTGACATCACCAGCCCACAGGAGCTGTACTTGACTCATTGTAACAATTCCAGATTCTTTTCAAATCAAGAGAAATAAAAGGTAGAGGAGGCATTCCCACTTCTCACGCCTCTATGTCCTGATTCCCCTTGATCCACAGCAGGCAGGCCCAGTGGAAACATGGCATTTTTAGCACAGGAGCCTTTTCTCATCCAGGTCATGGCTAGAGGTTCCTTGCCTTCAGGCATTCCTCAGGCCGCCCTTCTGCTCTGGGATCATTTCAGAGAGAAACAGTGTCTCGGGTAATTGATCCCCGTGAGCCAGGGCCTGTCTGACTCATGCCGGAGAGCAGGCAGCAGTCAGCTAGGGCTTGAGATTGGAATTACTCAGGATTAAAAGTCCTGACCTGCCAGGGAGCAGAAAGATAAGCCAGCTGCACAAGCTGGAAAACGGTGTGATAAAAAGTTGGACATAAAAATGAGCAGTGTCGGGCTTCCCTGGTGGCGCGGTGGTTGAGAGTCCGCCTGTCGATGCAGGGGACGCGGGTTCGTGCCCCGGTCCAGGAGGATCCCACATGCCGCGGAGCGGCTGGGTCCGTGAGCCATGGCCGCTGAGCCTGCGCGTCTGGGGCCTGTGCTCCGCAACGGGAGAGGCCACAACGGTGAGAGGCCCGTGTACCGCAAAAAAAATAAATAAATAAAAAGTGAATATTTATCTTTTATAGATGGAATATTTATGAATGACATATGATGTCTGGGGTTTCCTTCAAAATAATCTGGGTATAGGGGTTGCAGGAATCCAGGGAGAGCTAATAGATAAGACACGATTGGCTCTAAATTGGTCATTGTTGAATCTGGTTGATGGATACACTGAAGTTCACTCTATTATTCTCTCTACTTTTGTTTCTGTTTGAAACCTTGATAAAACATGTTAAAGATAATGAAGCTTTAATAAAAGAAGGAAACAGTAAAAGTAGGAGCTAATGCATATTGAGGGCTTACCATGTTCTACAGGAAGTTTATGCATATTAATTACCTTCACACACACAGCAACGCTTGACGCAGGTATTATTAATATCCCTCTTTAGCAGATGAAGAAACCGAGGTCAGCATAGTAGGCACCATACTTAAAGTGATACGGGCCCCAAGTGGTGGAGTGAAAATTCTAAGCCATCCGGCACCACAGCTCCTCTCTTTCTTATGCTCTAGGTATGGTAGTGACCTTAGGTTACATTGCTTCATCAAGCCCTCTTCCAGGAACAGGAAGTGAATGAAACACACGAGTCCCCACCATCCTGATGCTGACATTCTTGCTGAGCATACAGACAATAAACCAGATAAAACCAGTGTGTTAGAAGATGATGATAAGGGGAGAAGCAAAGGAGGAAAGAGGCAGAGACGGTGTCATAGCTGGGGATGGACTTGGGGAGGGGGCTGTATGTGCCATTGAAGGAGAAAAGAGAGAGAAAGAGAGAGAGAAACGCAAACGGGGAGCTGAGGGGAGCACACGTGAGGAAGAAAGAACAGAGGGTACAACACTTCTCAGGTGTGAGCCTGCCTGGTGTGCTCACTGAGCAGCAGGGAGACCACTGTCGCCTGAGCAGAGAGAGGGAGGGGTGAGCAGACGGAGATGAGGCTATAGGGAAGGAACCGGGGGGCTCCGCCATGCGGAGGCCTTTAGCAGTTTTAAGGACCTTGCCTTGTACTTTGTGTGAGCTGGCGTGTCTTGCAGGTTTTGAGCTGTGTAGGTAAGAGGGAGCACTGCAGGCCTGCAGCCTCCCTTTGAGGAGCCTGCTTACAAGGTTGGCCATTAGCTGGCCTCTGGGAACTTGGATTTGGGAAGGGTCCCCCCCATCCTCTGATAGGAGTGGCCCACTCTGCCTAAAGCGTTTGTACTAGCATGTGGTCCGTGCTGTTGCCTGCCTTACTTCTGGAAGTCTACAGTCTGGCTTTGTGCCAGACAGAGAGGGGGCTGACGTGATCAGGCCCAGTAAACACCGGGTCTCTAACGGGCACCCCTGGTGGACAATGTCTTACACATGCTGTCACAGCCTGTTGCTGGGTAGGTTGAGGATGTCCCCTGCCACTCCATTTTGAAAGCTTGCTCCTGGTTTCCCCTGGACTCTGCCCCCCACACCTTTTCCCTTTGTTGATTGTGTTTTGTATCCTTTTGCTGTAGTAATTCGTAGCCCCGAGAATAACAATACACAGACTCATGAGTCCTAGTGGATTGCCAAAACTGACAGTGGTCTCGGGGCCCCCAACCCAGGAATGATTGTTCCAGCATTTTTAAAAGGATCACTCAGGCTGCCTTTCTGACGGTAGCAAGAGCAGAAGCAGGGAGACCCCAGAGGAAGCCATCTCAATAATCCAGGCGAAAGACAGCCTCAGCTTAGACCAGGATGGTACTGCTGGAGATGGTGAGAGGAAGTGGGGTTCTGGGTTTATAGGTGTTGGGACTTAGAGGCAAGCAGAGACAGGCAGTGCCTGTGAGGACCTGGCATGCTAACCAGAAGACAGTCCTCACGTGTGAACTTTGCACGATTGGACTGATCCCTTAGTGTGTAGAAAACTTATGACAAATGCCCATTACAACTTCCAGTAGGCTCTCTGACCCATAGTGCAAATACAGTTGTCAAAGACCTCCTTCTTTTGTCCAGCATCTATTTGCAGAGATCAGCCCAGGGATACTTTCTTGCTCTGAAAAAACAAGTGTAGCTTCTAAGACATAGCGCCCTTCACAGAAGAGGTCGGTGAATGCAAAATTGTGGGATTCCATGCAAGAAAAGGTGTGTAAACAGCCCATCCCTGCTTCCTGACCTCAGCTTTTCCACAAGTCCAAAGAGGGCAGGGAGATTTAAGAAAAAAAAAAAGTTTTCAAGAACCAAAAAAATTGCCCTTTTGATTAAGAATACAGGTACCGTGGGCTGCTTCTGCAGTGGAAGAAAAAGGCGTCTCTTTTTATGACATAGATTACACAAACTTTCTTGAACTCTAAATTTGAAATAGCATATTTCAAGGCAGGTGGGTGGATGGGTGTGGAGGAGGGAAAAAGCAGAAAGACAGTAGGAAGCAGGGCGGGATATTGGGGCTCTTGGGAACTGTTCGCAGAGCCCTCTTGGAGATTTTCAAGTTGAGAAGTGGTTATGTTAATCTATGTCCTAATTGCTCAGCAATAAACAACACCCACTTGCTGCATAAATGTCAGGACCAAAACTGTTTCTAAATCTGCTTTGAAACAATGTCACTCACCATGAAGGGCACAAAGAGGTTGAACACTTGTGCTAGCATACAAAATGTTAAATATATATGATCGAGGGGTATTGGTTCCTGACAGAAACAGCCCTCAGATGCAGTGGAAGTGGGAGGATGGGGCTGGGTTGAGGTGGGACCGTTTGCCAGCTGACAGCTGACATGGGAGCGGTGGCTGTGATGTGTCCACGCTTGTCACCTCTTGCTGAAAGTATCACAGGGCAGGTGACAGAGTTCAGCTCGGATGACACTAGGAGGTGGGGGACGGCAACATTTCGAACAAAAATGAAGGTCGATGAGACAGCTTTGAATACTCCAGTCCAACAAGTCTGTAAAGTTGTCAAGAACGGAAGTTAAAATGATAATAATAAAATCACCAGATGCCCTGTCTGTTCTAATCACAGGCTGTCAAAGACTCGAAGCCTGCTCATGGAGAGTGTGGAAATAGTTTGGGAGCCCAACAGTCTGAAACCCTCTCCTTTTCACTGTGTGTCCTCAGGCAGGTGCTCAACCTCTCTGAGCCTTAGTTTCTTTGTCTCTCATAAACAAAGATAATTATCCCCACCTCTCTGAGGGGACATGACGATTTATGAACTAACGTGTCTGCATAGGTACCTGAGAGTCTCTTATAAATAACCTAAAGCACATTCCCAGAAGCAGCCTGCACTAGCTAGACACTGCAAAAACTCTGTTCTCTCTACTGAAGTGCAGTGAGTTACCTTGGCTCCCCAGAAGTTACACATGTACCTCCAGTTATCCCCAAGGATCTGCCTGGACTATCTGTGCTGATTGGGCAGAGAGCCCAGGGAATGTCTGGAAACTGATGGCTCTCTAAGATGCTCACATCAAATATCTAAACTGAGGGAGTGATTCTGCAAAGCGATGCCTGCTTTGGGTTTCAAGCTCCTCCTTGCCTCAGGTAGGGGTGGGTGAACAGTGAAGTTGGTGGTTAAGAGCATGGATTTTGGGCATTCCCATTGCATCGAGGTCTGTTACTTTCCGTAATGAATAGAGCCTAGATGTTGGCATGAGACCTGACTATAGCTCCGGGCCTTACCCTGTCTAGCTGGGTGGCCTTAGATAAGTCACATAACCTCTCTGAGCCTAGGTCATCTGGATAAAAACAGCAGAGGGAGACATAGCTATGTGACTCTTTGTGTTATTAAATGCACCACTACTCCCAATTTTGAAAACAAAGCCATGTGGATTTAGTTGCAAAAAGAACTTTGTTTTTAAATTTTCTCGAAGACAGAAGGTATTGGTAAAATCTGGCACCATTGGAGTCCAAGTTTAGATTTTGAAGTTTGTTTTCTTTCTACTTTTACACCATAGTTTATTGTTGTTGTTGCATACTATTGATGCCAGTAAAATATGATGCTCTTCAATAGTTGAGACCCTGAGGAGGGAGGTTTACAGATGGAAAATAAATAGAATGCATTTCTCCAACTAGCAGGGCTTTCCCGAAATAACCCAAAGTTTAGTTCTTCTCAGAATCGTGTGTGTGTGTGTGTGGCTGTGTGTGTGTGTGTATGAAGACATTATTTTTATGTGGCTGTACACTTATGTGAGACCATGAAAATAAAGTTCTTCCCTAGGGATTGCTTTTTTGTGTGTAATCCGAGGTGTTGGTTGGAAACAGTTGAGTTTAACCTGCACATCACCCAGCTCTTGTGGGTGGAACCTGAGGAGGCACCAGTGTGATCTGACACTCCCTGGAAATCTTCATCCATGCCCTGCATGTCCTAGGGATGGTGTGACAGCCCTAGAGTAAGACACAGGCCACTCCCACTCTATGCAAGGTAGTGACAAGCCTCGTGCTTCCCTGGTGGGGCAGTGGTTGGGAATCTGCCTGCCAATGCAGGGGACACGGGTTCAAGCCCTGGTCTGGGAAGATCCCACATGCCGCGGAGCAACTAAGCCTGTGCGCCACAACTACTGAGCCTGCACTCTGGAGCCCGCGAACCACAACTGCTGAAGCCTGCACGCCTGGAGCCCGTGCTCCACAACAGGAGAGGCCACCACGGTGAGAGGCCTGTGCACCGCAACAAAGAGTGGCCCCCACTCGCTGCAACTGGAGAGAGCCCGTGCGCAGCAACAAAGACCCAACTCAGCCAAAAATAAATAAATAATAAATTTATATTTTTTAAAAAAAAGTAGTGACAAGCCTCTCCGTCTCTGCTCACACAGGACAGTGTAGAGAACTTTGGAGACAGAGAAGAAACATTCTGAGCTATCAAGAAGGCCTCAGGGGCTTCCCTGGTGGCGCAGTGGTTGAGAGTCCGCCTGCCGATGCAGGGGACACGGGTTCGTGCCCCGGTCCGGGAAGATCCCACATGCCGCAGAGCAGCTGGGCCCGTGAGCCATGGCCACTGAGCCTGCGCATCTGGAGCCTGTGCTCCGCAACGGGAGAGGCCACAACAGTGAGAGGCCCACGTACCGCAAAAAAAACCCCAAACAAACAAACAAAAAGAAGGCCTCAGGAAACTTTCAAATCTCTTATATCAAACAAGAATGCTTTCATTTGCAGCTAAGAGAATTATTGACCAACAGATGCTTTAAAAAAAAAAAAAAGTCACTTAATTATCTCACCTAAAAAATGTCTGAAATTAGATAGCTCCAAGTTTGGGTCAAGGACTTAATGACTGAGACACATTTTATTCTTTCTATTTCACCATCCTCAGCATGTTGACTTGTTGCCTCATGTTCACAGGATGGCTGCTGTTACTCTAGGCATCATGTCCTTGCACAAGCAGCCAAAGTAGAAGGGAAGATGGGGCAAAGGCTTTCTCCTGGGAGACTTTTTAATTTACACTTTATTTCAAATCCAAATTGTTTGATTTTAGAGACCATTTTCTTAATCACTACAATAGAGGATTACTGTGAGACTTAATTATATGATGCATGGGAAAAAACTTGGCCCATGGGAGGCATTCAGTAAGTGTTAGTTACTTTCTTTGAAGGAAGTCCAGCAAAATCCCAGGCTCTATTGTGTTGTTACCTGGTTGAGACCATGAGAGAGCTACTTCCCTCTCTGTACCTCAGTTTGTCAGCCACGAAAAGGGATGATGATAGTCAAGCAGTAAACACTCTATAAACATTCATTGTTCTCATTATATTTTTTTTCCCCTAGCCTGTGTATTCACAGGCTCAGCCTGAGTTTGAAGATTCACTTTTCAGGCCCAAGTACTAGTCAATTAACACATTCAGTTTGATTTTTAGCAACACTGCTTTTAGAAATAATGTTTAGTGAGGATTTCTGCAATGTGTCAGCAGTTCTTCAATCTTGGAGATGCTAGGGAATGCCAGCAATAATTATCACCTAGCTGAGCTCCTGTTAGAGCAAAAGGATACTTAGAAAATGGGCAGTTAGTATGTAAATAGATGATTATTCATCACCAGGAAAAATGTTTCTTTATTTGCTCGTACCTAGTCTGCTGCTCAAGAAAGAGTTCCTTTGCACTGGGTTAGTACACATTATTTATTTTTGAAATTTAACAAATATAATTAGATGAGAAAAACGTGCAGAAAACTGGAGTCGGTACTGTCAGCTTTAATTTTTTGTGCCACTAACTTGATCTAAATTTTCAATATTTTATCATCAGAGTACGGGACCGTTGTTGGACAGTGTTCAATACTAAATGACTATGCATATATCCAACTATCATTTATTAACAGCTGCCCTGTGGCCAACCCTGGGCCAGGCACTAGGGAGACAGAGATGGAAAAACCTGCATCTTGACCTGGAGGAGCTCCCAGCCTGGAGGACAGACGTCTATGCAAGTAACTTACAAGCTCCTAAGGGTGGTCATAGGAGTGTGTGCTCAGAGCAGCTCTGAGGAGGGAATGATTGCCCCTGTCAAAGCTGGGGAGTGCAGTGGGGTCACAAAGGCTTCCCAGAGGAGCTGACCTGTGAGCTAGGAAAGGGATTTCCAGGGAGAAGAAACAGCACATGCAAAGGTCCAGAGGCTGGAAACAGCTTTTTTTAAAACATCTTTATTGGAGCATAATTGCTTTACAATGGTGTGTTAGTTTCTGCTTTATAACAAAGTGAATCAGTTATACATATACATATGTTCCCATATCTCTTCCCTCTTGTGTCTCCCTCCCTCCCACCCTCCCTATCCCACCCCTCTAGGTGGTCACAAACCACCGAGCTGATCTCCCTGTGCTATGCGGATGCTTCCCACTAGCTATCTCTTTTATATTTGGTAGTGTATATATGTCCATGCCTCTCTCTCTTTGTCCCAGCTTACCCTTCCCCCTCCCCACGTCCTCAAGTCCATTCTCTAGTAGGTCTGTGTCTTTATTCCTCTCTTACCCCTAGGTTCTTCATGACATTTTTTTTTTCTTAAATTCCATATATATGTGTTAGTATACGGTATGTGTCTTTCTCTTTCTGACTTACTTCACTCTGTATGACAGACTCTAGGTCCATCCACCTCTTTACAAATAACTCAATTTCATTTCTTTTTATGGCTGAGTAATACTCCATTGTATATATGTGCCACATCTTCTTTATCCATTCATCTGTTGATGGACACTTAGGTTGCTTCCATATCCTGGCTATTGTAACTAGAGCTGCAATGAACATTTTGGTACAAGACTCTTTTTGAATTATGGTTTTCTCAGGGTATATGCCCGGTAGTGGGATTGCTGGGTCATATGGTAGTTCTATTTGTAGTTTTTAAAGGAACCTCCGTACTGTTCTCCATAGTGACTGTACCAATTCACATTCCCACCAACCGTGCAAGAGGTTTCCCTTTTCTCCACACCCTCTCCAGCATTTATTGTTTCTAGATTTTTTGAGGATGGCCATTCTGACCGGTGTGAGATGAAATCTCATTGTAGTTTTGATTTGCATTTCTCTAATGATTAATGATGTTGAGCATTCTTTCGTGTATGGAAACAGCTTTGTGAATAGAGGAAACTGTATTCTGTTGGGGAAAACAAAGTGGGAAGGGGATGTGGCAAAGACCAAGGCTGATGTAGCAGGGCCACGTGGCCAAGAGGTTTGTTCTGTGTGAGAAGGCGTTGAAGCCCTCTTCTGAGGCCAGTGGGGGCCTGAGAACATTTTTCCTTCCTCCTTCCTCCTTCCTCCCTCCTTCCCTCCCTCCCTCCCTTCCTTCCTTCCTTTCTTTTTTGTTTGGATTTTAGGCTTTAGAAGGCTAATCTGGCTGCACCATAGGGCTTGTAACACTAACAGGTTAGCTCCAAGCTACACGGAAGGAGGTAGATGGTCGGGAAAAGGTCAAGGTTTGAGTCTTGACTCTGTTGTTAACTAACCCGCTGTCCAAACGCAGGCTACTTCAACGTGCTGACCTCACTCTCCTCACGTATAAAATGGAGCATGTGGGCCAGATGATCGCTAAGGTCCCTCAAAAGGCAAAAACCTTGAGCTCTATAACTCCGAATTCCCTGGCTACAATGGCAACCAATGTGGGAAACATTTTCATTTGTAAGCACTGTTTACTCATGTGACCCCAAGGTGACTGGGTCCCCTGGTCAGCATCAGTCCTCATCCACGTTGCCTGGTAGATACTCAGCATTGCGTTGGCTCCCCAGTCACAGAGGGCCAACTCCATAACCCAGTGTTGAGCATGGGAGATTTTCCTGAGCATCTTCCAGAGAGACAAGGGAGGGGATTTGTACAGACACCTCACAGCAACACTGGAGAAGGTGGAGGGAAAGGCAGGCTTATTTGGATGGCTCAGGAGAAGAAAGGCCATTCCTCAGGGTTAAAGCAAAACAGTGCCCTTTCTAGCTTTCAGAGGGAAAAATCAGTCTCCAGATCCTAAGCAGATAAGACAACTAGAGAAAAACTGGCACAAACTTTTCACAGGTCATTTAAGAGTAAAAACTATCGTGTATCCTCAGAAAGCATTGACAATACCCAGTGAGGAATCCGAAGCCAGCTAAGGTGCTTTCATTACTTAGAGTTGATGTCATTGCATTTTCCCCTACCTCTTAAAAAACAGAGAGAAAAAGAATGCTTGGTAGTATCATCCTTCTCTCGCCTAGAAATTCGGTGGGGAATTGGATTTTCGTATTTCCAAGGACTTGGAACAACCAGTGTTACTGCACACACAGAGTTAAACATGGGCAAGGACTGGGCAACACCGGATGTTTTTCCTTCCATGACCATCACGGAGCAGAGGGAACAGGCCAGGGGAGACCGCTATCTGTCACCATGGCCCTGAAAGTCCCATTTTCTCTCTTCTCATCCCAGATATGGGAGAAATAGCCAAGCCTGAAAAATGTGAGGAAATGAGACTGAGAAAAAAAGCCTGTTGGCAGCTAGGCTTTCAAAATAAGTCTGGAGCTCCATGCGTTTGTCGAATTATTCAAGATCTCAAAGAACAAGTTAGACTCTATTTTAGTCAGCAGATTGGTTCTTTTATTTTCTTGCTCCCCAGGTTGGTGACACTGAGTAAAAAATTCTAGAGAAGTTTCATGCTAAACTCAGGGTGTTTCTTGACACTGGACACTGGATATAAATCTTACCTCGACTTTGACAGCAGAAGGGCCCTTGTGATGCTTCTTGATAGAGAAAAGGCGTCGCTGGATGGAAGGAAGACAGGCATTGAAAGCAACACAACTGACTTGAATCTGGCTTTAGGATTTGTTAGCCTTGGGTCTAATTATTTAATTTTATGGAGCCTCATTTCTTCATATGTAAAACAGCATTTAATAAACCTGTTCCCAAATGCCCAGTGCTCATTTTTTCTCAGGAGGCAACCAGGAGGTTGTTGTGTGAAGATCATGGGTTTTATAGTGATGCAGACCTGTGCCCACTTTACAGATGAGAAAACTGAGGCTGCATTTGTAATCAAGACCCCAGTGGACAACCACTCCCCTGGGGCTTGGCCTGATGTCACCCTCATTTCCCTGTCCTCTTTCCACCTTCCCTCCTTCCTTCCTTCTACCTTCAGCAATCAGGGTCTCAGCTCCTTTCCTTATGTGGACTCAGGTGACCAGAGGACAGGGAGCTTTCATCCGTCTGACTCCCAAGGTAGAGGATCCCATTGTTTTTGTTTTGTTTTGTTTTTTGCTTTTATAATTGCTTCTTTGTGCATTATCTTTTTTCCACATTCCTGTGGCTTCCTTGACTGTGATTATTTCAAGTCAAAAGCAGTTGGAAAGAGTGAGAGAAATCAGACAGAGAAAGACAAATACTGTATGATAACACTTATGTGTGGAACCTAAAAAATATTACAAACTAGTGAATGTAACAAAAAAGAAGCATACTCACAGATATAGAGGCAAACTAGTGGTTACCAGTGGAGAGAGGGGAGGGGCAATATAGGGGTAGGAGAGGAAGAGGTAAAAACTATTAGGTATAAAATAAGCTACAAGGACATATTGTATTGATACAACATGGGGAATATAGCCAATATTTCATAATAACTATAAACATGAGTATAACCTTTACAAATTGTATAAAATTTTTGAGTTAAAAAAATTAAGTAAAAATAAAGTGCATATATTTTAATTAAAGAAAAAAGCAGTTGGAGATACCAGTCTAATAACACAGGAAGTTTCCTCGGGTTTGAAATCTCACCACTGCAGATGTGTGTGTGTGTGTGTTCACATGTGCTGTGTATCACCTGACCTGCAGAATGATAGGCTGACAATGACGTGCTGATAACAGTTACCTTGAGAACAGTGGCTTCAGAGCCAGGTCAGCACAGCAAAAGGCAATTCTGTGTAATGGTAAAGAGTATGAATTTTTTTAAAGGACCTGGGTTCAAATCCCTATTCTACCATGCACTAGTGGGTAAGTGGTATCATCTCTCTGAGCATCAGCTCCTACACTTATCAAATAAGGATGATGATGTTGCCTCCATCATTGGCTTGTTATAAAAGTTAATCAGAGCTGTAGGCAGACAGTTTCTGGCACATAGTAACATGACTAGAATATTCATCATCTTCCACCTCTACCCTGCTGCTTCCAGCCCCATGTGATGTGTGGTCTTTGGACGGAGTAGGGGGTGTCTGTGAATCATTGAGGATTAGGGTCCTGCTTGTGAGGGTGGAAATGTCTGGGTGGATTTGGGTCTGACACTGTGTGACTGAGTGACGGAGCACCAGGATAATGAGATACTGAAATTAGAGCCAAAACAACCACCCACATCTGTGGGGAAAGAGAAAGCCCTAGATGCTGCTGGTGAGTCAGAATGAGAAGGCAATGCAGCAGTTCGAGTACAGAGGAAACCTGGGGGGCTGTGCCAGGAAGTTTCTGCAGCCGTGACTCCAGAGCAGCTTTGCTCAACTTTCTGAAGCAGCATCCCACCTGAGCTGGCCAGCCCTCTGGGGTTAGGCAGTGTGCTTTTTAACAATTCTTGAAAAGCCTAAGAACTTAGATGACTTGGGGAACAGGAGAAGAAAGATGCTAATGTGATGGGATCATCCTTTATACTGTAATATCTTCAACAAGCCCTGAGAAGAAGGTATCAATATCCCTGTTTGCAGATGAGAAAACCAAGGTTTAGCGAGTCAAAGCCACCTGTCTGATGTCACACAGCTTTGTCTACAAAGCCCTGCTTTTCCCCCTTGACTATACCGCATTCCACCAATACTGCGTCAGGCTGGCCACATTCGAATGCTCTCGTGGTTTGCTTGGGGAGCGAACAAGTATCGTTGGAAAACAGTCCTTTACAGCCAGGGTATTTGGGGCAAAAGCACAAGTTCTCGAGCTTGATCATAGGTCTTTCGCAATCCTCAGCAGGCTGTAAGGACTCACGAAACTTTGACTAGATAAAGACAATGTTTGCCAATATTAGTTGAGAGTTTACTTTCTACACATTTTCTGCCCCAACCCACTGAAATCTCACAACAACACGTAATGTTAGGTACTGTTATTTGCACCATTTTACAGATGGAGAAACAGGCACAGGGAGGTGAAATAACTTGCCCAAGACAATACAGCTAAGAAGTAGCAGAACTGGGATTTGAACCCAGGGAGTGGTCCTGGTTGTGGAGGGTATGTTCCAATCCTGCTGTCATGGAGGCCTCTCCTAACTGAGGGATGATGATGCACAGATGAACAAATGTCAGGAAAAGGTGAGAAGGAAACCTCATTTATTGAGTGTCTGGTCCTCCACAGGTCCTGTCCGGGCTCTTTGCCTGTTATACTGCAGATAACACAAGTCTATGGGGTTAACGACATCTCCAATTTAGACACGAGGAAACTGGGCTTAGAAAGTTGAGATGACTTGGGAGAGTCACAGAGCGGCAGAGCTGAAATTTGAAGCCAACTTGTCTCCCGTCAAAGCCCAAAGTCTTTCCAATCCTGCAGGGTACCCTTTGGGGGTCAAGAGGAAGAACATGGAGTGTGAGAAGGCCGCGGTGCTGGGCATTTTGCTGGTTTCAAGAAGCTCGTTTCCGGACCCAGCGCCCCCATGACACGCCGACGATTGGCAGCTTTCTTTTGTGTGAACCGTGCTTATTACAGGTTTTCATTTTCTGTGATGCTCCTGACAGCTTTTGTGGGATGATTGCAGGGTAGAAGACGGCAACCTTTAAAGGTTTGGTAAAAACTCTGCAAGTAGGAGGTTTGTCGTCTTCCCAGGGCGTGTTGTCAGCTGTGCTTAGAAATGTTTCTTTACAAACCTGGGTGCTTGAGCTCTCCAGGTGAGGAAAGCTTGAGCTCAGACAAAAGCTAGGATGCGGAAGGAAAGAAGGAAGGAAGGAAGCCAGGAGAACTTATGCTGTGACCTGGCAGGACTTGGGCTCTGTGGGATGTCAGGGTGGAGGAGAGGGAATATCCAGGTTTGGGGCTTAGTGTAGGGGGGCAACCAAATGGGTGGGAGACACTTGAAGGGTCTTGGACGCAAGGAGGGACCGTTTAGGGAAGGGAGAAACAAGAAGATAGTTCTCCATCAATACTGAAGACCTTTAAAGGAAGTCTGGAGCCAGGAAACCTCAGAGTGCCTCTGAGGCACAACTACAGTCCCAGTGGCTGTGGCCAAGCCTGGAGAGAAGCCAAAACCCTGGCCATATGAGTGTCCTTTTGGTCCCTGGGAACCTAATTCTGGGTCCTGACTTGTCTTCCGGCTCTTTGCCTCTGTCTCCCTTTTCTCTGTTCTCAGGGGACTTAGTCACATCAAGCTGAAACTTGCCAGCCGGGCTCCTGTCTCTACCATTTCCCCTCCACTCTTACTTCTGAGTCTGGTGCACACCTTCAGAGAGGCAAGCCCTGGGGTTGCAGAGACACACCAGACGCCATCCCTGCCTTAAGATCCTCATAGCCCAGAGAGACGTCTACAGGTGCAAGTGGCTCCCGGCACAGGAGAAGGACTGAAGAGATCAGAGGGAAGCAGGGAAAGGAGTGTCCACCCTGCCAGAGCGGAGGCTGTGTGAAGGCCAGGCCTTGGAAGCTGAGCACACGCTTTCCAGGCAACAAGCAAGGGGAAGGGGCGTTCTAGGCAGAGGACCACCACGCACCGAGACAGGGAAGAAAGCCCAGTGTTTGAGGACAGGCAAAGGATTCCTAGCAACTGGAGTATAAGGTGAAGGGGGATGCGTGGAAAGGAAAGTGGTTTAGAGATTTTACAGGGCCTTAAACGTCGTTCAGAAAACTTCTGGCAATTCCAAGAGTCGATATTTCCCTATTCGTGGTCTGAAGAAGACTTATCAAAGTCAATTTGCAAAACTTATAAAAATGCAGATTCTGGTTCCAGCTCCCGGGACGAAAGAATTAAAACATTCAGAGAATTAAGCATTCAGAGGATGCTCAGGAATTACCATTTTAAAAACACTCACATAAGCATTGTGCACTCCTTTAGGCATTGAGGAGCCATGGAAGGTTTTGTTTTTTTTCAAACATCTTTATTGGAGTATAATTGCTTTACAATGGTGTGTTAGTTTCTGCTTTATAACAAAGTGAATCAGTTATACATATACATATGTCCCCATATCTCTTTCCTCTTGCATCTCCCTCCCTCCCATCCTCCCTATCCCACCCCTCTAGGTGGTCACAAACCACCGAGCTGATCTCCCTGTGCTATGTGGCTGCTTCCCACTAGCTATCTATTTTACGTTTCTTAGTGTATATATGTCCATGCCACTCTCTCACTTTGTCCTAGCTTACCCTTCCCCCTCCCCATGTCCTCAAGTCCATTCTCTAGTAGGTCTGTGTCTTTATTCCTGTCTTACCCCTACGTTCTTCATGACCTTCTTTTTTTTTTCCCCTTAGATTCCATATAAATGTGTTAGCATATGGTATTTGTTTTTCTCTTTCTGACTTACTTCACTCTGTATGACAGACTCTAGGTCTATCCACCTCACTACAAATAACTCAATTTCATTTCTTTTTATGGTTGAGTAATATTCCATTGTATATATGTGCCACATCTTCTTTATCCATTCATCTGTTGATGGACACTTAGGTTGCTTCCATGTCCTGGCTATTGTGACTAGAACTGCAATGAACATTGTGGTACATGACTCTTTTTGAATTATGGTTTTCTCAGGGTATATGCCCAGTAGTGGGATTGCTGGGTCATATGGTATTTCTATTTTTAGTTTTTTAAGGAACCTCCATACTGTTCTCCATAGTGGCTGCACCAATTCACATTCCCACCAGCAGTGCAAGAGGGATCCCTTTTCTCCACACCCTCTCCAGCATTTATTGTTTCTAGATTTTTTGATGATGGCCATTCTGACTGGTGTGAGATGATATCTCATTGTAGTTTTGATTTGCATTTCTCTAATGATTAATGATGTTGAGCATTCTTTCATGTGTTTGTTGGCAGTCTGTGTATCTTCTTTGGAGAAATGTCTATTTAGGTCTTCTGCCCATTTTTGGATTGGGTTGTTTGTTTTTTTGATATTGAGCTGCCTGAGCTGCTTGTAAATTTTGGAGATTAATCCTTTGTCAGTTGCTTCATTTGCAAATATTTTCTCCCATTCTGATGGTTGTCTTTTCATCTTGTTTATGGTTTCCTTTGCTGTGCAAAAGCT
>NW_020837996.1:348330-719968 GCF_003676395.1 Aethalodelphis obliquidens | reverse complement strand
AAATAGAAATACCATATGACCCAGCAATCCCACTACTGGGCATATGGTATTTCTATTTTTAGTTTTTTAAGGAACCTCCATACTGTTCTCCATAGTGGCTGCACCAATTCACATTCCCACCAGCAGTGCAAGAGGGATCCCTTTTCTCCACACCCTCTCCAGCATTTATTGTTTCTAGATTTTTTGATGATGGCCATTCTGACTGGTGTGAGATGATATCTCATTGTAGTTTTGATTTGCATTTCTCTAATGATTAGTGATGTTGAGCATTCTTTCATGTGCTTGTTGGCAATCTGTATATCTTCTTTGGAGAAATGTCTATTTAGGTTTTCTGCCCATTTTGGGGTTGGGTTGTTTGGTTTTTTGATATTGAGCTGCATGAGCTGCTGGTAAATTTTGGAGATGAATCCTTTGTCAGTTGCTTCATTTGCAAATATTTTCTCCCATTCTGACGGTTGTCTTTTCATCTTGTTTATGGTTTCCTTTGCTGTGCAAATGCTTTTAAGTTTCATTAGGTCCCATTTGTTTATTTTTGTTTTTATTTCCATTTCTCTAGGAGGTGGGTCAAATAGGATCTTGCTGTGATTTATGTCATAGAGTGTTCTGCCTATGTTTTCCTCTAAGAGTTTGATAGTGTCTGGCCTTACATTTAGGTCTTTAATCCATTTTGAGTATATTTTTGTGTATGGCATTAGGGAGTGTTCTAATTTCATTCTTTTACATGTAGCTGTCCAGTTTTCCCAGCACCACATATTGAAGAGGCTGTCTTTTCTCCACTGTATATTCTTGTCTCCTTTATCAAAGATAAGGTGACCATATGTGCGTGGGTTTATCTCTGGGGTTTCTATCCTGTCCCATTGATCTATATTTCTGTTCAAGCCATGGAAGGTTTTAAGATTCAGAGTGATGAAAGTAGCTATGGATTTTAGATGCATCCCTCCACGAGGGGCAGTGAGTGATGTGATGGGAGGTTATCACTAAATGAGTCCCTTGTGCACCGAAAGAGGGACAGCAGCCAACTGCTCAGGCAGAGGGAGCTTCTCTATCCAGTTCCCCAGACCAAAGGTGGCTGAGAATGTTCCAGAAGACCGGGGCTTCAGCACAATTGAACCTTGTGGGCCATAAACCCAGACCATACAGCCAGGGCTGCCACAATGCACAATCCCAGCCCCGCAAGAGTTGTGCTTTTCCTGCAGCCTGGAATGGGCATGGTGCCCCTGCAGTGGTGCAATGCCTCATTCTGCGTACAGACACCCTGAAATGAACGCTGAAGGGAAAGCTCCCACCTGGTAAAGGTGCCTCATTCCCCCACAGAGAAGAAGCTGGCACAGCCCCTGGGACTCTGAGACAGAGAAGTCGCCTGCAGAGATTTCCAGCTCACCCTTCTTCTGTAGCTGTTTCTACATGTTGCCAGTGTTTTTAAAAATGTAGAGTTTAGAATAAAGAAGGAAAAGCCTCTCTTGCCCCTCACCTCTCCTTTTTATATTCCAGAGGTAACCACTGTTAAGAGTGTGTTCACCCAGAAATGTGCTTTATATTTATAAGCATAAGAGAATTCTTCTCAACACAAATCAGCTCATACTCTAAAGAAAATACTTGAACTTGTGTGTACTGTGTTGCGTTTAAATATACACCGGGCACTGTTTCATATGAGCTCACAGAGATGGGTCTCATTCATTTCCATGGCATGGATGCACTATCATTTTGTTTTTAACCAGCCCCTGTGGATGGCTTTTTAGACGTTTCCCAGTTTTTACCTTTAAACATGTGACTTTCCCCTTCTTTGCATCCCATACTTGGTTGTTTTTTTTTTTTTTCCTTATCTGTTGCTATGCCAGTCTGTTCCAACACGGTCACTTCTTTGTATCAGAGGTAAAGAGTTAAAAAGTGTCAGATGCCCAGCAAGTGTGCTAGACACACTGGCTGTGCATTTGTTGGTACATTTCCTGAGATTTGGGGGAAAAATAAGTTGAGGAGCTGAAAATGAATTTCCCCCCTGTCCCGGCAGGTGTCATCTCTGCTAAAGCCAAATCCATTCTTTCTGACCTTTAGGAACTCATTCAACTGTGAATGTCCATTGGCTTCCTACTTGAAGAGGCAGCAGAGTACATTGCTAGCCACTTAGCATCCAGACCAGAACCCTCACACACTGCTGGTGAGGATACAAAGCATGCAGCCGCTTTGCAAAGCGATCTGACAGTTTCGTATAAAACTAAACATAAATCTACCTTTGACCCATCAGTTGCACCCCTAAGTTGTAACCCCCAAAATGAAAGCCTATGGTCTACAGAAAGACTAGTACATGAATGTTCATAGCATCCCTGTTCCATGTAGCCCCAAAAGGGGAGCGGGGAAAGCCAGGTGTCCATAAATAAGCAATGAATAAACCATGTGTGGTATATTCGTACAGTGGGATATCACTTAGTGATATATATACAAGCTATAAATATAAAAACAAGCTACTGATACCTCGACAATATGGAGAAATCTGGAAAACATTATGGCAAGGGAAGGAAGCCAGCCATAAAGGAGTACACGCTGTGTGATTCCATTTATATAAAGTTCTGAAAAAGGAAAAATATACCTATGATGAAAAATGTCAGAACAGTGGTTTCCTGGGCGCAAGTGGGGTGGATAATTGATTAGGAAGGGATGTGAAGGAAATTTCTGGAGTGATGGGAATGTTCTGTATCTTGACGAGGTTTGAGTAACACAGGTGGACACATTTGTTGAATTTCACTGAATGGTGCAATTAAGGTTTGTGCGTTTCTATGTAAATTTTATCTCAAAAAACCCATAAATAAATGTTGAGCTCTAGGTAATGATATCCATGCTGAAGTGTAAGGTGTACAGATGTCTGCAACTTACTTTGAAATGCATCAAAAATAAGATGGGTTGATGGATGGGTAGATGGACAGATAGGTGGAAAAATAAATGGAGTAAATGCTAACAACTGCAGAATCTAGGGGATAGGCATGCAGTGTTCTTTCAAGTTTTCTGTGTGTTTGAATTTCTTTTCCTAACAAAATAGAGAAAGCAGCCAGAACTTTACTGCCTGGGTTTGAATCTTAGCTTTAACCCCTTCTTACCCTTGACCCGAGATAAGTTCCTTAGTCTCCCTGTGCTGTGCCCAAGTTCCCTTGTCTGTAAAATTGGGATAAAAACACTGGGATATTCTGAGGATTAAATGATTTATGCACTTGGAACCATTTCTAGCTCACAGTAAGCACTCACTAAATACTTTCTTTGGCTAGCCAGTACACTGAGATGTTGATTGTATGCCTCTGTCTTCAAGGAAGTGTATCTATATAATACCTGCTCCCACTCAATTTACCCCAAGAGGCAGTGTTGCAGAGCAGTGTGTATTGAACCTTGGAGTCCAAAGGCCCAGGGGTCTCAAAGAAGTGGTAATTCTTGAACCCCAACTTCCTCAACTCAAAACCGGGAATAATAAGAAAACTGCTCTGGGTTTTTAAGAGAATTAAATAAAACAGCATAAATAAAGGCAACAGGAGCTAGGTTCAATAAACGTTCATTGAATGCCTCTTTCCTAAATGGAACCTCTCCTCTGCTGACATAATTAGAAGGAATTGATTGAGTTATGCCCTAATGCAGCCCCTCTTGTGTACACGCTTGGTAGCAAGATTCCAGTTGTGCAGCCCTGGACCCTCCAACAGGTTGGGGTGGTTGTCAGAGAGGCGGCAAGAGGAGGAAGCATTTCACCCTAAAGCACTTGGGGCAACTCCTTTGCAGTACCCCCTCAGGGATGCTGCCTCAACCTCTGGAACCCTGCTGGCTGTCTATTTAGCCAGGAGGCTGGAGTAAACAAGATTGATCTTGGAATAGCCATGTCAGTGTTATGCAGACCTATGTAGGACACCAATTACGTAGCATCTCCATCCCAAGGATGGCAGCTCTTCGGGTGAGGACATGCCCTGGTAAATAAATAGACCAGAAGAGGCTGTTCATAACGTCAGCAGCCATTGTTTGCGCCATTTTATTATAACACGATGAGAGAGTGCGGACTTTGATTTAAGTTACAAGGCCTGTCTTGGCGAAACTTTGGAGTAACCAAGAGGTCATCCGCTGCTAGGATTTCATAAAAACAGAGCGATTTAAACAAAAAGGTCCAACTGATTTGCAAAACTTTCTAAAGCCTGTTATTTCATGATTTCCTGATTTTTAAAAAAAGCTTTTCTAATGGATATTTCGACTTCCTATAGAAATGGTCCCCCTCAGCCCCCTTCCCCCACCCATGGTCTGACTTCACTGGCTTTTGGGGAAGCAATTTCTCACCCTCAGTCTTAAAATCCATCTGGATTTCAAGAGGATTTTAATTCATGCATTGCTGATTCGCTTATTTCTGACAAAAATGCTATTTTGTAAGAGAAATTTGCAAACCCCCCAGTCTCTTTAGAGATCTTTTTAAAGTGCTTTGATGCTGTACGATTTGAAGGGCGGCTCAGTGCTCTGTGTGTGTGTATTTTTTTTCTAACCTTCCTCTTGGCAACACTTAAATGGAATTCAAATCCCAAATGTCATGAGTTTTCTACTGAGCTTAAACTAGTTAGAAAAAGCTTCTCTAAGGGAGCAAGACATGTGCAAGCCCCTTGTTAATGAAGAGACTTAATGGCGGGTTAGATGGTACAATGGGATTGAATGGTGCCCTTTCCACCCCTGTTTGGTGCCATTCCTATAACCCAGGTGGCTGCCAACTCCCACATCCTCACAGGCTGGCTCACCCCCCAACCAATTCCAGCACAAACTCAGCTGCATCACCACCTTCCCCCCAAAACACTACGGTACCAAACATATTAATATTTTTATTGTCACTTTTAACTTACGATTTCTGGCATCCTGGGGCAGGATAATATTTCATTTCATGTAATATCTGCATTTTCACAAGACTGTGTTGGACACAACCTTCCCAAATCCCCTCTTGACCCCTAGCCACCAAGACACTCCCTTCCCCACTGTCGTTCCTCATCAAGATGGTGTCAAAGGCAGTTGGCACAGTGGTTGAACCTCTGATTTTGGAGTCAAGAGTGTGGGTTCAAAATCCAGCTCTACGACTCTCTGACTGGCCTTAAACCAGTGATTTCACCTTTCTGCACCTGTTTCCTCCTCTGTAAAATGGAGATGATGGTGCTTACCTTAGAGTTGTGGTGAAGATCAAATGGGATAGTTCATGTGAGCCCTTTACAACAGTGTTTTCCATGCAGGATACATTCAGTAAATGAATAAATTAATGGACCTGCCCAACTTAGAGGACAACTCTGGGGGCACTGTTTCTAGAGAATGTTCTTTAAAGTGTTTCTCTCCTAAGTGGAGCGTTGGTAAATACAGCTTTCTCCGTCTCATTTCGTATGGAGAGCCAGAGGTGTACATGTGCATGGACCTAGCTTGGTTCATTTCTGAACTCTCCCCACCCCACTGCATTATGGGGTGCAGGGAGCAGCATTTCCCATACCACCTTTCTCTGGGACCCCCCACACAGGGTATTCAGTCAAGCTGCCAGAGAGTGGTCGGTCCCTAAGGCAGCCCCTGGAAAGGTGAACCTGAGAAGTGACTCTGGGATCCTTCGGGAGGTGAAGTGCTATTCAAATGCCATTTGGATGGGAAATCTAACCTCCAGGGCCAAGCCAGAGACCTAGAAAATCCATCACTTAGCAACAGCTGACCCTGATCAAAAAGAGACGTGAGACTGCTATTGTGACCTTGGGGACACAGAGCTGGAAAACTACCAACAGCAACGACTGAAAAGGACCCTGAAGGCAGAGGTGTCTGTAAATAGCAATTGGTTTGTAATGATGTGAGGACACAGGGTGGGAGCAAGAACCAGGCTCTGGCATTAAGATCCCAGCTGAGCCACAGACAGGCTGCGTGACCTGGAGCAAGGGCTGACCTCTCTAAATATCAGTGTCCTGTGACGCAGACCCCAAATCTCACTCTTCAATGTTATTGCAAAGATTAAATGGATGATATATCTAAAGCTTAACACAGTGCCAGGACAGAGTAAACACCGAATGGCCGGTGGTTATTGTTAATATTGATTACATTCGTGACCCCAAAATCCATTTTGAATACCTGGAACTGTGTATCTAATATTCTAAATAATACCCCAAATTTTCCTACACAAAGGTGAACCTGTTAGCACTCACCCTGGGGAGACAACGATATATTCTATTGCAAATCTCATTTAGTCAAGTTGCCTGTCCATCTGTTATACATACAAGTACACATGTGGACACGTGTGCATGTGGACATTTACATATGTAAATACACTTACATATGTAAATACATATTTACACATGTGAGCTTGTGAACATACAAGCCATGTGTATATATGTAAATATCTACATACACAAAGTGCTTAGTTGTTCACACAGATGTATAGGTATATGTGTCATTAATATTAATACAAATAGTAATGATAAAAATAATAATCATTCATTAAGGTCTTATAGGAAGGTGACAACTCACCTTTGGACCACCTGTTAGAGGCTGATATAGCAGGAGATGAGACATGATTCACTAAAGGTGGGCATATTGGCTCCAGAAGTGAAAGGTGCTCCACAGATAAAATGAATAAATACACATTACAGGTTCTTTCAATCATAGGGCTACTGTAAGCATCGAATTAGATAATGAATGTGAATGTGTCATGCAAAGGTCACTATTGTGTTAATGTGTTATTAATATCTTGTTATTTAAAGTATTAACAAAATAATAGAAAATTACCAAAATTAGAGGCAGGTACACTTCTCACAGAGTATCTAGAAAAATTCATATCACCTAGTAAAGGACACAACCAGCATTTGTTGGTATTTCAAGGAGTTGCTGTCTACCCCACCATGACACATGTAGACATGTCCCAGAGCACCTTTGAACAAGAGAATCTAAACTGTGGACCATTCATTCAACTAATACTTACTGAACATCGAGACTGTTCCAAGCTCCACGCTATACCGAGAGGCAGAGATAATCTAACGATCGTCTCCCCCAAGAAGCCCAAAGGCTAGAGGGGAGAAAGATATGTGAAAAAATTGCCCTTGTTCTGTGTGATATACCCTTTGAAAAAGGAATGTCCAGGGCATTGTGGCAGCATACATGGGACCAGCCCAGTGGTTCGTTCATTCAGGTAAGGAATTTCGGGTGGAACCAACAAAGAAGGCTTGGGGACATTGCGTGATTGCCCCCTATGTAGGGTGACTATGCATTTGAGTTTACTGGGAACAGTCTTAGTTGTCACTTGTTGACCTAACTTAATCATTAATAGCCCCCGGTCCGCAAATCTCTCAAAATAGACCCAGATTAGATGATAGATCTCCCTATCTCTGTGGCTAGCAACCTCTAATTGGGCTAGTTGTGTTTCAGACATTCCAAACACAGTGAAGAGAGTGCAGCCTTGGAAGTCAGGTAGACTTCCAGAGTTCAAATCCCAGCTCTGCCATTTGTATGCCCTGTGGCCTTAGAAAAGTAACGTCAACTCCTGAGCCTAAAATTCCTTACCGGTGAAACGCAGATCCTTATTATGCATGGAGAAGCGTCTTATACATGAGAGGTGCGTGATATATTGTAAATCCCCACCCAAATAATAATTGCACATCCCAATAAATGGCACTACCATTGACCCTATGGCTCACTCAGGTCAAAACCCTACCACGCATCTTAGACTCTATCTTTTGCTTACCCTCCAACATTCAGTCCATATCAGTTATATAAGTTACAGCTTATAGCTACAAGTTACAGCAATTCTATCTCTGGCATTTATCCTGATGATGTCAGTACCTCGGGCTCAAAGAAGAAAGGCTGTCACAAACCATGTTAGGTCCTCATTTGAAAGCTACGAGTAGCCTTTGATCTCATTGTTTGAGCAGTTCAGGCAAAAACCATGGACTGACCGTGACCAGAAAGGTGATCATCTTTGCCACTGAAGCTAGGAATAAGTTCAGGGTTCCCTGCTCAAGTGTCCTTCCCAGACTTGAAATAACTTAGGGCAAATTGTTTCCTTGGTAGAGTGGTAGAGCTTGAGATCCTTTGGGAGGATATCAAAATGTTTCAGGATCAATTTCTTTTTCTACCATTATCACAGATGAACTTTCAATGGTATTCCATGTTCCTACTAAGGTCATTTTAACTTGTCATTTTTACCTCAGTGTCCATTTTCCCTTTGAATCCAGAGAAGTTTCTAAACATCTTCTCACTCTCCAAAACTACCCAAGGAAGGAGGGGAAGCTCAAAAAGGGGATGTTGGGCTTCCCTGGTGGCGTAGTGGTTGAGAGTCCGCCTGCCGATGCAGGGGACCCAGGCTCGTGCCCCGGTCCGGGAAGATCCCACATGCCGCGGAGCGGCTGGGCCCGTGAGCCATGGCCGCTGAGCCTGCGCGTCCGGAGCCTGTGCTCCGCAACGGGAGAGGCCACAACAGTGAGAGCCCCGCATATCGCAAAAAAAAAAAAGGGGGGGGGGGTGTTGTTACCACGGCAAGGTGGAATAGCCCTGGACCAGTTGTCAGGAATCCCGAGATCCAAGCTGATTCTATGTGGGCTGTTTATATGAACTTGGATTGAACTGAACTTCCGGTTTCCCATCTGTAAATAGAGCAGGATTAAATCATCTCTAATGATCTTCTGGCTCTGAGTTTTACAGTCAGTGACCTTGATGAACTGAGCTATGGCTAGAAGAACTCCAGATTTCCCCCAAAGAAAATGCTCTGGCTGCTTCTTCAGCATTCACCGAAACTCTAGAGTTCACTATGCTGTATTGTCAGCATCTTCCTACTTGTGTAATGCATTTGAACTTCAGCCTCAAACTCAGGCAGACAAAAATAAGACATTTTCCTCTATGATCTAACTTAACTCAGATCTCTGAGCACTCATTTTCTTCTGGGAAGTAGGAAACGTAACCATGCAAATTCAAGGTAAACTCAATCACTCAAGAATGTTCACACTCTTGTGTCCATTTAGAATCCTTTCTCTTTTTTCTCCTTTCCTTCTCCCAGGATAATCTAAATTTGGGAAACACATGCCACCCTGGCCTCCGGGGAGAGGCGCTGGTCTTCAGCATCGTTCCATGCAGGCTTCTGTTGACAGGTAGAGTACTCACCTGTACTTGGTTTGTTAGTGTTATTTATTCTTGATGGTCCTGTGCTTCAAGAGTCCACATCTATGTCCTCGTCCCTGTCAGCTTTCCCTGTGTCAGGGTCACACCAGTCGCCCTGCATCTTCCTTTTCCTGACCACAGGCATGGCGACGGAGCCTCTGACCTGCCCACACCTGTCCTGCCATAACCGCTGTTCTTCTGTCTCCAAGCTAGCTCTCAGTCTTTGCCAGGCTGTTCCTTTGCCAAGACTTCGGATGCAAAGTAAACCATGGGAGCCCTCTGATGTTGGTCCCCGCATGCGTATCTGAGACGTCTACTGTTCCCATCCTGGGACTCGTGCTGAGAGGTGTGCCTTGAGGATCTCTTACAGGCATTCCCCTATGCTTCTCTCTCTTCTCTCCTCTACTGCTTCTCCACCTCCTGTAACCTACACGACATTTACCAAGTCTAAGATGGAAACTGTGTTCTTCCTCAGTCTGTGTACATGAAAGCAATCATTTACACTAAGTCCTCCAGCACAGCAGCTTTTGATTTATAAAGCCAAATTTTTAATTAAAACAAAAAACAAGATAAAGCATTTCTGTCTCAAAATTCCAAACTCTTGCCATTACAAGACTTAGTTTTAAAGAAATTTACTCTGTTTCGTGTTTCAAGAGCCTGTTTTGGAATCTTCTACCAATAATTTTTCTTGGCTATAAATGTTCTCCTCCTGAGTGCAGGGTATGTGCTCCCTGAATGTGGCAGATGTGAAATGGGTACAAAGAAATGGAGTGGGCGTGAATTAGGAGACAGCTTTGGCTAATGTCTCAGAATACTGTCCTGCTATAATTGGCTGTCTCACCAATGGTCCCTGAGTCCATGAAAAATCAAAAGTGGAATCATATTCATTCGACTCTGAAACTCCAGGTTTGCTCCAAATTCTCAGAGTGTGCATAATAAATTTCTTAGACCATCTCAGTCATAGAACTTTGTGTCTCCTTTTCGAATTATCTTCAACCTGAAAACTTCTAATTACATTTTCATTTCTCTAAGGTACAAAGGAAAGAACAGGGAAGTAATCCTTTTCCTTTTTTTTTTCCCAGAATACTATGACAAAGGAGTAATGCACCCGCCTTTATCCAGTGGTAGAATATACTGTTCATCATATCTACCTGCCCTCTTGTGGATACCGTCTCTGAACCATTAGCAGAGAAACATCACTTGTGAGGAATGTTTTATATCCAGAATTATACATGTTGAATCAGTCAGCACAGAGGATAAGTGTTAGGGGAAATTTAGATTGCTGAGCACTTAAAATAAATAGTGTCATTTGCAAGGATAATAGAGATAATACGGTACCCAGGGAGGTGTAGCCAAGGAGATGTAGCAAAACACAGGAGTGAAGGAGATGTGAAGGAGGAGGGGTTGGACTGCCCCAACCAGAAAATGATTGTGTCATCTTAGCTGTATGGGCAAGCAGGGATTCTGGTTCTAAAAGCCAAATCGCATCCCTTTGGGATCCAGAGCCTAGTCTAGCTAACATCAAAATTGAAAATTTTTTTTGCCTCAGGTAAGGACCAAGAAAGTCCCGATTTTTTTTTTGTATCAGCACTCCCCCTCCATGAAGGGAAGAAGAGGTAGCCCCTTCTTTCCCCAGCCAGAACCCCTGGAGCCTCACCACTCTCCCTGAACTCCTCCCCTGTTTCTCTAGCCACCGTCCTGCCTCTGACTTCATTGCTTCCAACCTCCAAATGTGCTCTCTTTTCCTTCACAACCAAGTTCAGAAAGGGGTCTACAATTACACTCTGCCCACTGCCTCTCCTTCCAGCCCCTCTTCAACCCACTGCCTATCTGCTTCTGGTCCTAGAGGCTCGGGGCCACAGACTGGGAGCCCCATGGGATAATTGGCATGTTTCTCTTGTCTTCTCTGACTCCAGTACTGGTACGGAGCAGAAACGTCTGATAGATGACAGGTACCTAGGCAAGGGGATGACTGGCTGGCTGGACTACTGAGAGATTCATTCAAGGTAAATCTCTCAGGAAGACCCATTGACTGAGTTTTTTTAAAAACTCGTAACAGAAGAGGAGTAAAGCCAAGTTACAGCAAATTATCTTAAAAAAAAAAAAAATCCGAGGGCTTCCCTGGTGACGCAGTGGTTGAGAGCCCACCTGCCAATGCAGGGGACGCAGGCTCGTGCCCCGGTCCGGGAAGATCCCACATGCCACGGAGCGGCTGGGCCCGTGAGCCATGGCCGCTGAGCCTGCGCGTCCGGAGCCTGTGCTCCGCAACGGGAGAGGCCACAACAGTGAGAGGCCCGCGTACTGCAAAAAAAAAAAATCCGAATAGCCAAGTGGCACCTGTCATGCACTGCAGCAAGGACAAAGGTCTTGAGACAAGGTGGGACTGTTCCCTTGCCTCAGGCAGGCATGTTGCTCTGAGCAGTAATTCAGGATGTGGAAGAAGAGCTGGGATGAGGCAGCATCTCTGCAACTCTGAGCAACAGCAACCACCAGCAATTGGTGAGTGACGGGGAAGGAGATGGTGGATTCGAGGCATCACGTGCCTCCTCTGCTGGTGTCCCTTTGCATTAGCCCATCCAAGATGACAGGGAGGTTCGTGCTTCTTGCTGATATGCAGCGCTGGGGAAAGCCGGGGAGAAGGATGCTTGGGGGGCTCAGTGAGGAGGGCCCACTCCGCCCACCTGCAGCAGCTGCAGTGGTGGAGGAGCATGGGCCCCCCCCGACCAGACAATCCTGGGTTGTCATCCTGGCTCTCACCTACTGTGGGCAATCTTGCCCAGAGATTAACATAGAAAATCATCCCCACTGAACAGGACAGTGGTGAAGGTAAAATGGGACCAGCATCTGGGAACCTGGTGGATGTCTGCTCCCTTCCCACCTCCAAGAATCCAACAGCCTGGGAACGTGCACCGTAGAGTGACATCTTAGAGCTGGATTCTGCTTGCCAGCCAGAGGTGTGAATCCTGCTAGCTTTTCACCTACAGCATTTGGGAAATGAGAATTCCAAGTTTTTTTCCAGTTTTGCATTATGATGGGAAACTTGATTCTATCTCTCCCCTAAACAGGAGGCCCCACAAGGCCTGGGACTGAGTCTGCCCATCCCCCACTGGGTGCAGGACACATGGCAGAAAATTAAGCCCCTGTAAGTATGCTTTTGATACTCAAGGAATGGCAACCACAATACCCATTGTTTGTTATTGCTTTCTAGTTCACGAAATGTTTCTGCTAGATAATCTTATTACGTACTTATTGCTAATGAAAGAAATGGGCCTTAAGTGTAGTCATTTGGGGTACAAACCCTGGAGTCAGATAAACTGGGTTCAAATCCTAGAACTTACAAGGTATATGGCTTTGGGCCAATTACTGTTCCTTTCTCAGCCTCAGTTTCCCACTTATAACATGGGGATCATGTAAGAATCTTCTACCTAGGGTTTGTGGCGAAGATTGTAAAGGTATAGATGTAGAGGACTCAGTGTGGTGCCCGGTACATAATAAATATCCCATATAGGTAAACCTAATTCTCAGAGAGGCGAGGCCAATTGCCCATGGTCACACAGCAAGTCAGTGTCAGAACCAGGACTGGAATCTAAGATGTTTGACTCCAAATGAGCTTCTCTTTCCATTCTATGATTGTAACACCTACCATTTGTTGAGTGAATTTCCTCAAGTGCCTGGCACTGTGCTAAGCACTCTTCATGTATTATCTCTTTTCATGCTCGAGACAATCCTGAGATGGGTTCTATAATTGTCTCCATTTTACAGATGAGAAAACTGAGACTGTGAGCCATTAAAGTGACGTGGCCAAACATGAAAAGGTGCTCAGAGTCGCTAATCATCAGGGAAATGCAAATCAAAACCACAATGAAGTATCACCTCACACTTGTCAGAATGGCTATCATCAAAAAGAACACAAATAACAAATGTTGGTAAGGATGTGGAGAAAAGGGAACCCTCGTACACTGTTGGTGGGAATGTAATTGGTGCAGCCACTGTGGAAAACAGAATAGAGATTGCTCAAGAAACTAAAAATAGAACTACCATATGACCCAGCAATTCCACTCATGGGTATATATCTGAAAAAAACAAAAATGCTAATTCAAAAAGACATATACACCCCAATGTTCATAGCAGCATTATTTACAGTTGCCAAGATATGGAAGCAACCTAAGTGTCCATCAACAGATGAATGGATAAAGAAGAAGTGGTATATATGTATATTACAATATATATATGTATATATACTCAGCCATAAAAAGAATGAAATTTTGCCATTTGCAGCAATATGGACAGACTTGGAAGATATTATGCTAAGTGAAATAAGTCAAAGACAACTACTATAAGTTATCACTTATATGTGAAATCTAAAAAATACAACAGATTAGTGAATATGACAAAAAAGAAGCAGACTCACAGATATAGAGAACAAACTAGTGGTTACCAGTGGGGAGAGGGAAGGTGGAGGGGTGACATGGGGGTAGGAGATTAAGGGGTACAAACTATTATGCATAAAAGAAACTATAAGGATATATTTTACAACACAGGGAATATAGCCAAAATTTTATAATTATAAATGGAGTATAACCTGTAAAAATTGTGCATCACTATACTGTATACCTCTAACTTATATGATATCGTACATCAACAGAGTCCTTACGTGGAAAAACTGGGACACACACCCAGGCAGTGGGTGCAGAGCTCCCACTGCTAACTACCTGTGTCCTATTCTATCTTCACTGGTGTGTGTCAGAGCCAGCCAACCTGTGACAGCCAGTAGATAAAGATTAAGGAATTTTACTGCCTAGTTGTTAAACCATTGGAAGCCTGAAATTCGTCATGGATGGTGGGAGTATTTACACCACAGGAATCGGCACGCACTGCAAATCAGAGTAGTTTTTGTTTTGTTTTGTTTTATTTTTAACCTGATAGCCAGTTCACCAGCCCACCATCTTTTTAAACTCCACTACCCAACTTATACTTGGTAGATGTTTCTTCTCAATTGTTGTTCTTTGGGAAAATTGTTGTTCTTTGTGTTTGACTTATTTCACTTAGCATGATATCTTCCAAGTCTGTCCTTATTGCTGCAAATGGCAACAATTCCCAATTGTTGTTCTTTGGGAAAACTTAGGGGGAAAAAACAGACAGTGATGAGAGTGTGTCTCATCCTGGCACAGTTGTCCTCTCTCGTTGGGGCTGAAAGTGTGTGGCCTGATAATGTCGTTTAAGACTTAATTTGTCCCTTGCCTATGGATGGCTGCTGTGCTCCTGGTGGGGGAGCATTTGTGTTTGCACTAATGGGAGGTGTGTCTATATTTGACAGGTACCCTCCTGCTTTTCAGCCTGAGAAGATATAAACTGGTTGTTACAGAACATGTTAACACACATCCAACTGGTGCTCCACAGAGAAGTTGACAGAGTCATCCTGTGTTTATTCCTCAATTAACAAGCTTCCACCCAGTGCTTATTCTTATCAGGCTCTGAACTAGACACTGGAGACTCAGAGATGAGTCAGGTTCAAGGTCTTGCAGAAGAGACTGACAAGGTAGGAAACAATTTGGAAATTCTGTAGTAAGTGTTGGAATCTATGCACACAGTAAAAAAGTCACACCAAGGAGAATGGAGGATTTGCATTTGAATCAAAGAAATCATCACTTGTGTAGGAATATTTGGAAATCCAAGAATTGTTGGATGGTTTCACAAAGAATAAAGAGAAAAGAGCATTCCAGACAAAGAAAACAAGATATACAAAGGCTGGGAGGAGTTAAAACAGTGTGTTTGATATCTATCTGGATTTCACAGTGTGTGTTGGATTAGGAAGTATGATGAGAATGGAGAGATGGCCAGAGGTGAAGTTACAAAGGTCTGAAAAGTAAGGTGTGTTAGTTAACTATTGCTGTGTAACAAAATATCCCAGAACTTAATGGCTTAAAACAACATATCACTTATCCTGCCTCAGAGTTTCTGTGATTCCAAAACTCAGGAGTGGCTTAGTTGTGTATTTCTGGCTCAGGGTTTCTCATGCAACTGCATCAGATGTCAATGTGGGGTACAGTCCTCTGAAGGATTGACTGGGCGGGAGGATCCACCATCAAGGTGGCTCACTCACCAATCAAATGGTTGTCAAGTTGATGCTGGCTCTTGGCTGGGAGTCTCGGTTCTGCACGGGGGCCTCTCCACAGAGCTGCTTGGGCGTCCTCATAGCATGGAGGCTGGCTTCCTCTTGAGTGAATGACTGAAGAGAGCAAAATGGAAGGTACAATGTTTTTTATGACCTAGTCTCAGCTGTCACACACCACCACTTTCACTGTATTCTATTTGTCCTACAGAGCAACCCTGATTCAATGTGGGCAGAGACTATCCTAGGGCACATACCATGAGGCAAGGATCATTGAGGGTCATCTCGGAGGCTGACTATCACATCAGAACTAAGGATTTTGTCTTGTAGTCGATGGAAGATGTTGGAAAAGGAACCAGGAGTGTGTGCCCTTCTTGAGCATCAAATCTTGACAATGAGTGAGAGGAGTAATGCAGTATATTAACACTGAGTGAGCATTGTATTCTAATTCTTGGAAATTCTCTTGAAATTTTCAAATAAATTCCTCCACTAGTTACCTATGTGACCTTGGACAAGTCTCTTCCCTTCACCTCACTGTTCTGTAAAATAGGGTTTACTTTATCTGTCTCACAGGATTACTGAAAGAAACATAATGCATTCAAAAGGTTTATCACAGTGCCAGGAACTCACTATGTGTTAAGGGAGTATGTGTTAAACTCAGTATGTGTTAAGGAGTAGCTGTTACGATGGTCAGCATGATGGAGACCAACACTTTGAGTCGTACAGCGAAGACTGGATATCCATCCATTCCCTAGAGGGGGACCAACAGTTCCTTTGACCAGGACTTCAGCTTTGTGCAAAAGCCAGATGCCTTACCATTTCACTGACTAGGAAGGTGAATTTGAAGTGCGAGCCTGTTGGTAATATTCAGTAACTTGTACTATTTTTGAATTTTTGTTTTCCTTTTTGGGCTCAATGCTGAAGCAAAAGGATAGAGCTTTGGTGTCAAAAGGGAAGTTTAATCCTGCTGAGAAGAGGCCATCCACGGAAGGCTCTAAGCAAAGCCCAGAGCCTTTGGGAGTGGGTACTGCTGTGTTTGAAAGTCCTAGTAATGCTAATGGGGACAAGGGTATGATATGAGCTCTGAACCCAGGAATGCTCTCAATATGCTTGGTGGGGTTTTTCAGGACCATTCCTCCTGGTGCAGGAGGCCAAGGACCTTGTTTTTATCTCCATGAGCCTTGTCTCCAAATCATATGGCTCTTAGCCTTCCAAAGACTGGTCCCCTTGAGGACACCCAGGCCATAAGTTCTCATTTACGGCAACAAGAAAGTTCATGGCCTGTGCCTTGGTCTTGGAGCTCAGCTCCTGAAGGAAGGCTGGGAAGCTGCCTTACCCTCAGCCAGCCTCTGTTCCCTACCTTTGACGAATATCAGCCACCCCTTCCCTGACTCCTTGGCAGAATTCCCTTCCTCTGTATTTGCCTCATCTGTCGGTGTTTGGAAATTTGTTATAGCTGGGGAAATTTTTAGATGTATTCCTCATTACCTTTTCCCTTTTCTCCCCAGTTTTATTGAGATGTAATTGACATAGAGCACTGTGTGAGTTTAAGGTGTGCAGCATAATGACTTGACTTATGTACATCACGAAATGATTATCACAAAAAGTTCTGTGAACATCCTTCATCTCATATACTTACAAAATTAAAGAAATAGAAAATATACATAATTTTCCTTGTGAAGAGAACTCTTAGGATTTACTCTCTAAACAACTTTCATATATAACATGCAACAGTGTTAACTATATTTATCATGCTGTCCATCACATCCCTAGTACTTACTTATCTTATAATTGGAAGTTGGTACCTTTTGACTGCCTTCATCCAATTCCCCCTCCCCTCTCCACCTCTGGTGACCCTAAATCTGATCTCTTTTTCTATGAGTTTGTTTTTTTTGCTTGTTTTTGAGGTATAATTGATCTACAACACTATGTTAGCTCCCGTTATGGATTTGATATTTCTATGCATTTCAAAATGATCACCACAAATAAGTCTAGTTATGATGTGTCACCATACAAAGAAATTACCTAGTTATTCACTATATTCCCCACACTGTACATTTCATACATATTATTCACTTATTCTGCAAGTGGAAGTTGGTACCTCTTAATCTCCCTCAGCTATTTCTCTCCTCCCCCGACCTGTCTCCCCTCTGACAACCACCTGTTTGTTCTCTGTATCTATAACTTTATTTCTGTGGGGTTTTTTTTAACATCTTTATTGGAGTGTAATTGCTTTACATTGTTGTTAGTTGCTGCTGTACAACAAAGAGAATCAGCTTTACGTATACATATATCCTCATATCCCCTCCCTCTTGCGTCTCCCTCCCACCCTCCCTATCCCACCCCTCTAGGTGGTCACAAGCACTGAGCTGATCTCCCTGTGCTATGCGGCTGCTTCCCACTAGCTATCTATTTTACGTTTGGTAGTGTATATATGTCCATGCCACTCTCTCACTTCGTCCCAGCTTACCCTTCCCCCTCCCTGTATCCTCAAGTCCATTCTCTATGTCTGCATCTTTATTCCTGTCCTGCCACTAGGTTCTTCAGAGCCTTTTTTTTTTTAGATTCCATATATAAGTGTTAGCATACAGTATTTGTTTTTCTGACTTACTTCACTCTGTATGACAGACTCTCTATTTCTGTTTTGTTATGTTTATTCATTTGATTTGTTTTTTAGATTCCTGCATGTAAGTGAAATCAGACAGTATTTGTCTTTCTCTGTCCAGCTTATTTCACTTATCCTCTAGGTCTGTCCATGTTGTAGCAAATGGCAAGATTTCATTCTTTTTTATAGCTGAATAATATTCCAATGTGTGTGTGTGTATACCATAGCCTCTTTATCCATTCATCTATTGGTGAGCATTTGTTCATATCTTGGCTATTGTAAATCTTTTTTCACTTTTTTGTATGTTTTGATGCTACAGGAATAATAGCACAAACACAAGACTATCTGTGGCAGTATTTTTATAACAACCAGAGAGAGACAGACAGGGACAGAGACAAAGAGAGACAGAGAGAGAGAGAGAGAAAGGAAAAGAAACAAAGTTAATGTCCCAAAAAATAAAAGTTTAAGTACTTTATGGTGCATTTAGACAATTGAAACTGATCCTACAATAAAAAGAATTCACCCAAGAGAAAGGAAAATATACATCCACACAAAGACTTGCCCAAGAATGTTCTTAGCGTTATTCATAATAGCCAAAACAATACAAATGCCCATCAGCTGGTGAATGGAGGTCAGTATGGTACGTCCATGCAACAGAATGCTGCTCAGTCATAAAAGGACCAAAACATGAGTACGACATGAATGAACCTCAAAAACACTGTGCTAAGTTAAAGAAGCTTGATGCAAAAGACCAGATATTGTATGATTCCATTTATATGAAATGTCCAGAATAAGCAACTTCCCAGACAGTGAATAGTTGCCTAGGGGTGGGGGTGAGAATAGAGAGTGACCGCAAACGAGCACGAGGTTCCTTTTAGGGGTGATGGAAATGTTCCAGAATTGGACTGTGGTGATGGCTGTGCAACCCTGTGAACTTACTACAAATCATTGAGTTGTACACTTAAAATGAATGAATTTTATGGTATGTATTTTACACTTCAATAAAGCTGCTTCAAAAAAGGAATGCTGCAGATCTTTGTGTATTGACCTAGACAGATATCTAGGATAAGTGGTGACACTAAAAATAGCAAATTGTACATTAATATAGAGAGCAACGTTGCATTCTTTACAAAATTTTAAAAAGTTTATGTGTACATGCATTTATATTTGCAATAACACTGGGAAATTTCAGAAAGGACATGCACCAAACAGCTCACAGTGTTTACCGCCCAGGAGGGAGAAAATCAGGTACAGGGATGAACCTTCACCTTTTATTTTACACATTGTTTTCAGTGATGTAATCAAAGGTCAATTTTACTTTACTTTTTACTTACACACATACACATGCACACACATGCAATAGACACTTCTATATATACACTTATACATATGCATACATAGACAAATATACATATATACACACACACATATATATCATATTATACATTTATATGTAATATTTTAAGCTATTTTCTCCAGAGTTACAAATTGGCCCTCTGCTCTCCTTGCTCTATGCTTCCTTCCTGAACAATATCATTCCTTCCCGTAACTTCAGCTCTGCCCAGATCCGGGCGGATGACCTCTGACTCCACTTGCCCATCTTCACCCCTCTCTGCACTTCTACAGTACCCTTTACAGTCCTCCGTTACAGGGATCAGCACACTGGCCTCTGACTAAGTATTTGGGTGACTGTCTCCTTCAGTAGACAATGAGCTCAGTGAGAACAGAGACCACTCCAGAGGTCAGCACAAATTCGGGGGGGGGTGAGGGGGGAACTGCCAATAAGTGGCTGTTGACTGGGTGGTTGAATGATCACCCTGACCCACATCCAGCTCCCTGAAATTTGCCCTTCCCCATTGCCTTTGCACGTAGTGTCCCCCTTTGCCTCGAATGTCCTTCCTGCCTTAGTAGCCTGCGAAAGTGCATGAGCTCAGTGGAAGTGCTCTAAGAAATGCCCCGAACTTGAGAGGCTTAGCCCAAGTTTCTCTCTGACATCCTTTTCCAGTGTAGGTTGGTGGAGGACTGCTGGGGATCCAGCTGCAGGCAGTCATTTGGGGATCTAGGCTCCTTCTAGTTTCGGGTCTGCTTTCCTCTAGGTGGAGGGGAAAGAGTGAGGACTACTCCCACCACATTCACCCACATTTCACTGGCCAGAACTCAGTCTGCTGCCCCCACTGAACTGCGGCAAGGCTGGGAAATTGTGTCTAGCTGAGTACCCAGGAAGATGAGGCATTGATGGATATTGGAAAACAGAAGCCATCTCTATCACAGAAACTCCTGCTCATTTCTCATAACTCAGCTGTGCCACCTCCTGCAGGAAGCCCTCCTTAAATCTCTCTCTATAAAAGAGGGACACTTGTGTCCTCTCACCTCTCCAATCCCTGTGCCCATGTTTTTCCTATTTCCTGATATTGCCTTGTAATCCTATCTGTCACCCATACTGGATTGTTAGTGGAGTTACAAGTACCTGACAAGTAGTGGGTGCTAAATGTACTTTTTGTAGTCCTGGGCAGCCAAGAGTCAGCCTGCAGAGTTCAGAGAGTCAAAAGGCCTCAGATCTAAGAAACTATGAGTGTAACTACTGATGTCCTTCACTTTGCTGAATACAAACATGACCTGAAAAATGGTTTACTAGGGGGGCCCTTCCTGAGTTAGGTAAAGCCTGCTGAATATTGAATATGGCTGTGGAGGGGAACATGGCAGCATGGAAATTGGATCTGACCTACACGTTTATTCTACTCCCTCGGCGAAGGTTTTATTAATTATATATGACAGCAAAGGAAAAAAATGGCCCTTACCCCAAAAGTAATTTGTGCTTTCAATTACAGAGAAGCAAGATGTTGGTACATCTTTCAAGTTATTATAATTGCAGGCAAAAGATCATCTTTGAGTGGAAGTTTATATAAGATCTTGATCAGAGGGTTCTTCACCTTGAGCCTGCATCAGAACCACCAGGAAAACCTGTTAAAATACAGACTTGCTGGGCCCTACCCCCAAACTCTGATTCAGTAGGTCTGGGGTGAGGCCTAACGATCTGCATTTCTAACAAGTTCCCAGATGATCCTGTTGCCGCTGCTCTGGGTATGATACTTTGAGAACTGCTACTCTAGATAAATCAGAAGAGTGTGGTTAAGTGTCAGAGAGACCAGAGTTCCAGCCCCAGCTGCACCACCAAGTCACATGACCTTGGGCAAGTCACTTCAGTCTCTGAGGCCCAGTTTCTTTGTCTGTAAAACAGAGATGATGCTATGGACATTAATTGAAACTTGCTCAGTGCTTGACACCTTACCATGAACGCTTGTTCGCTTCAGAGATGCCTTGTGAAGCACAATGCTTATGTACCTAATTAGTGGTTCTGGTAACAAAAGCAGCAGTCAGAACACAGCTGAGGAGTCCAACAGACCTGAAAGTAAATCCCAGTTCTATGACTTCCTATGAGAACTCAGGCAAGTTAATTAACATCTCTACACCACCTCTTCCTCTTTTATAAAATGAGGATGAACATAAGGTCAGCATCTACCTTAGAGAGCTTGCGGACTGTTATTATGTGTCTGGCACAAAATAAGCATGGAGTAAAGTAAAATTTTACTGCTGGTAATTTCTTTTGGTCCCCAGAACTTCTGCTTTTGACATAAATATAAGCCCAAAGGATGGAAAGTGTGCACAAAGAGCCAGACATTGAGGGACATGAATAAATATTCAAAAAGCTTAAATTCTGAATTTCCAAGCCAAAATTTCAGGAGGAAAGGTTAAAGATGTGATACATTTGTTTGGAAACTAATTCATGCCCAACGGATTAAGATGGGATAAAAGTTGTGCTGAGGATTCATATTCTTTAAAGTTAGAAAAGCAGTGGGTGAAATTAGTCTAAGGGCTAGAATCCATTCCTGACTTTCCTGTGGTCATTTGCAAAGATGGACATCTTGTTAATCAGTCCATGGTTTCTCTCGGTAGGCATGGTGTTGGCCTCACTCCTGGACATAAAGAAATTAGAAGCCAGAAGGACTTGGTGAGCTGAAACAAGGAAGGGAGAAGCCAACCTTTCCAGTCAGATGTCCCTCAGCCATTGGCCAGCCTGGCGCCAAAATACATACTCATTTGAATGCTTCATAGTTTGCTTGATTCCCTTAACCAGAAGAGTGGTGATCAAAAATCTAAACCTTTAAAAAAACAACTAAACATTTTATGCCATTCTTCTGATGACTGCATGAGGTAGAGATGGAGTAGGACAAGAAGAAGAAGACACGGTGGGTGAAAGTGGGTGTGACCCTCCACTGTCTGGTCTTTGAGTAGCAGCCTCAGTGTTGCCTGAAAGATATATGGACCCACACAGGAGAAAGTAGTTTTTTGGTGGAGTTGTAAACATACCTTCCACCGAAACAACAGAATTATGCAGGTGGTTTAAAAAAGACTTTTAATAAATCCAGCACTGTTCCGGTGTATTATATCCTGAAGGTGCTAGCTCTGACATAGAAACTTGATTTCAGGTTCAACATATTTATTCCCTAATTAATCAATACAACTTCTTGATTGGCTGGTTGAGTCTTGAGTACCCAGTAAAGATCTGTTGGACAATGGTTACCTTAATGGTCACGTGGCTGTGTCCTCATAAGTCTTACACAGTGGAGGTGGAGAGGGTAGTACTGGAGGATAGTGGATCTGGGTTGAGTCCCAGCTTTACGACATTGAGCAGGTCACATTCTCTCTATGATCCTCAGTTGCCTCATCTGTAAAATGGGCCGAGGCCCTACCTCTTAAGTTTATAGGGCTTAAATAAGATGACATTTGTGAAATGTGTAACACAGAGTAAATTGACAATAAGTGTAAGCTGTTGTTATTGTCATCATGAGGCTGGACATAAACCCAATGGCACAATGAACAGGCCATTCCTTGGAAATGATGCTTCTCCCACTGAACACTGAGTTAACGAAATGCAGCAATTACAGACCTGCTCTGTTTTTTTAAGTCATTGTTATTGGAGGCAAATAAGTATTTGGAGTCCATAAGCCCAGTTTGCAAAATGGCTTGGCATATTTAAGAATAGAAGCATGCATTTTATTCTAGCAAGTGTAGGGAAGGAAAAAAGGAGAAGAGAAGGAGGAAAACAACATTTATTGAGCACCTAGCATGTGCCAGGCACTGTTCTTGACTTCGCATGTATGAACATTGAATCTCAGCTGCTTTAAAAAAAGGCAAATCCAGGATCTGAACTCAAGACTGTTAGAGCCCCAAACTTTTGCTCTATTCAGTTCTCTAAAGCCAACATCCCAGCCCTTCAGCTATGACCAATCTCCAACCCACCTGGCAACTTTGTCCCGAACTCAAAAGATTAGCAAGATGAAAACCTTATTAAAAATCAACTCAAAGAGCCAAATTTCCCACCGTGAGTGACAAGTCCCAGAGAGAACTTGATCATGGAATGTATTATACTCAAGTATGGACAGGGCATACTAAAGTGCTGGTATTAAGGCAGTCGACATGGAGATCAGTAAAGTGCTCAATTCTTTTTGAAAGGGATTAGATCAATCTGTAGTCCTTTCCACCTACCCAAGGTCAAGTGACATGGAGGAACTCAGACCCAGAGACTGACCTATGGGGAAGAAAACGTTACACACTGAGCCTCAGATTCAAAAGAGGGTGCTTGAGAAAGCACAGACTTTACAGAACAAATCAAGATTCCACGGTAGTTAGTGTTAGGCTCTCTAAAATGCAGCTTAAGAAAAGGTGTTTTCCAACTGTGTTTGGATTACAACCCAAGATTCTGAGCACGGTCTGAGAGTGACTTCACACCTGCAACCTTTAATCATGCCAACTTTGCATTCCCAACCTCGTGCTCACCTCCTTCCAACCACAATGAAGTTCTTTTGCCTTGGGCACGCACCAAGCTCACTTGCTCTCATGGGGTTCGCACACCCTATTCTCTCTAGAATGACCTTCAGCTGGATCTCACAAGACAAAGTCCCTCCAGCCATTGGAATCACCCATTGGAGCCATTGGAATGCTCCAATGCCCCATTCTCAGGACCTTCCATAAACACTGTTGAATATTGCTGTCTTTCTCCCTTCACTTTCTACCACATGTCTTGTTTTCTTTATGGCACATGTATTTATTTGAAATAGTCCTTTTTAGTCACTGGTTTGGGGATTTGTTGATGCTCTCCTGATCCAGAGTGGAAATTCTGTGAATGTTGGGACCTTACCTGTCTTCTTCACTACTGACACTGCCTAGAATGGAGTTTTGCATTTTGTAAGCATTTAATAAACATGTTTGAATTAAAAAAAAGTAATTTCTATCAGTTTGGGAGGCTGTGAAAAGACCTGTGAAGTTTTATACCTCTCTTTTGTTTTCTCTGCCTGGAATGTCCCCTAGTCAAGTCCTTGTCATGTTCAAAGTCCAACTCAGGAGTCAATTTCTCCATAGTCTTCCCAGCCACTCACCCATCAGAGGTAACCACTGGCTTTTGTGCACAATCTTTCTATCTTTCACCTACCACAATCTTTACCCATCTCACACTCCATTATGTTTATTTATGTATATGTCCAGCTTCCTCACTTTCATCTGAGTTTCCTGAGGACAGAAAAACCACACTGATCTTGTATTTCACACTTGGGACAATGCCTGGCATATAAGAGGTGCTTGGTGAATGTCTGGGAAATAGGTTGACTTGAAATTAATTAAATAGCATTTGTGAAAACAATTTTTCAAAGTCCACAAGCTGTGAAGTATATCCACCTGGTTTAGTTCAATTTAACAACTATTTATTCAACATACTTCAGCAAATAATAAGACTGTCCTGGAACTGTAGCTCTGTCTGAGTAAAGAAAATTAAGTCTCTGTCTTTAATTGCAGTAGTTCATAAACTCAGGAGCATGCGTTTCTAATGAACAGTTGCAATACTTAACTAAAAGTGTAGAAACGGCCGTACATGCATGGAACACTTCTTGATTAAGTTTTACATTCTATTCTGGGAATTCAGGAGGGTGGTTGCTCTCAGTGTGGCACATATCAAATATTGTGGGAGCAGAGGAAGGAGGAAAAATGATTGATCTCCATGTGATCTGGAAAGACCTTATGGAGAAGAGGTTTAGTAGGGTCTTTGAAAATGAGCACACTTCAGCCAGAAGAAAAGAGGAGGAGTTCTGGGCATGCCACTGTAGACAGATGTGAGAGGGAGAACATACGTAGAGACGCCAGGAGTAAACGTTGTGAGAGAGGAGAGGCAGAACCAAGTGATGAGGGAGACCTCAGAGGCCTGGATCACTCAGAGATCTACTGCAAAAGGCTACCCCATCCTTCCCCTCACTATTTCCCGCCGGGTGGGAGATACTGGTGCTGGGAAAATGGTGGCCTGCTAGGAGGTTTTAGGAATTCAGCGTCCTCATCTTTGTGTGATGCTCAGGCCTACCCTAGCAGGTTGACTGCCTGGCCAGAGGGCTTCCTGAGTCTAAGTTCTGTCTGTGAAGTGCCCACCCCACTCTCTGATACAAGAAGGCTCTGTCCACCCTAGGGAAAAGGACATCTTTAAAGACCTCAGAGCTGCCTTGGGGATGGACTGGAAAGTGTACAGAGAGCCCAAGAGCAGGCCTTCTGGTCAAACATGAAATCTGACCAGAAAGGTCAGGGTGATGTAGTCCTTCTTCAGTCTGTGATACTGAGTGGATCATCATCTCTCCAATGTCCTCAACATCCTCCTCTGTAAAATGGGATTATAACATCTGCCAGCCAGGATTGTCCTAGGTCAAATGTGATAATGCAGCATTCCTCAATACACAGGCTATGGAACATTCACAGAAGAGGGATGGTTTTGGATTGCACCAAAGGTGGTATTAAGAGATATCCTGACTGCTTCAAGGAGCAGGTCTTAATATGTGCTAATATCTTTAATACCTCACCCCAACATTCTCTTTTCTCAAGAATAAGAACAATAGCCTTTGTGCTCAGAGCCAAGCAAACAATCATACACAGAGTGGCCACGTAGACCTCATGTGTGCCCCGGAGACACCTGTAGGCTTTCCTTCACTCTCTGCATACTTTATATTTAATCCAAGTTTCTCCTAGACATTTATTCCATGCTGGTTATTGCAAGTAACTCAATGAAGATCCAGAGAGCTGTTTTTTGTTTGTTTGTTTGTTTGTTTGTTTTTTGCGGTACACAGGCCTCTCACTGTTGTGGCCTCTCCCGTTGCGGAGCACAGGCTCCGGACGCACAGGCTCAGCGGCCATGGCTCACGGGCCCAGCCGCTGCACGGCATGTGGGATCCTCCCAGACCAGGGCACGAACCCGTGTCCCCTGCATCGGCAGGCGGACTCTCAACCATTGCGCCATCAGGGAAGCCCCAGAGAGCTGTTTTGTAATTCTCCAAATCCTGTTAGGTGGAATCTCATATGTAGAGACTTCATGGCCAGTCTTTGTCTAGAATTCACTAACATTCTTCTGTTTCCACTATATTTATTTTTATAAGTAATTTCTACTTATAGCCAGTGATGCTGCATTTTTATTTCAGGTGATGATATATCTTTTCTTTTTTGAAAAATAGCATGTTTTTCCAAGTAACTGAATAATATTGGTGGGACAAAGCTATGACTTGGTGTTCAGAGCTATAACCAGGTGTAGGGATGGTAGGTGTGGAGCTGGTAGTATACAAATGACTGGACTTTGCTAAATGATGGAATAAATTATAGGACAGTGATTTATAAACAGTAAAGTACACATGAGCCACTGTCAAATGGCAGATCCCGTGTGTATTCTCTGGCATCAAATCATTAATTCATCCATAATGAGAATGTGCTGGGTTTCATAATTAAATAAGCAGGGCGCAACACAGTCCAGAGTGACCCAGGGACAACCTGGGTGGTCTGCTTTCCAGTTCTGCATGTCAGTGGCCCACCCGAGGGAGAATAAGCAAAGGTCGGAGCATCTCTGTGCAATGACTGATGCCTTAAACTTGGCAAAGGGAGGGTTGACTCAAATTTCCTGAAACAAATTTCCTGGTAATTGGGTGGACTTTGCACAGACTTCATTTGTCTGGTGAGGACAACCAAAAAGCAGCTGGGGTGAGCAAGGGATAATGAGAGGAAGGCAGTTACAGTGCCCTTGATGAAAGGAACCCTGGGGCTGTCATGCTAACCAGTCTCTATCAGAGCCTTCGTTGGCCCTGATGTGAGATGAAAGTCCAATGATCTCCCCAGAGGTGATTAGCTCAGAAGAACTTTGAAGAGGAACAAGGAGGTACAAATCACTCTGATAAGCTACAGAAACACTAAGTTTCTTCAACTCTGCTTGGAATTAACATAGCAAGTGGAAGTCCTAGCTTGAGCGTTAGAGTGAGATTTGTATAAGATGATCTGGCAAAGAGATGCTGTAGCCATGGGGCTGACAGATACTGTAGCCCTAATTGTAGGGGAAGTAGGGAGTCTCCTAGAAAATAACTCAAGCCATGTCCATGGATAGAATGGGTACACACCTGGGCAGGTCTCACACAGAGTTTGCAGGAAAACCATGAAACACCCTATGAAAGAACTCACCTGGGGCTGACCCAGGACAAAGCTTTCGTTGTCAGGGAAGTATTCTTAAGGACAACTAAGTACCTACCACATAGTGAATGCTCAATGTATATGTGTGGAATAAACAATAAATAAATTCATCTCTGGCTCAGGCAATGAAGCCCACCCCCCCATTATGCAACACCCTCCATTGAAAACCCCTCTAGGTTGGAGCATGTAGTTTACTAACTTGTCCTCTACTGTGAAAAATAGCACTGACAAATAATGACAGGTCTCGGCTGTTCCTAAGTCAGTCACAATACAACCCACATTCCTCTCTCTCAGAAGATGAGCCAACTGAGGCAAGGAAAAAATATAATAGCTTTAGTTTCCCTTACTCAAAGTCCCTTGATTTTGCAGGCTGGATGGCTTGCTTTCCCTTAGAAAATAGAAACGGACTTATTCTTCTGTATCTCAAAAGTGATCTTTTGATGACATCATTGACCCACCATTTTTGCTCTAGGAGAGCTAATAAATGGCAACAGAAGACTTTCCTCTTCCCAAACAGCCAATGTTTTACGTCCATCAAGATTGGGTATGGATTGTGGGCAAACACTCTTGTGTCCATTCTTTTGTCCAAGTGAGTGTTGCCATCTCAGGGCTTTTGCTCTAAGTCCAAGTGTATTAGGGTTCTCCAAAGAAACAAAACCAATAGGAGATATATATATATATGGCAAGACTTATTAAAGGGATTGGCTCAGGCACCTATTGAGGCCAAGAAGTCCCTCAATCTCTTGTCTGCAAGCTGGAGAACCAAGAAGGCTGGTGGTATAATTCCGTCTGAGTCCAAAAGTCTGAGAACCAAAGGAGTCAGTGGTGGAATTCCCTGTCTAAGGTCAAAGGCCTGGGAACCAGGAGCCACCAATGTAAGTCTCAGAGTCCAAAGGCCCAAGAACCAGGGACTTCTATGTCCAAGGACAGCAGAAGATGGAGGTCCCAGTTAAATAGAAAGGGAGAAAATTCATTCTTCCTTCACCTTTCTGTTCCATTCAGGCCCCCAATAGATCTTCTGATGCCCACCCACATCGGTGAGGATGGGTGTTTTCCCTCAGTCTACTAAATCAAATGGTAATCTCTTCCACAAACACCTTCACAGACACACCCAGAAATAATGTTTCACCAGCTGTCTAGACATCCTTTATCCCAATCAAGTTGACACATAAAACTGACCATCTTTAACAGAGAGCTGGAAGTAGGGTAAGCCGGTTAAGAATGGTTTGGGTGAACAGAGTTCTGAAATTCCATGCCATTGCAATTAAAATAATTTCCAAAAGAGGTGGAATCCAGAGAAGTGGTCCCTTCTAATTTGGCCGAGTTCCTAAAACACCTTTTGTGTCCCTGTGGATCCTTGGTTACCACCCCTAAGAAATGCTGTGCCTGGTGGCAGTAAGTACCCCCAAAGAATGCAGCCTGGCATGTCTGGCAAGAGCTGTGCTGACTGACAAAGCAGGTGTGGAGGGCCAACAGAAGCAGGCTTGTGTGTGTCTCTGCAAGACACTCTGAGAGCTTCAAGAAACCTCTTGGGGTGAAGGAAAATTTCTCTATAAGAAACTCTTAGCAGATGGGGGGCAGCTTACCCCTGGAGTCCTACCATTAGGGTTTCTATGACCTCTTTCATATCCACAGCTGATAGGATGTAGCAAAATTCAAGCTACCTCCATCAAGCAGTTTGGAACTGAAATGCTGCAGGGTAAGCTTCAGCTCTGGCAGAAGAATCCCACTACCACTCACCAGCATGTGATATCTGGGAAGTTATGAATCCTTCTGGATTTCCTCCTCTCTATTTTGGGAGTCATCCTCCATTCTGTTATGGGAATCATCATGTCTTTTGTGTACGTATGTGAAGAGGACTAGAGAAAACAGATGTAACCTCACACCAGCCAGCTGCTATTTTCACCCTGGAATAACCTTGATGTAGGACTGGACTCTGCTGTGCATTTGCCCATGGCTCCAGAGCAACAATGAACAATGTACTTTTTACTGAAGTCCGTAGGGGAAGGCAAGCATTGGCTTTACATCACACGTTGCACAGTAGATGACCTCAAACTGTTCCACTCAATGTTTCCCATTCTCCCCGAGCCTTTCCTGTTCATGCCGTCAACAGTCTTCTGCGGGAGAGCTTCCCTTCCCAACTTTCTTATTTCTTTCCACATCCATCTGGTCCAAGCTTGTTTCTATCCCAGTGAGCTTACCAAAACCTCTTTTACAAAGCCAGTCTAATCAGGCCTGATGCTAAACCAAATACCATGTGGTACTGAAGCCCAAGGCACGTAGTAGATGCTCAATAAATGAGATCTTCTTCCTCTTCCCCCTTGATCTCTTTGGATGTGAAATCAGGAAGGCATGAGCATCTGAAGTAATGTAACAATATAGGAAATGCTGCTGAGTTACCCTCACCATTTCGGGAGGACCGAAGTCAGCTCCAAAAAGCTACAAGTTTGTCTACTCAGAGGCATTGAGGCAGCAGAGAAAACAGTAGGACTGTAACCAGACCTGGCTCTGTCACTTTCAGCTGGGTGACCTTGCAAGACTGTGTTTACAACCCAGGGCATCAATTTTCTCATCTGATATTGAGCAAGATTAAGGGGTAAAGGTAAAGTACACCAACTTATTTTGATGTTGTGAGGCTTAAAAGTGGTGGTGGGTGGGAAAGCATACAGGAAACTGGAGGCAAATTGAGGTTGGCTTCATTATTTCACATCCTCCATTAAGAATTAGAATGCCAAATTTAATAGTTACAGCCTTCTGAAGAGACCTAAATTTAATAGCTGGTTCTGCCAATTATGAATCACACAACTTTAGATAAATGACCTTATCTCTCTGAGCCTTCGTCTCTTTATGAGTAAAATGATGGTGGGGAGGATGGAATGGGGGTTGGTGAGCACAATGGGTATATAATTGTTACTCTGTCTAAGCATGTTGTAAGAATTGAATGAAATAAGGAGATACATGTAAAGACTAAGCACAGGTCCTCTTCCTTTCAGGCAGAATGGGTTCAATTTAAAATACTTGGCTGAAGTGCTGCCATATTTATACTTTACCAACCTAAAAGGACATTTCACTTTGTAAGCTTGTTTTAAACTTCAAGAATTTGGTTAATTCTCTCTCTCTCTCTCTCCCTCTCCCTCCCAATGAGATTTAAATTTTACTCTATTGTTATAAAATAATGAGAGTTCATTTTGGAAAATTTGAAAAAAAAATCATCCATTATTCTCTAATTCAACAGTTTATTCAATTAACATTTCTCAGTTGTCTTCTGTGAATCCAGCTCCCACGCACCATAGCAGTACAAAAGACAGACAGGCCCCTGTTCTCTGGAGCTGACTCTCAAGTATGGAGAGGTAGCGAATCAACAGATAGATAAACAACAGAATATTGAGCAGCGATGTGTTGTGATGAAAATAAAATAGAGCAATGTGAGAGTCCCAAGTGCCAGAGACCCAGCTACTCTAGATGAAGTAGTTGGGAAAGGCCTTCATGGAGGGGTGATATTTGAACTGAGACCTGATGGAAAAGAAGAAAATAGTGCAAAAATCTGGGAAAAGAATGTTTGAGGCAGAGGATGCAGCAAGGGCCAACATCCTGAAAGGGAAAGAGTGTGATGCGTATGAGAAACAAAAGAAGGTCCACGGATCTGGACTGTATTGAGCATAGGGACAATGATGTGGGAAGAAGCTGGAGACAGAGGTAAGGATTAGATTAGAGCAAGCGTTGTGGGCTTTAGTAAGAGGCTTGGGTTTGATTCAGGTGCAAACTATGGCCACTGGAAGGTTCACACATCTATAAGATCCCACCATGGAGGCAAAACCGTAAGGAGGCAAGAGTGGAAGAAGGAAACCCAGCAGAAAAACTACTGCAATAGTCCGAGCAGAGGATAGATGTGGCCTGGTTGATGGTGGAACAGGAAGAGAAGGCGAGATGTAGGCAGGCTGGGATGTGTCTGGGAGGAAGAGTCATCAGCAATTGTTAATGGATTGGATGTGGGACCACTGCCTTGGGCAACATGGACGTCACTAGTGTCCTGGGCAGCTGTGCACTCCCCGTTCCATCAGAGACAAGCATTTGAGATCACAAGACAGCTCATAAACACAGGCTGTGAGTGCCATCCCAGGGCACCCAGCCCTTGTCCTGCCAAACCACTGGAGAGAGAAGTGAACTCAGGAAAGCCCCCTGGGCTCTCATGGTCACATGAGCTGCCATCTCTCACAGGGTTCTTCTGCCATCTTTTCTCTCCACATGAACCCCACCCTGGGGGACTTCTTGGAATTTTCCCAGCCTGTGGGGCAGAAGCAGGCTGAATCAGAAGATAGCGATTACTTATTTCTGGGTGAAGTTCTATTTTATATGAAATTCCAAAAGACTTTCTTTAATGCTGGCCATTTACCTAAAAAATCAACGTACTATGAGTATTTCCCTAAAGATCAAGAACTCGGGCATCCTGTTTCTATTTGTGATCTGCCAATGACTTCAAACAATTTTTCAAAGCTTGGAGGTTAAAAAGCACTTGGAGGTTGATTTGGGAAAACATTAGAACTGAACTTCTTGGAAACATTGAATATATAAATGCTGATATGGAAGCTTGATTTTGTGATCATAACAGAGTGTATTTCTGTTAATCATATGAAATTGAGAAATCTGGAGCCCATCAAATTTATTTGCATTAACTAAAATGACTAACATCATATATTGGACCATGAATACTTTCTGTCTGGGAAAAAATAAAGTTCCCAAAACTTAGGAAAAGAGGATTTTTCTGTAGTCATGGTAACAAGTGGCCATAGGAGCAGATTTTAAGGCTGTTCAATTGATTAATGACAATTTGCCTCACTGAATCTGCTTCTGCAACCAGCCAGTCAACCCTTGCTTCTGAAAGTCAGCCAAACTGGAACAAACTCATGCCAGAAAACGATGTCTGTGAGTGAAACCTATCAACAACAGTCAACCTCAAGTAACTACACTTCTATAAACAATATCAACCTATGTGGGCTTCTAAAAGTCAGCCAATACTCTTTTTCTTTTTTTTTATTTTTGAAGTTTTTAAAGAAATATCCATACTGTTTTCCACAGTGGCTGCACCAGTTTACAATCCCACCAACAATGTACAAGGGTTCCCTTTTCTCCACATTCTCCCCAACATTTGTAATTTGTATTCTTTTTGATGATACCCATTCTGACAGGTGTGAGGTGATAGCTCATTGTGGTTTATACCCAAAGAAACCAAAAACACTAATACAGAAAGAAATATGCACTCCAATGTTCACAGCAGCACTACCTATTTATAATAGCCAAGATATGGAAGCCACCTAAGTGTCCATCAACTGATGAATGGATAAAGAAGATGTGGTATATAAACAAATACTATTCAACCATAAAAAAGAATGAAATTTTGCCATTTGCAGCAATGTGGACAAACTTGGAAGGTGTTACGCTAAGTAAAATGTCAGACAGAGAAAGATAAATACTGTATGATATCATTTACATGTAGAATCTAAAAATACAACAGACTAGTGAATAGAGCAAAACAGAAGTAGACTCATAGATACAGAGAAAAAACTAGTGGTTACCAGTGGGGAGAGGGAAGGTGGGGAGGACAAAATAAGGGTAGAGGATTAAGAGGCGCAAACTATTATGGATAAAATAAGCTACAAGGATATATTGTACAACACATGGAATATAGCCAATAACTCTAAACAGAATATAACCAGTAAAAATTGTGAATCATTATATTGTACACCTGTAACTTATGTAATATTGTGCATCAACTACACTTCAAATTTTTAAAAAGTCAGCCAATCCTTGCAATCCATGCTTCCCCAAAGCCCCATGCAAAATCAGCAGTCTGCTCTGCTCAGAGAAACTACCTGACCAGCATGGCTCTCCCTTACTCAATACGCAATAAATTCAGCTTTGTCTTTTCATTTCAGGTATTGAATGATAATCTCATCAATGTATGAATTCTCTGGGTTTCATGTTTAAATGTTGGGACGATCAATTAATTAATTTATTCATTAAACCTTTCTTTACTGCCTTTTAGGTGCCTGAACTGTGCTTGGTGCTTGGGAACACACAGAAAAACACTATACGATTCCTTTCACAGAGGAACTCTCAGACCAGGAAACACATGGCTAGAATTCAGTATAATAACCACAGTACCAGAAGATCAAACAAGGGCTACAGAAGCCAAGAGGAGGAAGTAATAAACTCTACTTAGGAGAGGAAGGCCAGAGAAGCATTCCAAAGATGATGCTCAGGTTGAGGTTTCAACAACACATATGAGTTTTCCAGATTAAGAAAGGGAGAAGGTGTCCCAGGCAGAGAGAACAGCATGGGCAGAATCCTGCAGACAGGAGAAAGAGCACACCAGACTGAAATGGGGAGAAGTACAGTGCATGTGAGCATTCTTGGGAAAGAGGGATGAGCAGGGAGGGGATGGGTCTATATGGGTCCCCCATGCTATATCTGGGAACTTGGATTAACCTCATTCAGCTCAATCTTCTTATTGATAAAGTAGAATTAATAGTATAACCTTCCGTGTCCTGGCTATTGCAAATAGTACTGCAATGAACATGTATCTTTTCAAATTATGGTTTTCTCTGAATATAAGCAGAGGAGTGGGATTGCTGGATCATATATCCATCAACAGAGGGATGGATAAAGAAGATGTGGTGCATGTGCACAATGGAATATTACTCAGCCATAAAAAATGAATGAAATAATGTCATTTGCAACAACATGGATGGACTTAGAGATTGTCATACTGAGTGAAGTAAGTCAGACAGAGAAAGACAAATATGTGATATTGCTTATATGTGGAACTAAAAAATAAGGGTACAAAGGAACTTACCTACAAAACAGAAATAGAGTTACAGATGTAGAAAAGAAACTTATGGTTACCAGGAGGTAAGGGGGAGGGATAAATTGGGAGATCGGGATGGACATATACACACTACTACATATAAAATACATAACTAATAAGGACCTACTGTATAGCACAGGGAACTCTACTCAACACTCTGTAATGGCCTATATGGGAAAAGAATCTAAAAAAGGGTGGCTACGTATAAATGATTCACTTTGCTGTACACCTGAAACTAACACAACATTGTAAATCAACTATACTCCAATAAAAATTTTAAAAAATAGTATAACCTACCTCTCAGGATTTCCATGAGGATTAAATAAAATGAGGTGTATGAATATGTGTTTGGGATACCTTATACACCCAGGCAAGAATATGTATAATTTTTATGAGACTTTTTCCTGAAGACTTCAGGACACAAGGGAATGAATTGATGCCAAGATTACATTTGTGTTTTAGAAAGAGCTCTCAGAGGCATTGTGGGGAAGCTGAAGAAACTGTAAACAATTTCCTTTTGAAAAATTCAGGAAATAATTAATAATAATAATAACGTTCAGAGCAGCTAAATAGTTCCTGAGCCCTTACTGTGTACCAGGCATGTCTACTTCTGTAAGATGCATTACTTGCATTGACTGGTTAATTACAACAGCCCTGCAGGGGTCAGTGATAATATCATCCCCATTCAAGGGACTGATTCTTCTCAAGGAAAAGTGGAGTGATCCAAGGGAGTTCCACACCAATACAATAACCTGAGACTGGAGATAGTCTGTGTTTTCCTAGCTTATGCTAATAAGTGCACCAGTTTCATTTTGCACACCATTTAGTTCAGCTGACATTTTCTCCATAGCAAGCCTTTCTCAATGAAGGCAGTATTATTGTGATTGACATGCTAGTACAAACTCCTTATCTAGCCACAGGGCAACACTGTGAGTAGCAGCAGATGAAACAGATCAGGGCCAATGAAGCACTCATTTACTCATTTGTTCACTGAACACACACTACTGAGCATTGTAGTTGCACGCTAGTGAATGTCATTCCTGCTCTTACAGAGCTTCTAACAATAACAGCTAACACATACAGAGTACTAGCTATCTGCCGGGTGCTGTTCTAAGCACTCCGTTCCCAATGATTCATTTAATTCTCCTGACAAATGTATGAGGAAGGTAATATTATTATACCCATTCCACAGAGCAGAAACTGAAGCAGATGGAGATTAAATAGTCTAGCCATGGTCACATGGTAAATCGCAAAGCTGGGATTTGAACCCAGGGAGTGTAGCTCCTGTGTTGCTATTCTCCAACAACAGCGGCACCAGATCGTGGTCTAGGACAGCAGTACCCAAAACGCTATCTGAAGTCCCTGGTTCCTCCATTCCACCCACTGTAGCTTGTGCTAGGAAGTGCACCAGCTTAATCATGCAAACCGTTTAGTCCAGAGGACGTGCTCTCCATAGCAAGACTTTCTCAACAAAAGAAGTATTGTTGTGATCGACATTTTGGTACAAATTCTTTACCTGATCACGGGTCAGCGCTGTGAGTAGCAGTGGATGAAAGACTTTACACAAATGATCACACTGATAAATTTGTAATTGTTATTAGCGTCAGTCTTAGGAGAGAAACAGGCAGGGAGCTGGGAGAGAGTGCAACAGGGTAGCAGGAAGCCCTATCCTCCTTGGAACAGAGGAGCAGGGTCATGGAAGCATCCCAGAGACCCATGGGATAAGGAGGACTTCTGTAGGTTGAAGCATGGTGATGGAGGGGTGATACAGAAGGGGCACTGCAGGCAGAGGGGAGAGCACTTGTGAGGCCATAAGCGGAAAGATCCTGGCATGTTTGAGAACCAGAGAAAAAAAATATGTGAGTATAAGGAAGGAGTCTCTTGGGAGGTGGGCAAGTGGATTCCACCATGAACAACTCATGCTAGAAGAGAAGAACACTTCAAGGAATGCCAGAAGTGTTTGCTGTATAGAACTTCACTCAGCTGACCCTTCTAAGGCTGGAAACTGGGGAGAGAAAAGAAGGAAGACAGTGGGAGGGGCAAAGTTTGCACTTGTCTGCTTCCAATCTGGCCCTGAGTCCCTTTGTGTTTTTTAATGACTTCTTTGGAGGCGCCCATTGCTGGTCATCTCTCGCCTATGATGCCCTTGATTCAGCAGATGCAGTTTTTCTTGCTGTTCACTGTATCTCATTCCTCATTCCCAGGCACGGTCCACACCCAGCTGCCCTGACTGAGCTCACCTCACCCTTCCTGGTGAACTTCTAGGGCAGAGTCTGGGGCAACTGCATATCTTGTTCCTGCTGAGGGGGGAGTACAGACCCCCTCTCCCACTGTCCCCAGGCACTTCAGCCAGGCTCTCACCCTTTAGATGACTCAGGCATGAGCCAGAACCTAGTTTAACTCCTAAATTTGTTCTATCTTCAATGAGAGGCGAGCGTTAATAGAAGCAGAAGTGGGCTTCGATCTCCTCCTTTGCTAGTGCTACAGCGTGGTTTTTCACCTCACTCTGGAATATGACATCGCTTGTCTTGAGGCCTTGGAAGAATATGTCCATTCTAAAAGAAAGTTACAAAAAGAAAAAGAAAAACATTTTAAATAAAAGAAAGTTACATAAAACACCATGAGAATTTGCTGGGACAGGAGATTGGAATCGGAGATGGCTTTCTAGAGAAGGTGATGTTGGATATAGTTCTTAAAGGAGAAATATGAGCTTCCCAAGTGGAGAATGAGAGAAAGGCTATTCCTGATGGCAGAAAATTCATGCGCAAAGCACAGGGGTGTGAGGAGAGCTTGACATTTGGGCAGAGTGTAGCAGAATAAGGAGAAACTGAGGCCAACCCAACTTAATTCAACAGGCTCTCTCCACTCACTAGTTGGATGACCTTGGGTAAATATCTCAATGTGGGCTCCTCAATCGGGCTGCCCATTCCTGAAGCCAATGGCTGTCCAGCTTTAGAAAACATAACAATCCCCCAAGAGCTTCTTAAAAATGCAGATCCTCAGGCCTCCCAGCAGAAACTCTGACAGAGGGGATTTGGGGTTGGACCCAGGATTCTGGTGCAGGCGGTCTGTGGGCCTCGTGTCCCATGCCCAGCACAGGGTCCAGCATACAGCTGATGCTCAGTAAGCATTTTGAGTAATGAATGAAGGAATCCAATTAATCCACCTCAATGAAGCGTGCCTGCAAAAATGCTCCCAGAAGTAACACACGGCTGCCTAAAATATCTCTACCCATTCCACAGCACAGAGGTGACGCCCGCCTCGCAGAGGGTTCTGCACAGAAGTGAAGGGCTCAGATGCATCCACCCAACCTGCGAACATTAGTCAGACCTGATGACGGTGGTGCAGGCAGGAAGCCTACCCAAGGACAAATCCTATGGTTATTTTAAGCTTCTCGGTGTTGTCATTGTGGCATTCAGAGGAGCTGGGAAAAGCTGAAAGAAAACTACTTGTGATTCCTTGCAAACAGCAATATTGTACAAGGATCTGAGACCAAGCTGGAAAAAGAACACAGGGTTTGGGGGTCAAATAGCCCTGGATATTAGTCCTGGCAAGTCTCCGAGCCCAGTTTCTTCAACTGTAAAATGGACATAACATTCCTGGGAAGATGGCTGTGTGACTCCATTGAGAGGCAGGGGTTACAACTGTTGAGGAACGTGCAGCCAGCAGAGGGAGAGGCAGAGCGAGCTACAGCAAGGGGGTTAGCCGCGATCACCTGACTTGGGCAGAGACTCAAAGGCAGGCAGGGGAGTGGAGAAAAGGAAAGGCTTCAGACCACCTGTGATTGGAGGCTGTTCGCGTGGGGAAGCTGAAGGTAGGCTAACTAGAATTGGGGCCCCTGACCTGATGGTTGAGGGAACACACATGGCTTTCCCTTGTTGGTCCTAAGTCGGAAGCAGGTTCTAACAATAGGGAAGCTGAAAGTCATTGATCAAATCCCGATTGTTCAGGGAAGATTGCTACAGAGGTAGTTTGGTTTGGCTTCTCAGAAGGGCTGCTGCAGAGACTGTGGGTCTGAGTTGTATTGTCACCTATGGTCTGGCCGTCGTCTGTCTGTATATTTAGACTCACTGAGCACTTATGGTGCACTTACTCAACAGATATTGACTGAGGGCCTCCTCCATGCTCTAGGCACTGAGGACACAGGTATGAGCAGGACAGTCCAGACTTCTTGACCTCCTGGGGGTGCTCAGAGGCCGCCTGGCATTGAGCTGAGTGGGTTTTACCTCCATGGCTCCAGAGACCCACCGTCAGTGTCCAAGCACTACTTGGTCCTTCACGGTGTGGTTGCTGCTGCAGTGGGGGGTTCTATTTATTCAAATTTCCTATTTCTTGAGATTCTGAGTATTCTTCCAGTGGTCACAGGCCCCATGTTAGTCCAATGGCCGGGCCTCAGCCCAGAGCAGGCTCTCTCCTCCCTACTTAACATCAGCCCACCAGGGATGTCCAAATTCCCACCGCCGAGCCCGTCATGCAATGCAGACCTTTACTATTCCATTGCGCCAGCTGTCACTTGCCTTGTCTTCCTCTGGTTCCAGTGCCCTGGGCAAGGACTCTTATTGTGGCTACAACCAGGAGATGCCTGCTCTTCCCGCAGGCCTGTGGAGGCCCTTGACACCCGTACCTGAACTGAGTTAGCCCCCAGGAAAACAGTCAGTAGGCTCAGTGCCATTTTTATGAAGCATAGGCTCCTTCCTTCCAGCGAACCTAATGCCTCCACTGGCTGCTTCTCTCGGCTAAACCCCGGACATATTCCTCCTTCCCCTCTTCTCTCTTTCCTGCTCCCTCTTTTCTGTCTTCCCTCTTTCCTCCAGTTCCTCTTAGTGATAGCAGTAGTGACAGGAGCTATTCTGCCCCAAGCAACTTTCACATGCAGCTGGGGAATCAGTTCCTCCCTCCTCAGATCCATGGGAACAGCCCTTTATCACAATAACTACAGACCTCATCACAATCTTTTATTTACAGAGCTGGTTTTGGTTCATGTGCCACAGACACAGGACTCTTATCTCTAGTGTCAGGGCAAATAAATGCTGATCGGTTGGCTGAGGAAATGACTTGACCATCAGTTTTACATGTTAAGAATACATTTTGGCCCTCATTAGAGGACTCTGGGGGCTATATCATTATTGCCAAGAAAGATGAAGTGGTTTATCTATGTCACGCAGCCTCTTAGAGACGGTCTTCCAACTCTAAAGTTTTAAACCCAGGTTTTATGACTCCAGACCTTTTAGCAAAACCGCTAATACCAGTCTTATTCTCTGGTATAGATATTGTGACAAGCTCTCTGTTTTCTAATCTGTGAGAGATTTATTTGAATAGCACTATTTGCCTTTCAAGGGGTTGTGGGAGAAATAATTAGTACTTATCCATTGTCTGGAAATGGCAGGTTATAAAATGCAGCAATCTAACTCAGTTTTCATTTTTCTATCTTTTATAGAACATGAAACTCTACTCTGCAATCATAGTAGAAAGGCTTTTCTTTGTCTGTTTATGTAAAAGTTTATTTTGAGCCTTTGATTTTGCAATCTAAAGAGTCATATTCTTTTGCGTCTCCTTGAGTGTAAGTAAATGTGGATAGAGAATTTTATCAGCCCAGTGTCTCCATGCAAAACTATCTCTGACCTTCTCTCAGTCTGTGTCCCACACTGAGAAGAAAGAAAAGGGAAGAGAGAATATTTGAAGGAACATGGCCAAAAACTTACCAAATTTGATGAAATACATGAATATAAACATGCAGGGAGCTCAAAAAATGCCAAGTAGGATGAATTCAAGAGATACACATTGAGACATACTACAATCAAATGGCAGAAAGACAAAGACAAAGAGAGAATCTTAAAAGCAGCAAGAAAAGTGACTTGTCAGGTACAAGTCATCGTCAATAAGATTATCAGCAAATTTCTTAGCAGAAACTTTTTTTTTTTACAGTCAAAGTGATTATTTTAATCTGTTGAGAGGTTTTTTTTTTTACATCTTTATTGGAGTATAATTGCTTTACAATGGTGTGTTAGTTTCTGCTTTATAACAAAGTGAATTCGTTATACATATACATATGTTCCCATATCTCTTCCCTCTTGTGTCTCCCTCCCTCCCATCCTCCCTATCCCACACCTCTAGTTGGTCACAAAGCACATAGCTGATCTCCCTGTGCTATGCGGCTGCTTCCCACTAGCTAGCTATTTTATGTTTGGTAGTGTATATATGTCCATGCCACTCTCTCGCTTACCCTTCCCCCTCCCCATATCCTCAAGTCCATTCTCTAGTAGGTCTGTGTCTTTATTCCTGTCTTACCCCTAGGTTCTTCATGACATTTTTTTTCCTTAAATTCCATATATATGTGTTAGCATACGGTATTTGTCTTGCTCTTTCTGACTTACTTCACTCTGTATGACAGACTCTAGGTCCATCCACCTCATTACAAATAGCTCAATTTTATTTCTTTTTATGTCTGAGTAATATTCCACTGTATATATGTGCCACATCTTCTTTATCCATTCATCCGATGATGGACACTTAGGTTGTTTCCATCTCTGGGCTATTGTAAATAGAGCTGCAATGAACATTTTGGTACATGACTCTTTTTGAATTACGGTTTTCTCAGGGTATATGTCCAGTAGTGGGATTGCTGGGTCATATGGTAGTTCTATTTTTAGTTTTTTAAGGAACCTCCATACTGTTCTCCATAGTGGCTGTACCAATTCATATTCCCACCAGCAGTGCAAGAGTGTTCCCTTTTCTCCACACCCTCTCCAGCATTTATTGTTTCTAGATTTTTTTATGATGGCCATTCTGACTGGTGTGAGATGATATCTCATTGTAGTTTTGATTTGTATTTCTCTAATGATTAATGATGTTGAACATTCTTTCATGTGTTTGTTGGCAGTCTGTATATCTTCTTTGGAGAAATGTCTATTTAGGTCTTCTAGCAGAAACTTTGAAGTATATCAGAAGGCAGTAGCTGATATACTCAAAGTGCTGAAAGAAAAAACTGTCAACCAAGAATCCTATATATGGGAAAATGGTCCTTCCAAAGTGAGGGGAAAATTAAGACATTCTTGGATAAACAAAAACTGAGAGAGCTCATTGCCACTAAACCTCCCTGGATGAAATCCTAAAGGGAGTCCTGCAGGTTGAAATGAAAAAAAGACAGTAGCTCAAAACTGTTTGAAGAAATAAAGATCTCAGTAAAAGTAAATAAAGGAACAATTATGAACGCTAGTACTATTGTAACTTTCTATTGTAACTCCACATTTTGCTTTCTCCATTATTTAAGAGATTAATGTGTTTCTAAAAAAGTATTAATGTATGTTCTTGAAAACACTGTACAAAGATGTACATCAAAATTGAAAAGGGGTAAGTATAGAGCTGTAAATGAGCAGGCTTTGTGTATGTTATTGAAGTTAATCTAGTATAAATTCAGCTACAGTGACATAATTTTATGATGTTAAATGTAATCCCTGTGGGAACCACAAAAAATAGTTACAGAATGTATACAAAAGGAAATGAGAAGGGAAGTAAAACATTTCACTACAATAAATCAACTAAACACAAAGGAAGACAGTAAGGGAGGAAATGAGGGACAAAAATGCTACAAGATATGAAGAAAACAATCAACAAAATAGCAATAGCAAGTCCCTCCCTATCAGTAATTACTTTAAATGTAAATGGATTAAACTCCCCAATCAAAAGATATAGATTGGCTGAATGTATTTAAAAATAAAAAACAAACCAGGATCCAACTATATGTTTTCTATAAGAAACTTGCCTTAGATCTAAGGACAAATCCAGACAAGCTAAAGGTGAAAAAACAGAAATAATATTTCATGCAAATAGTAACCAAAAGAGAGGAGAGGGACTAAACTAAACTAATATCAGACAAAATGATGTTAAATCAAAAGACAAGTGACAAGGAAGGACATTATATATTAATAAAATGTTCAATACAGCAAGAAGATACAACAATTATAAACTCTTACACACCAAATAACAGACTATCAAAATATGTGAAGAAAAAATTGACAGAATTAAAGTGAGAAATAGGTATATCTACAATAATAGAGAATTCAACTATTGTTTAATGGGCATGGAATTTCAGTTTGTAAGATGAAAATAGTTCTGGAGATGGACAATGGTGATGGTTACACAACTATATAAATGTGATTAATACCACCGAAGTACACAGTTAAAAATGGTGAAATGGTAACTTTTGTGTTATATGTATTTTTCCACTTTTAAAGTATTGAAAAAATAAAAGGCTGGACAGGGATGGGGGAGCAGGCTACCAGAATGGCCAGGGAAAATACCAGGAAGAGGAGTGGTCAAGCACCACTTCTTAGATGACGAGCTGTTACCATTTCCTAGGTCAATGGGAAATCTCCAGAGGACTTTAAGCACAAGAGGGATGAGATCAGACTTGGAAAGGAGGAGACTAGGACCTTTCCAGCCCTTCAGCCATTATTCTAGGAAAACCCCACCCAGACTTGCAATAGATATAATTCTCCATAGGGCATGCTTCTCCTCTGTACACTTCCAGAGTCTGCAGTGAGACCTTGGGAAGGACATATGCTCCCTCAGCCACTGACCGGGGAATTTGCTCTTCCCTGGAGATAAAGCCTCCTGTGAATATCGTCAGCCAACCTCACGGCTTCAGAGAAGATGATCTGGACAACTGTCTACCCATAGGGAATGCTGATGTGTGTGTGTGTGTGTGTGTGTGTGTGTGTGTATGTGTGTGTGTGTGTGTGTGTTCCCTCTTGCAAATTTTTCTCATATGCTTTTTCTAGAATACAATTCAAATTTATAGCAAACTAATGGTTAAAATACCAAATAACTCCAAAATGTCAATGAAGAAAAACAACTCTTTAATAAGTCATTTCAAATGTCACATGTCTAAAACTAAACTCTTGATTTTTCTCCCCAGAAATACTGTACTCTTGGTCTTTCCCACCTCAATTACAATTCCAAAAACCTTGCAGTAATCCTCTACACCTCTTTTCCCCTCAGACCTGACATGTGATCCACTAGAAAGTGCCATCAGCTACCTACACCTTCCAAATATGTACAGAACCTGTCCTGTTTCCTCCACCTCGTCCGCTACCATTGAGGTAGCCAGTCACTCTCATTTCTTCCTTGAAAAATGTTCTACCCCTATCCAGCTGGTCTCCTTGAATCTGCTCTAGTTCTTCTACAGCCCATTCTGCACACAGCAGCCTAAGAGACTGTTAAAAAATATAAAGCAGATGAGCTACTATGCCAGTTTCTTCTACTCATAGGAAATAAAATCCAAATACCATAAAGCATACAAGCCCTAAGGGATATGGCTCCCAGCTACCTCTCCAAATTAATCTCTTTCATGCTTCCTTGTTCTTACAGTCAGCCATGCTGGCCTTCTTGCTCTTCCTCAAATATGCCGCACTCACCACCATCTCAGGTCTATGCTCCTCTATCGGGAAGGTTTTCATCCAGGTCTTCCTTGGGTTCATTCCTTCAGGTTCAAGTGCTACCTTCTCGAAGAGAAGTCTTTCCTGACCACCATATTAAAAATTACATACACTGTGCTCCATCATTGTTTCCTTATTCTGTTTCTTCATTGTACTTATCACTATCTGAAATTATCTACTTGTCCACTTGCTTGTCTGTTTTCTACACTAGAAGGTAAAACCTGTAAGGGCAGAGATTCTGACTCTCTTGGTCATTGATGACTCTCCTGTGTCTAGTACATTGCTGTGAGCCTGGTAAGTAAATACATATTTTTGAATGAATAAATGGATGCTTCACGTCCCTCCCTAATTCCCAGTCCTACTCCCCAGAGGCAACAACTTTTAATTATTTTAGCTATTTCTTTTGGTAGTTGTCTCCATATTCCAGTCTTCTATGTCTTCAATTATTTGTTAAAAAAATTACTTACCACCTATTAAGCTAGATGAAGATTAGCTCATTACCACTTTCACCCTTACCTCTTCCTCCCCCATCACCCAAACATACTTGTGTCACTATCTTTTGATGAATAAATAATATTATTATGACTGCATTAAATCTGCTTGCTTCAGAGCCAAGTAGTATACTGGGATTATATTTTTTGTATAGCTTTATATTGTCCTTATATTTTCTAATTATTATTTTCTGCTTGTAATTTTTTATAAGCAGTAAGTCTAAATTTTTTTAAAGTTTTATCACATTACATATTCTAATGAGCCCCCTTTTTCAAGGAATCCATATTTCTAGGGTCAACTTCTTCCTTCTCCTCTCTAGACTGTTCCTTTTCTAGCCCTGTACACAGATGACACTTCAGGATTTCCCATAATTTCTTTCTTGAGTTGGACCCATTATTTTCTAAATACCATGTTTTCTTCATTCGGGGTTCATTCCCTTTGGTTCTGAATCCCATAGAAAGTATAGAGGTTCCTACTATTTTCCTGAATCTTATGGCAAATTTAAGTGTGTAAGGAACTTATATTAATTACAATAGTAACTTTCACTTAGAACTAATTCAAGACAACTTTATAAAATATATTTTATCCCCGTTTTATAGAGAAGTAAACGGAGGTTAAAGCAGCTAAGTAACTTGCCCCAAGTCTCACATCTAGGAAGTAGCAGAGGTGGGATTTGACCCCAGGACTTTCTAGCCCCAAAGTCTGATGAGCTACTTTCTACTGAGGTCTTACCACACATCAGACATTGTGTTGAGCTCTGTGTATTATCATCATTACATATCACCCTTACCACATCCATTCAGACAATGTTGAAGTGAAAGTTGTTGTCAAATATTCGAGGATTGTCACAATGAATAAAGAATTAAACTTACTAAAATAAAATAACTGCAGAGAGCATAACTTGGATCAGTGAGAAAAAGTTACAAGGAGACAGATGTTGGCTCAAAATAAGGAAAGAATTTCTAACCATCTGAGCTGTCCCAGACTAAGTCACTTTGTCAGATAGTGAGCTCTCCATCCCTGGAGATAAACAAGAAAAATCTATTTTCTCTAAGTGATTGTAAAATCAGCTTCTTTTTTTTGTAAGCTGATGACCTAGGAAGGAGAAAGGAACTATCAGGCTGAACTCCAGCTATAGCCAGGCACAGTGCTTTGCATACAGGATCTCATAAAAAATATGATGTACATATTATTTATTTGATGAGTAAGGTAACTAAGCTCAGAAAAATCAAATTGTTAACCCAGGGTCACACAGTTCATGTGTAATTTTGAATCCAACTCTCTCTGACTCCAAATCTATAAGGTATCTCGCACTAGATATGTGATTCATAATCTTTTAATCCTTTCAGCACCAATATTCCTTTGAGACTCCTCTTACCCTCACAGACTTCTTTAAAAGATCCTATCTACTCAATTAACTGCCTCTATGGAGCAGCAGTTGCTGATCAAAGGCTTATGACCTTGTCAATCAGAAGGAAAGGGCTGATAGAACTCCACGGCAAAGTAAAGGCACACACCACTTCTGATAACCTGTTCACTCTTATAATTGGTGTATGGTAATTTTAAAAACAGCTCACAAACCTTTGTGACTGTCTTCCAAGGTCCTTCCTGAATTAGCAGCCTAAAAGTAAAATTAATTTATACAGTTTTTACAGATGTTATGGTTTAGGGAGAAGCATTATTTTTGACTGAATGTTTTTTGTTGTTGTTCAGTGAGCTCTTTTTTATCTACCTCCCCTCTTCCTAATGTAACCCAAATCATTCAGGATCCAATTAAAACCTAACTTCTCCCTGACATTTTCGGTCTTGGAATTCCCACAACAATTTCATTAGAGCAACCATCTTGAACTACCCTCTAGCAACATTCCATGTCTCACTTCCTTGCAAAACTCTATCTTATAAGCTCCTGTGAGAAAGTTCCAAACCTCAAATTTGGTGCTATGTATTAATCAGGATCCTCTCATTAGCAAGTAACAGAAACCAACTCAACACTTGTCTTTTGATTTAAAGTAGAAAAAGAAACATATTGGCTTAAGTAACAGAAAAGTCAATATGCAGTCAGGCATCAGACATGTCTCAGTCCAGAAGGTTAAATATTTACATCAAGACTTGATGTCTCTCTCCACTAGGGTGACCAATAGTCCTAGTCTGAGGGAATGGGGGGAATGAGGGGCTTCCAATTATGGGGGATTTTCAGTGCTAAAGTCTCAGGCAAACCAGGACACGTTGGCACCTCAAGTCTTAGGGTATCTTTAAAACGAACAATTCCAGTTGGTAAAGAATTTCTCTTTCACAGTGGTTTCATCAAAATCTCAGAATTGTATCTCGCTGGCCTGGCCTAGTTCAGAGGCAGTTCCTGAGCCAATTCCCATGACCAAGTGAAAAGTGAGACACTAATTGACCGAGTACGGAGCACACAACTATCTCTGGGGCTGAGTTTTAGAACCAGTCACACCGAAATCAACAAACTGTGTATGAAATCAAGATGGATCTCCAGAGAGAAATCAAGTTGCTGTTATCAGAAGCAAAAATGAATGGTTGTGCGCAAGCAAAAACAACGTCCACAACAAAGAGTGACATGACAGAAAGACCACTGGTCTTGGTGTCACACAGACCTGAGTTCAAATCTCAAGTCGATCATTTTCGGAGTGACCCTGTTGAGCTGCCAGGGTTAATGGGCAGCTCTTAGGACTCTTGTGAGAATTAAAGGCATTAGTTGTTGAAGGTAACTGGCAAGGAGCAGATGCTTAGTCAATGTTCTGTTTGCCATATTTGCCTACAAATAAATAGCTTTAACCAGGTGTCCCCACTGGCAGAACCCAAAGGCACTTTTTTGTTTTGTTTTGTTTTGTTTTGTTTTGTTTTGACCACACTGTGTGGCATGCAGGATACGGGATCTTAGTTCCCTGACCAGAGATCTAACCTGTGCCCCCTGCATTGGGAGTGCAGAGTCTTAGCCTGAACCACCACTTAGTCTGAACCACCAGGAAAGTCCCAAAGGCACCTTTTATAACATGTAATTGAATAAGAAATGGTTTTTCTGTCTTAAAGCAAGTATGATTCCGGAGTTACTTTGAAAGCATTAGCATTGAACACTTCTACTTACCCTGAGATCCTGGAACTAAAACTTATAATCTCACCTTTTTAAAAAAGTCTAAATACATGAGATGGGATACGAAACATTTGATTTTGATGAAAATCAGTTTACTTCCCCCCAGAACTGACTAGTCCTTTACACAAGATTTTCAACCCCAAAATCTGAGAAAGGTGTCTAGAGCTAGCCTCATGAAAACTTTGCAACACTATGTGTAAAGGATGGAGATTAAATATCAATTCTCTCTACAGTCTACTTTGTACTTGAGATTTCAGTTATTATTGAGAACAGAGGTATAAGAAATGTTCTGTCTCTCAAATACAGAGTTTTTAGAGGATTTTTGGACATTTTCTGATCCACCCTTACTTTACTGTTGGGGAAACCAAGGCCATATTAGGTACAAGTACTTCAAATGAATCAGGATGATTTACTCTCCTGGGTTTCCTCAGATGATATTCCTTCTGCTTCTGATGTTCATGGACCCCTTCCCTATATCTCTGTAAAACATTTTGCTCCTTCACAATTCAATGTAAGGCCACCTCCCTGAGACTCTTTCCCTGACACCATCCACTCTAGGTTGGTTGAAGTGGCTCACCATAATGCACTCAAAGTCACAGTGTACAGTAATCATTGGTTTTATAGGTTCCCTCTGTCTAGCCCCACCTAGCACCCTCCCACCCTGAGCTCCTCTTGGGAAGAGTCAATGTATTATTCATTGCTGAATCTCCAGTATCTAACACAGGTCTTGGGACACACAAAGCATTAGTCCTTGTTTGTTTTCAAAAAGACCAACCTGGCTAGACCTATTTTATAAGCAGGTGGCAAGCCTAGGTATTTCCATTTTACAGGAAATATTTGGACCACATAACAAGGAGGTAACTGAGTTCAGCCAGAAAGACAGAATGAGGCATTTTATATTTGTCTAACCACTGAGATTGGCAAAGTGTATTGAACATATTTGTTATCTCCAAGGAATAGACAGTCAGATGGACAACTTAAGAAGCATACAGAGTCAACAAGAGAAAAATGATTTAAGAAAGGAACAGAAAAAGGTTCAGAAAAGGGCAGGTTGCTGCCGCCTGGCAGTGTTTCAATATACACAGTGGAGAAAGGGGGCCAACTTAAGTGGAGCAAACAGCATGAGCAAAGGGCTGGAGGCAAGAAAGTGGATGTAGTGATCAGGGGAGGAGAGCATAGTGACCACAAAGGGAGGGGGTGTGTGTGCAAAAGTGGTAAATAGGGCACCTTATAAAAAGTATGATGTATAACGTATATGGAGAGAGGAAGATGGCATATATTATCAAGGTGGATCAGACAGGATTCCACTTTACAGCCAGGCTAAGGATGGCATTGGGTGGGATGCCAATTACTATGGAGCTAAATAATACTACATACACTAGACCTTTTTTCCCATTTATACCTCAAGATCTTCTTCATGAAATGTATGGGTTATGAATCTACCTCCCTGGCTCTGCACAGAGGCTGCATGGAGCATTGAAAAGAAGCCAGGCATTAGATTAGGCATGTTTGTACCCAAATTCAGCTCTATCTATGACCAGCTGTATGACTTTGGGTACATGACTCTACCTGTTGCAGCCTCTTTCCTAGTCTGTGAAAGTGATGCCTGTATCACTACGTTATTCTGGAATGTAAATGCAATTGCATATGGGAGAGTTCCTGACACAGCAGCTTACACAGGGCCTGTGAGTTCACCCTTCCTCTTAGCATCTTTCCATTGCTGGTGAGATAAGTACCCAGGAGAAACCCAGGTCCAAGTCATTTCTTCTTCCCCAAGTCCTAATCTAGCACCCATAGCTCTCTATTGAATGAATAGTTGAAGGAGTGAGTGAATAAATAAATAAGTGAATTAGGTTAACTGAGAGATGAATGAAGAAATAGATAATTAATGAATAAATTATTCTCTCACAGTGGAAAAATTTGGTAAATATGAGATAACAATACCAAGAAAAGTGAGAAGTAGGTGCAGAGAAAGAAGAGGTCCAGAAATTTCCCCAAGTTCCTATAGTTAGCATGGGGTGGAGCTGGGGTCCTGACTAAGGCTTTCTGATTGTGCTCACTGTGTGTGCGGGGGACAGGATAGGCAGAGGAGGCTGAATGTCACATATGGGAGGCCATGACATCAAAAACTCAAAAAAATCAACTTAATCTTTTTATTCAAATGACCAAACAAATCGGTTGTGAAAATACCATTAGACACAAGGATTATCATTGATCTCAGTAATCACAACTGCTACCCATTGACCACTGTAGACTTTCTGAGTGCAATGCTAGACATTTCACATACATTATCCTTCGCAACAACTTCCCAAAGTAAATATTAACCTCATGTTACAGACGAGGAAACTGAAGCCCCCAAAGTTGAATCACTTGCCCAAGGAGACAAGCCAGTAATGGACCCCGGATTTGAAGTCATGCTTGATTGTTTCTAAGACAACGTGCCCTTTCTTTGCCATATAGGAATTAATTCTTGGTACTTTAGGCTTGCAGTTAGTTACATAAAAGATGACAACACTAAGTGAAACTTTGGAGAAATGTACTTTTCTTGGTTGCAGAACCCAGAATCATGAGCAATGGCAACTCGGCAGTGATACAGTACATTGCATTTCTCTCTTCTGCCTTTTTGAGAAGTGGCATTCTCCAGCGTGTCCTTCCTATTCTTGCATCACATCTCCTGATGGACAAGAGTTACCTTCCATGCACATCCACCCATTCATCAACTCCTTGGTTTGCCACTATATGAGGCTCATGGCTGGAGGCTAGATCTGGGAAAAATCTAGGTCTTTCTCTTTCTTTACCTGCCTCTTCACTTCCTCCAGAGGGAAAGAAGAGTGCACCCTGGACAGAAAAAGACCCTTTGCCTCCATCCTCTGATTGAAGGGAGAAACACTGTTTATCTCCTAGCAAGGAAGAAAGTTAAGCATTGCTTTTTCTTCACGTCTGTATGGTGCTTTTATCCGTTACAAGCCGTACATGTGGATACCACGCATATCTCAGGATTCCTTATAGTCTCTGACGATTTTTATAAACACACACTCTGAGGTCAGCTGGCCAGGGTATAAATCCCAGCTTTGCTCTTTACTAACTTACCATCCTATAAAATACAGGTCATAATACGTATATCACTGGACTGTCACAGCATTAGGCACTAAGCCGGGAAGGTATAAGTGCCAGCATATGGTGGAAGCATGGAGTGAATGGCCAGCTGAGGAGCTTACCTTGGCCTTGGCCTTGGAGACCATGAGAGAGATTGATGGGCATGTTAATGATGGGAGCAGAGCAGTGTTGTAGAGCTACTTACGGGAGGTAGCATGCAAGGAAATTTGAAGGCTGGGAAACATGTTAAGGGACCATTTTTGGTCTTCCTGTTGTAAGTGAGGGGCAGAGAGACAGATTTAGGCTCATGGGAGAAATTAGAGATAACCCAATTCTTTCTCTGATCTACGTGGAGAATCTAGACTATTTTCTTGCCTGTTCCCTGGACTATCACATCACAGATTCTGAGGATGGATTCAGGAGGGCTCAAACATCTGCTCTACCAGGCCTTGTTGGGCAGTCTTGGGAAAAACCCTCCAACATGTCTGAGCTCAATTTACTTACCTGTATAATGAGTTTGAAAACACCTACCTTGGAACATAATTAAAAGATAAGAAACACTGTTCATAATGTAGTTTTATGTAGGCCTGGCAAGCAGCAGATACCACATCTACAAAGTGATTTTCACTAGCCAGGAGCATGCTAGCATCTACTGTAAGAACCATAAGGACAGGTCAAAGTAAATTAATTAAATTGAGTGTAAATTGAATCCCTTCCAATTTGTCCTCATTTGGGCAATAGTAATAAATATTCATATTTTTGTAGAATCTCACATTTTTCAAAGAACCTGTCTCCATTTATCTGAACAACAGCTTTTCATAGTAACTAAAGTGGATTTAGCTGGGATTTTTAGAACCAGTGTTTAAACATTTTGGAAACAGTCAGTAGTTCTCCAGAGGGATTCCAGCAGGGGCTAATCCTACTATTCACCATCATGAAAGTCTCCTACATTTCCAGAACTACATGGCTTTTAAGACCTTCTTAGTTTTGCACATGCTGTTCCTTCTGCTTGGAGTTCCCTTTCTCCTTTCTCCATCTACTTCCCATTACCCCTCTTTCCCCCCAGTACACAGTGAGCAGAATTGAACAGTCTTAGTTAAGACCCTAACTTCAACCCATTCTAGCTAGAGGATATTGCACAAATTTCTGGACCTTTTCTATCTTGGTTTCCTCATCTGTAAAATGACAGCAATAAGAATAATAATGCCCACTTCCCATTATTCTTGGTATTGTTGTCATCTCATCTTTTCAGACTCAACCAGAAGAGTTCACTCGCTGTTCTCTTCCACAAGCTTGAGTCCAGTGCTGTTTGCCCTTTTCAGCAATCTCATGATCCCCAGGCTTGTTTCTGGTGTGGTGTGAATTACACCCTTTAACCCATCAATTCCATTTTCAGGAATCTAGTTTGTTTCAGACCTACAATCTGAAATGAACTCAGAGCTTATACACAAAGATGTCCATTGACGCACTGTTCACTTAATAATATTTGCAAATAACCTAAGTGCCCATGCTGCAGGCCATGGTCAATGAGAAGGCCAATTATTGGTGTGTTGTGTTTTCTTCATCCACCAAGGTCCAGATCATGTCTGAGACCTCTTAAGCCCCAGTGACTCAAAAAGAGCCTCAAACAAAGCGGTTTCTCACTAAATGTTTCCATTCATGTATTCAACAAAGGTTTATAGAACACCTATGATGAAGCAGGAACTTCTGTGCTACATGCTTTACATGCATTATTGTATTAAATCTTCCTAATACTCCTTGTGGTAGGTGCTATTTTTGACCCCAGTTTAAAATTGAGGGAACTGAGGCTTGAAAGCTGAAGTCAGACCCAGGTTTGCTGGGGTTGACTATGCAAGTACTTACCACTGTTCCACTGCACGTAATGAATGAATGAATGAATGAATGGTCCCTGATAAGATCATTGATTTCTTTGTTGTTTTCTTTTAATTAAAAAAAAATTTAACATCTTTATTGGAGTATAATTGCTTTACAATGGTGTGTTACTTCCTGCTTTATAACAAAGTAAATCAGCTATACATATACATATCCCCATATCTCCTCCCTCTTGCATTTCCCTCCTACCCTCCCTATCCCACCCCTCTAGGTGGTCACAAAACACCAATCTCTCTGTGCTATGGGGCTGCTTCTCACTAGCTATTTATTTTATATTTGGTAGTATATATAAGTCCATGCCACTCTCTCACTTTGTCCCAGCTTACCCTTCCCCTACCCCAGGTGCTCAAGACCATTCTCTATGTCTGCATCTTTATTCCTGTCCTGCCCCTACGTTCCTCAGAACCTTTTTTTGTTGTTTCTTTAGATTCCATATATATTTGTTAGTGTATGGTATTTATTTTTCTCTTTCTGACTTACTTCACTCTGTATGACAGACTCTCTAGGTTCATCCACCTCACTACAAATAATTCAATTTCATTTCTTTTTATGGCTGAGTAATATTCCATTGTATATATGTGCCACATCTTCTTTATCCATTCATCTGTCAATAGAAACTTAGGTTGATTCCATGTCCTGGCTATTGTAAATAGAGCTGCAATGAACATTTTGGTACATGACTCTTTTTGAATCATGGTTTCCTCAGGGTATATGCCCAGTAGTGGGATTGCCGGGTCATATGGTAGCTCTATTTTTAGTTTTATAAGGAACCTCCATACTGTTCTCCATAGTGGCTGTATCAATTTACATTCCCAGCAACAGTGCAAGAGGGTTCCCTTCTCCACACCCTCTCCAGCATTTATTGTTTGTACATTTTTTGATGATGGCCATTCTGACTGGTGTGAGGTGATACCTCACTATAGTCTTGATTTTCATTTCTCTAATGATTAGTGATGTTGAACATCCTTTCATGTGTTTGTTGGCAATCTGCGTATCTTCTTTGGAGAAATGTCAGTTTAGGTTTTCTGCCCACTTTTGGATTGGGTTGTTTGTTTTTTTGATATTGAGCTGCCTGAGCTGCTTGTAAATTTTGGAGGTTAACCTTCTGTCAGTTGCTTCATTTGCAAATATTTTCTCCCATTCTGAGGGTTATCGTTTCGTCTTGTTTATGGTTTCCTTTGCTGTGCAAAAGCTTTGAAGTTTCATTAGGTCTCATTCATTTATCTTTGTTTTTATTTCCATTTCTCTAGGAGGTGGGTCAAAAAGGATCTTGCTGTGATTTATGTCATAGAGTGTTCTGCCTATGTCTTCCTCTAAGAGTTTTATAGTCTGGCCTTACATTTAGATCTTTAATCCATTTGAGTTTATTTTTGTGCATCTTAGGGAATGTTGGTGTTAGGGAATGTTCTAATTTCATTGGTGTTAGGGAATGTTCTAATTTCATTCTTTTACATGTAGCTGTCCAGTTTTCCCAGCACCACTTATTGAAGAGGATGTCTTTTCTCCGTTGTATATTCATGCCCCCTTTATCAAAGATAAGGTGGCAATATGTGCGTGGGCTTATCTCTGGGCTTTCTATCCTGTTCCATTGATCTATCTTCCTGTTTTTGTGTGAGTACCATATTATTTTGATTACTGTAGATTTGTAATATAGTCTGAAGTCCAGAAGCCTGATTCCTCCAGGTCTGTTTTTCTTTCTCAAGATTGCTTTGGCTATTCAGGGTCTTTTGTGTTTCCATACAAATTGTGAAACTTTGTGTTCTAGTTCTCTGAAAAATGCCATTGGTGGTTTGATAGGGATTTCACTGAATCTGTATATTGCTTTGGGTAGTATAGTCATTTTCACAATGTTGATTCTTCCAACCCAAGAACATGGTATATCTCCCTATCTGTTTATATCATCTTTAATTTCTTTCATCAGTGTCTTATAGTTTGCTGCATACAGGTCTTATCTCCTTAGGTAGGTTTATTCCTAGGTATTTTATTCTTTTTGTTGCCATGGTAAATGGGAGTGTTTCCTGAATTTCTCTTTCAGATTTTTCATCATTAATGTATAGGAATGCAAGACATTTCTGTGCATTAATTTTGTATCCTGCTACTTTATGAAATTCATTGATTAGCTCTAGTATTTTTCTGGTAGCATCTTTAGGATTCCCTATGTATAGTATCATGTCATCTGCAAACAGTGACAGTTTTACTTCTTCTTTTCTGATTTGGATTCCTTTTATTTCTTTTTCTTCTCTGATTGCTGTGGCTATAACTTCCAAAACTATGTTGAATAATAGTGGTGAGAGTGGACAACCTTGTCTTATTCCTGATCTTAGAGGAAATGCTTTCAGTTTATCACCATTGAGAATGATGCTTGCTGTGGGTTTGTCATATATGGCCTTTATTATGTTGAGGTAAGTTCCCTCTATGCCTACCTTCTGCAGGGTTTTTTTCATAAATGTGTGTTGAATTTTGTTGAAAGCTTTTACTGCATCTATTGAGATGATCATATGATTTTTCTCCTTCAGTTTGTTAATATGGTTTATCACATTGTTTGATTTGCATATATTGAAGAATCCTTGCATTCCTGGGATAAACCCCACTTGATCATGGTGTATGACCCTTTTAATGTGCTGTTGGATTCTGTTTGCTAGTTTCTTGTAGAGGATTTTTGCATCCATGTTCATCAGTGATATTGGCCTGTAGCTTTCTTTCTTTGTGACATCTTTGTCTGGTTCTGGTGTCAGGGTGATGGTGGCTTTGTAGAATGAGTTTGGGAGGGTTCCTCCCTCTACTATATTTTGGAAGAGTTTGAAAAGGATAGGTGTTAGCTCTTCTCTAAATGTTTGATAGAATTCGCCTGTGAAGCCATCTGGTCCTGGGCTTTTTTTTTTGTTGGAAGATTTTTTATCACAGTCTCAATTTCAGTGCTTGTGATTGGTCTGTTTATATTTTCTATTTCTTCCTGGTTCAGTGTCGGAAGGTTGTCCTTTTCTAAGAATTTGTCCCTTTCTTCTAGGTTGTCCATTTTATTGGTATATAGTTGCTTGTTGTAGTTTCTCATGATCCTTTGTATTTCTGCAGTGTCAGTTGTTACTTCTCCTTTTTCATTTCTAATTCTATTGATTTGAATCTTCTCCCTATTTTTCTTGTTGAGTCTAGCTAATGGTTTATCAATTTTGTGTATCTTCTCAAAGAACCAGCTTTTAGTTTTATTGATCTTTGCTATTGTTCCCTTCATTTCTTTTTCATTTATTTCTGACTTGATCTTTATGATTTCTTTCCTTCTGCTAACTTTGGGGGTTTTTTGTTCTTCTTCTTCTTTCTCTAATTGATTTAGGATAAGGTTAGGTTGTTTATTTGAGTTGTTTCTTGCTCCTTGAGATGGGATTGTATTGCTATAAACTTCCTTCTTAGAACTGCTTTTGCTGCATCCCATAGGTTTTGGGTGGTCATGTTTTCATTGTCATTTGTTTCTAGGTATTTTTAATTTCCTCTTTGATTTCTTCAGTGATCTCTTGGTTATTTAGTTGTGTGTTGTTTAGCTTCCATGTGTTTGTATTTTTTACAGATTGTTTCCTGTAATTGATATTTAGTCTAATAGCATTGTGGTCAGAAAAGATACTTGGTACAATTTCAATTTTCTTAAATTTACCAAGGATTGATTTGTGGCCCAAAATATGATCTATCCTGGAGAATGTCCATGAGCAGTTGAGAAGATGTTGTTTTCGGATGGAATGTCCTATAAATATCAATTAAGTCCATCTCGTTTAATGTACCATTTAAAGCTTGTGTTTCCTTATTTATTTTCATTGAGGATGATCTGTCCATTGGTGAAAGTGAGGCGTTAAAATCCCCTACTATGCTTGTGTTACTGTTGATTTCTCTTTTTATGGCTGTATTTGCCTTATGTATTGAGGTGCTCATATATATATATATATGTTGCATGCATAAATATTTACAATTGTTATATTTTCTTCTTGGATTGACCCCTTGATCATTATGTTGTGTCCTTCTTTTTCTCTTGTAATGGTCTTTATTTTAAAGTCTATTTTGTCTGGTATGAGAATTGCTACTCCAGCTTTCTTTTGATTTCCATTTGCATGGAATATCTTTTTCCATCCCCTCACTTTCAGTCTGTTTATGTGTCCCTAGGTCTGAAGTGGGTCTTTTGTAGACAGCATATATACATGTCTTGTTTTTGTATCCACTCAGCCCATCTATGTCTTTTAGTGGGAGCATTTAATCATTTACATTTAAGGTAGTTATTGATGTGTATGTTCCTATTCCCATCTTCTTAATTGTTTTTGGTTTGTTTTTGTAGGTCTTTTCCTTCTCTTGTGTTTCCTGCCTAGAGAAGTTCCTTTAGCATTTGCTGTAAAGCTGGTTTTGTGGTGCTGAATTCTCTTAGCTTTTTCTTGTCTGTAAAGGTTTTAGTTTCTCCATCGAATCTGAATGAGATCCTTGCTGAGTAGAGTAATCTTGGTTGTAGGTTTTTCCCTTTCATCACTTTAGATATGTCTTGCCACTCCCTTCTGGCTTGCAGAATTTCTGCTGAAAGATCAGCTGTTAACCTTAAGGGGTTTCCCTTGTATGTTATTTGTTGCTTTTCCCTTGTTGCCCTTAATATTTTTTCTTTGTATTATTTTTTGATAATTTGATTAACATGTGTCTTGGCATGTTTCTCCTTGAATTTATCCTGTGTGGGACTCTGTGCTTCCTAGACTTGATTGACTATATCCTTTACCATATTAGGGAAGTTTCAACTATAATCTCTTCAAATATTTTCTCAGTCCCTTTCTTTTTCTCTTCTTTTTCTGGGACCCCTATAATTCGAATGTTGGTGTGTTTAATGTTGTCCCAGAGGTCTCTGAGACTGTCCTCAATTCTTTTCATTCTTTTTTCTTTATTCTGCTCTGCAGTAGTTATTTCCACTATTTTTTCTTCCAGGTCACGTAACCGTTCTTCTGCCTCAGTTATTCTGGTATTGATTCCTTCTAGAGAATTTTTAATTTCATTTATTGTGTTGTTCATCATTGTTTGTTTGTTCTTTAGTTCTTCTAGGTCCTTGTTAAACGTTTCTTGTATTTTCTCCATTTATTTCCAAGATTTTGGATCATCTTTATTGTCATTATTCAGAATTCTTTTTCAGGTAGACTGCCTATTTCCTCTTCATTTCTTTGGTCTAGTGGGTTTTTCCCTGCTCCTTCATCTGCTGTGTGGTTCTCTGTCTTCTCATTTTGCTTAACTTACTGTGTTTGGGGTCTCTTTTCACAGGCTGCACGCTCGTAGTTCCCATTGTATTTGGTGTCTGCCCCCAGTGGCCAATGTTGGTTAAGTAGGCTGTGTAGGCTTCTTGGTAGAGGGGACTAGTGCCTGTGTTCTGGTGGATGAGGCTGGATCTTGTCTTTCTGGTGGGCAGGACCGCATCCAGTGGTGTGTTTTGGTGTGTCTATGACCTTATTATGATTTTAGGCAACCTCTCTGCTAATGGGTGGGTTTGTGTTCCCGCCTTGCTAGTTGTTTGGCATAAGGTGTCCAGCACTGTAGTTTGCTGGTTGTTGATTGGATCTGGGTCTTAGTGTTGAGATGGAGATCTCTGGGACAGCTTTTGCTATTTGATATTTACGTGGAGCTGGGAGGTCTCTCGTGGACCAATGTCCTGAACTCGGCTTTCTCACCTCAGAGGCACAGGCCTGACACCTAGCTGGAACACCAATACCCTGTCAGCCACATAGCTCATGCTTTTGTTGATTTTTGCTGAACTCTTCCATCACCAGCCAACCTATGCTTGCAATTCCGTCATGATTTGACAGTATCAGACTTAGTGTTGACATAATTGACTCCTGAGGCCGCCATGAGAGGCCCTGCTGATAAGATCATTGTTTGCCCACCAACACAAATGCAAGTATGACATTCTTGGATGGAAATCTTTTAATGTTCAGTTCTGTTGCTACTTTGAAAGGTCAGAGTCTAGAACTATTATTAGTTCAATTTTATAAATGTGACTCACTTATCTGAGTCACAGAGCTGTTGAATGACTGATTTCTAATAAGAATTAGGTCACCTGGTTCCTTGTCCATGGCCCTATCCATACTCCTTGTCACAACTGGAAACTGTTGGCTACAATTCAGTAATAAGACATTGATTAAGGACAAGTCTTAGAAGAAGAAAAAAAAATACATGACCAAGAAGAATAACATGCAGCTTCCTGAAAAAAGATCTCTGTTGAAAGTCTTTGTCAAAGAGAAGTTCATTGCCAATTTTTTGCCCCATGGTATTGTCACAAAAAATGAGCAATTCAACACCACCCAAGACTCTGAGATCAGTTATCACGTTTAACTCATTCCAACTCTTTCTTGTGGTCTGTGAAATATAAAACAACTATACTCACAAAGAAAATCTGTTCCTGCTTCAGTGTTCTAGACACGCCATCTTCACTGCCAAAATATTGCAATACTTTCTACTTCATATTTGCCCGATGATACTGACCTGGTTTTTCTGGATATAATTTCTAGAAATGTCTAAAGGTTGAGGGTCTAAAGTGTCTTCAGCTAATTCTACCAAAGAAAAAACAAGTTGAGAGTTAAAGTAAGCACAGTATCATTCCAGTAATAACAGTCATAATAGGACAAGGTCGATAAGTAGTTCAAATCAGCTGGAAGGTCTATGCTTTCCCAATTCCTCAAGAAATTGTTAAATTTGCCTCTCTACTTTGGAGATGTGTAAATGCAGCCTACAATGGAACAGAACCTTTAAGACTGAGAATCGCAAATCAGTGTTGCCTCAAAGCCACCATTAGGCAGTGCTATTCAGGAAGGAAAATAAAGATGAAGTTGCCATGGAAACCTCTGTAACACCTGGCATAGCACCTCTGACTCACACAGCTGCATCTTAAAGGAACATAGACATAAACTGATGCTTTTATTCAATTCCCGGGGTCAACTATACCTTCCTGATGTACAGTAAAGGGACTTTTATTGATGTGCATCAATCTTTTTGTAAGGGAGCAATTATGAGAACAATTCAGCCTCTCATAGCCCAAATGTATTTTTATTCTACCCTAAATGTTCACTGTCTTCCCAACCTGAGAAAATCTATTTCTTGCTCCACAACTGTTTCTGTTTCTGGCATAATATAGGAGAGATTTGTCCCCTAAGTTCAACCTTTGCAGCTTGCAAAGAAAGTTGATATGAGAAACAGGTGACAAGTTTAAATATACAGACAGTCAGGTTTGTAAGTGTGAAGTGCACAGACAAGACACAGCAGGAAGGACCACCTATTGGAAGTCAGAAATCTGGGTGTTACTCTTGACTTCACCATTATCAGTTTAGTTATCTCTCTTCTCTAACTGCCAGCAGCCTCACCAACTGTGTCTATTACCTATGAAAATACCTACATCACCAAGTGAGTGTGAGAATTTCTTTAGATCATTGGAGGAGAGACGTCTTTTTGTAAACTGTAGAAGGAGGAAAGAGAACTGCCATTTTTGCATGCCTATTATGTCTAGGCACACACAGCAGCTTAATATTTTTCAAGTGTAAAGTACAAAGCAAACCCGAATCTGAGATGAGGCTATTTAGGTCAGCAGGATCAGGTAACACAGGACCCTGAATATCAAACTAAGAGTGTGGATTTCATAATGAGGCAACTGAAAACCTATTGATGGATTTTGAGCAACAGAGCTATACAGTCGAAACTGGGTCTTAGAAGGGTCCTTTGTGGGTAATGAGGAGGGTAGATGGAGACAGAGGGGCTGGAGGGAGAACAGCAGAGAGGCTATTACAGTAGTCCAGGAAAGAGATGGTGAAATCTGAAAAAGAACAGCAGAAGTAGAGATATCATGTTTACTTATGCCTCTGTGAGCAAGATGGGGTGATGGTTAGGATAATGGTCCAGTAGATGAATTAATATGTCTGCTCACTTAGTGGCTGTTATGGGTTGAATTGTGTCCCCCCAAAGGATATATTGAAGTCCTAACCCCAGGAACGTGTAGAGTATGAACCTATTTGGAAGTAGAGTCTTTGCAAAGGTAATCAAGTTAAGATGAAGTCATACTGGATTAGGGTGTAACCAGTGCTATGTCCTTACAAGAAGAGAAGAAGTTGGACACAAAGACATATGGAGGAAATGTCACGTGATGACAGGTAGAGATTGAAATGATACATCTACGAGCCAAGGAACAAGGATTTCCAGCAACCACCAGAAGCTAGAAAACTAACAAGGAAGTATCCTCCCCTAGAGCTTTCAAAGAGATCGTGGCCCTGCCAACACTGATTTTGGACTTCCAGCTTCCAGAACTGTGAGACAATAGATTTCTGTTTTTTTAAGCTGCCAAGTTTGTGGTACTTTGTTACAGCAGCCCTAGGAAACTAATACAATTGCACAGAGAGAAAAAGAATTCAGCCAATATTTTCTATCATTCCAAATGATGTTATAATCATTAAGAAATGCTCCCACATAGTGGGTACTGGGGTACATAAGGCAAATACAGGTCCCCCTTCAGTACTAAGGCACTCCTTGCCCCCACCTGGGAATGGTGGCTACCTTGGGCTCATAGATATGTCCCTCCCCAGGAATTGTCCTCAGCTGAAAATAACTGCCTGCCCTGTTCCCTAACTCAAACTATATCTAACTACTGGCTGATGTCAGGGTACAGAGACCACTTGCTTCATTTCAGGATATCTCTGCAAGGTCATCCTCGCTTCTGAGATCCCCACAGGATCACCTAAAGCCTCTTTTGTAACTGCATCACATTCAAACTTCCCTCTCAGCCCAATTCAGTTTCCCTCACTTCCTCGCAAATTTGCTCCTGAGAGCACTGCCCAGTATACCTCCTCCATACAAACTTCTCTCTCAGGGTTTTCTTCCAGTGACCTCAACCTAAGATATCCCACAAAATTATTTCTAGCCCCACAAAGGGAATGTTGACTATTAGCCACAGTCTCAGATTTGCATCTGTAAAAATCTGGAGGGCATTTTTGAACAATAAAATATAATCAAGGTATATGAATTAAAGAAAAATTTCCCTCCACAAAAGTAAATTTCCATGCAATTTTAAAAAATGAAGACTCTCATGTGAAAATAAATCTGGTTCCATCTACATTAAGAGAATATTGGAAAATGCCTGCTTCACTCTAGTCTAGAGCATGGAGTAATCCTGCAAGCCATCATACTTTATCCCCTGAACTACCACCCTTAGAAAGTATCATAATAATTAATTACTGATCCATGGAGATATTATTGACCTAGGCCAACCCGAGGTGGTTGAAAGAATTGGAATTTATAATGATAATGGAAACCAGCTTAGTGAGGATGAAAATAAGAAAAAGTTTATTAAAGTTCCAAAGACAAATAGAATTTGAACCACACTAGGGACAAGAGGCAGAAAGATATGAAGAAATGTGTTAGCTCTATTCATCTGGACTGAGTCACCAATTCTCTTTATCAAAAAGAATTTGATTTTAGGGACAAGAGGCAAAAGATGAGACAAACTGAAGTCAGGACTTGGCCTTTTACTTTTAGGGAGTTCAAGTACCTTCATACACACTCAATCCAAATAAGTTGTTACTTCTACAGTCCTCCCTTACTATCCACGAGGGACTGGTTTTGGGTCATTATCTGAGGATTCTCAAGTCCCTTATTTAAAATGGTGTAGTACAATCAGCCCTCCACATCGTTAGGTTCTGCATCTGCAGAGTCAACAAACCATGGATTGAAAAGTTGGTTGAATCTGGGGATGCAGAGCACAGATATGGAGGACCAAGTGTATATGCAAAACTACAACTGCCTCAACTGTTTATTGAGTGGTTAATATGTCAGAGACTGTGCTAAACACTTGCCCTGGATTCACCCATTTATTTCTCATAAAATGCTACAATTTGGATTCTAGTAATATTGCCCTCATTTTGCAGAGTTGGCCAATGAAGCAGAGGAAGGTAAAGTAACTCACCCAAGGTCTTACTTCTCACCTTTTGGGGATTAGAGCCTGGGGCAGCCTGGCTTCTGGGCTCCTTTTCAGTCCCACATTCTGCTCAGTCAGAAATCTCTCTCTTGAATTCTTCCTTTTCTCCACACTTTTATCTTTTTTTTTTTTTTCCTGTCTGGCCTCTGTGCACACCTTCTTATTGATCTACCTTCCTCCTCCTTGCTCTCCTTTTAATCCATTTTGGGATTTGAGGCAGTCTATACGGAAAGCCTCTCTCTTCCTGACTAGGTTAGGAACCAAGTAATTGAGGAAATAAGTTCAAAATTCAGATGGAGATGACCACATTAGCTTTGTTCCTGATAAAAATCTAGGCTGGAAGACAGAGCCTACACCTGGGGACGAGTAGGTTGACAACAATTCCCTGACACTCAGTGACCCTCAAAACTGCAGGATAAAAGGAGAGAGGGTAGTCTTTCTTGGTAAGTTCACCAAAAGGCAGAGAGTAGATAAATAGTGTGCCTTTCTGAAGGCAAGCAGATCTAAACAGCAGAAAGAGAGAAAAAGGCTCTACAGGGTGAAGGAATGTGTTCTTTTCCAGCCCACTATGGCGTAACCTCAGTTCTAAGTGTGTCTCTCCCACTTTCAAATCTTGGCTGGTTTCCCTATACCTTTGAGATCAAATTCAAGTGCCCTATTGATATTTAAGGCCCTTCCTCCTAGTGGTAGTCATTAAAAGCTATTCACCAATGTTTCTAGTTCTCCTTTGGGGCCTATGAGAGGATTGTATTTTCCCATTGTCTTCAAGTTAGGCATGGCCATGTGGCTGGTTTTGGCCAATAAAATGTGAATGAAAGTAACATGTGTCACTTCTAGTTGAGAGTCTATAAAATCCACTCCATTCATCATTTTCTTGTCCCCTTGCCACAGTGAATGTTGATGATACATGTGGTAGAGGGTCCATCAGGACAGCACAGAGAAGATCTCAGTTGACCCATGATGAATTATTAGCCCAGGTGAGAAATAGTTAAGTGTGTTGTGCTAAGCCACTGAGATTTAGAAGCTGTTTGTTACTGCAGTATGACCTAACCCATCCTGACCCATGCACTATTGACCTCCCAATCTGTTTCCACATGATATGATTACTGTACACACAGTGTGACTATTCAGCTCCATGCTTTGGCCCATGCTGATCACTCTTAGTCTTTATTCACGTGTCCTCCAATATCCAAGCAACCTGCAACATCCCTTCCAAACCAAGATCAAATATCACCACCTCCATGAAGCCTTCTCTGTCTCCTCAAGGCAGAGTTAGATGGACTCCCCTTGGAAATCAGCTCCAAAAACATTCCATGAATGACTGAGTGGGGAAGGGGGTGAGGTGAGGCTGTATGATCAGATGTGACTTGTCTGCCATATTTTCCTACGTTAAGGACTCTCAGATGGTGCAAAACCCATAGGCCTTTCTCTTTCATTCTAAAGTATGCCATTTCTCCCTGCAGAGTAAGCAGAAACATGTTAAGTATGTGTCCTCTGCACTGGAGGATGCCAGGTTTAGCTTTAACCTAAAGGACATGCTCAGTATTTTCCTGAAGACATTCAGCGAATGTGCCAAGCATTTGCTTCAGAATCTCCAGGAGGAGCTGGAGAGGCACAGCAGAGTGGAGAAGAAGGGGCACATGGTGTGGCATATGGTGTCAGTGGCACCTTGCCAGAGATGGCAGCACTTACATTGGCTGTGGGAATAACTTGGAGAATAAATTACACTGAAGTAGGGGACAGTACAGGAGACAAAATGAGACTGAAGTGTTGTACCAAGACCATGGTAGAACGCTGCAGATGGATGGCCTTTCTGTCTAGAACAGTGGTTCTCAACCCTAACTGCACCTCAAAATTTCCTGGAGAATTTTTTTTAAATGCTGGTGCTTAGGCAGCATCCCAGACTAGTTAGATCAGAATCTCTGGGGGTAGGGCCCAGGTATCAGCATTTTTCAAAACTCCCTATGTGATTCATGTGTCACCAGGACTGACAGCCACCACTCTTGAGCACAGCCTTTGCTTGGTCTTCCCAGAAGACCCCAGGAGGCTGATAGCAATGTGGCGTGCATTTATCCTGCTTCAGTTCTCATATCCTAAGCAATACTGATATTCTATGAAATTGGGAGAGATGAGTTAGTATTTGCTGGGTGTCCTCTATGTGCAAGACCTTGGTGGTACACACCTTACACACACTGTTTTATTTAATCATTGCTTCAACCCCATGGAATGACCACCTCTTTTGAGAAAACTGAGGTTTAAAGAAAGGAAATATTGTTCATACAGCTAACAAGCAGCAGTCAGTATTCAGTTCAAGAGAGCCTTTTCCTCTGTGCCACTGGTTTTCAGACTATGGTGGTATTTGAGGTGCTGAGGAAATCTGTTCAAATATCATTTTTTAAAGTACATTTACAATTTTCAAAGCCATAACGTGGAAGGGCACACACCCAATTGTCCCATGTACCAAACCACAACACATTGAAGCCTTCCAGTGCTTTACTGTGCACTTCTTTGACAATTCACTGTGATGCAGACTTCCAACGAAGGATTCTCCTGCCACCTCAGTATTTACCATTGAACATCTGGAAAATGGGTTTACTGATTATGATTACAATGATTAGTATTGTTCTTTTTAAAAAGTATATCAGGTTTGGGCATGTTTACACTTACATAAAATTGTTCAAAGGAATATATTAGGGGAAAATATGTGCCTAGCACCCTTGGATAAATGCTGAATATACCTGCTCAGTGCAAATGCTCATCAAGGTGTCAAGCCAGGTGTGTGACACCAGGTGAAGGCTTACATGGCACAACACGTCCATGTCCTTCTGGGACTACTGCGGGGTTTGCAGCAAGTTTGGGGGCTCCCCTCCAAATGTGATTAAGTTCTGTTGGACAGGTTGCCACTGCACGTAAAGGGTCAGCAATGAACCTGAAATGTAAAGCTGGGGTTCAACATGCAAAACACAGGGAGTTGGGCAGCTTTGAAACTTACAAGGATGATCATTACTTTAACAATTAAATCATGTTGTATAAAATACTAAATAATGGGGATTCTTCATTGATCCCAGATTCCATGCATTGACTTCTTCAAGCTGTGCATTTGCAATTCAGAAATGCCAATATGTTGTCAGTGATTCAGTGTTGAAACAGAAATTTTGTACTATGTTTTGAAGCTGCTTCATGAGTTTCATTTGACAAATATCCTGAGATTACTCATTGAGCTGTTAAAAACAAACATCTGCAGGTAGCAGCATCAGTGGTAGATTCAGCTGGGCAGAGGCAGCAGCCCAGGGAGCCTGAGGCTGGAGCCTCGTGGAGGGACTCAGAGCCAACAGGGTCCTGAGTAGGCCACGGTCCGGGATATCAGGGCCCCTCCAGGCCCACTGACGTGCCCTCAATGCCAACTGGGGCTCAGCAGCGTAGAGTGGAGTCTGGGCCCAGACTTTGGGTCTAGTAGGAGGCCCATGTTTATGCTGTCCAACTCTTTCACCTCTGAAGCAGAATTTGAAGCTGTGGTTGGCTATTTAGAGGACATTATCATGAATGATGAGTTCCAGCTGTTACAGAGAAAAACCATGGACGAGTACTACCAGGAGTTTGAAAACAGAAGAAGAATTAACTAACATACATGTCTATTTTAATGAATATAACTCTTTGGTAGAAAAGTATATTGAAGAAAGGCTGCTGGAACAGATCCCACAGTCAACATGGCACCCTTCACAGCAACATAGAGCATCACAAAGATGAAGGGGCTGGGGACATACTCAACACGCTACTCACATTGACAGTTGACCCTTGAACAACACGAGTTTGAACTGCCAGGTCCACTTATACATGGATCTGTTTCTATAAATACATATTACATTACTACATGGTCTGCAGTTGGTTGCGTCCTCAGATGCAGAATGGTGGATACAGAGAGTCAATTGTAAAATTGCGGGTGGATTTTCAACCCCTAACATCCATATTGCTCAGGAGTTAACTGTACTGATTTTTAGGAATTTAAAGACATGCTTCTGGACTACAGAGCAGAAGAAGGCCAGGCACTGGACTTCAGCAGCAGTTCAGTGGAGACTTTGTTGTGAAAATCATCTTTCATGCCAGCCTCCCAGAAAAATCTGTGGTACCAACTGCCACCTCCAGGCAATGGGACTGTTGTGGACATCATTGGCCCAAAAGGCTTGGAGAGGCTTTGGCTAATGGTGACAGGAGAATACATCTTGGAGAGATAGACTCTGTGCTGCAGGTCCTCTTGAATGTTAATTATTGATGAGTCAAAAAGAAAATTACCCTACTCTGAAACACCTTGTGTTCCGTATTCCTCCCAGAGCAGACCCCTCTCTCAGCTGCTTCTGAATCAGATTTCTGGGGTAAGCCGATATTGAACATTCCACCTGGGGGTCCCCTTCCTCCAACACACATGTTGGTGTGCCAAAAATGTGGGATAGCCCACCATCATGAACCCACCCCCCCAACTTATTCCCAAATACCACAGCAGGCTTACCACAAATTTTCTACATATTCTCAGCTCTTTCACTTGAGTGAGTCTCAGCCCTTCAGCCCCAGTCACCCAGCTGTGTGAGAACCATCTGGGAGTGTTTGTACAGAATGTTACTCAAACCAGCTATCCCTGTCTTGAGATTTTTGAAGCTCCTATTATCACAGCTAGCCTTGGCTATGGGAATAAACTGAAAGAGATGCTCTTTGCCTAAGTTCATGTGAACATCACTCTGTTTTACATTTGCAGGCCTCTTATCACTCTGTCTTCTGCTGGTCCTGATGGAGTCTCACTGTTTCTGGAAGCCTCTTTTAAGCATTATTTTTGAAAAAAATATTCTATAACTGAACATTCAGGTTAACTTAATAGATCTATCCTTGGAATTTCCTTTATTATTCCCTTAAAGATCAAAGTATTATATACTGTGTGCTTTTTAGTTGTTAGTGCTATGAAGGCAAAAATATTTTCCACGTTGGCTTTCTTATTTTAGTGGGTACCAATGAACGTGTGCTGTGCACTGGTAGTAGGCTAAAAAATATGCTTTCCTTATCCCATGATACATGTGTTTGTTCAGGTTTATTTAACATCCTTTCTGTATAACTCAGTTTGTTAGATTTTCTGTTGGGGTGGTAGATGTGAGTTTGGTTTGTTTATTCGTTTTTTTTTTTGTTTTTTTTTTTGCGGTACGCGGGCCTCTCACTGCTGTGGCCTCTCCTATTGTGGAGCACAGGCTCCGGACATGCAGGCTCAGTGGACATGGCTCACGGGCCCAGCCACTCCACTGCACGTGGGATCTTCCCAGACCGGGGCACGAACCTGCATCCCCTGCATCGGCAGGCGGACTCTCAACCACTGCGCCACCAGGGAAGTCCATGAGTTTGGTTTTAAAAAAAAAAAAAAAAAGATGACTGCAATGTCTTAGCCCTTTCAAAATCTCCCTCTTACCAACTTGGTGTTCCAATGGTCCAGCTCAGCATGAGTAAGGGGTAGAACTGCTTTACCAGCCACCTGTCTGGCTTTGATTCAGTACGATGTTTGGTAGAAAATTACTTAATGGAAAATGTGTGTGTCACATCTCCAGAAAGAAGAAAAGTGGTAGTTTTTTTAAAGTCTGCCATTTGTAGCTACTTCTCTGTGTGAATCAAAACATTTTCAGCACTGATTGTTCAGTGTTTAGGTTGACTAAACTATAAAACAAAATACAGGACTACACAGGGTGCTGAGGCTAATATGTGGTAACCATTCACAAGCCTCAGTTCAAATTGTGCGTTCACCAAAACTGCTTTGCTGTCTTTATCGACTAACTTTAACACAAGGAATTGTTATAATTTGAAATTGTAAAATAAATATGAACTAACAAAGTACTACTTGTGTGTTTTCTGAGTGACCATTTTTTCCTTACAAGCTTCCATTTTCTTTAAAGAGTGTTGAAAATTACTATCCTATTTTAGGCTACCCCAAAAAAATTAATTAATGAGAAGTGAAACCACCCTGTGGAAAGAAAAATAATTTATTAAATAGTTTCATTATGAACGTCTGCCATGAGTGTGTGTGTGTGTGTATGCTTAGGCTCACATGTATCCACTTACATGCACATACGTATTGCACACATTTATCAGATGACAACTACTGCTTTGATATAACCAAGCCGTTCACAATAGGGTTTTGGTGAAATGAAGCATGTAACACAGAGGAACCCGGGGTACTGCCAAAGCTTAAGTTCTGGCCTCTTTCTTTTGCCTGATTCTGACATCCTCTGAGCTACTTCTGAATCCCACTCTGGTCCATGTCCCATGCCCATCCACCCAACCAATCACTTTCTTGTGTGGAACTAATGTATTAATTGTATAGGATTCTCAGTGTCAGTGAGATTTTTACTTCCTCAGAGTTCTTCATAGATTCCACCTGCCTTGAAACACAGTGTTTCTTCCATGGTATTTGAACTGTTCTACCTACATCTATTCATGCATGTTATTGTACAGTTCCCCAGGAACGAGGGCTCCCCGGGCACAATGCTCTTCCATGCCATCTCATCCTGATAATGCAACTGCCAAAGCCATGCTACAAACCCATAACTGAGGGCTGGATCTATCCCTTGTAGCTCAGGCCACTTTTGACCCAAACAAATAGCTTGCTGAAGGGGCATTTTAAATTCCAGTCCCACCACTTATTAACTTTGTGTCCTTAGACAAATCATTTCACGTCTCTGAGCTCAACCCTAAAATGGAGAGAAGAATCCCTGTTTTGCAAGGTTGTTGTGAGCATTGAATGAGTTATAGAGGCAATGTGCTAGACTATAGAAATGTCTGATAAATGTGTTGTAATCAAAAATGTGTTGATTTTTTTAAAAAAATCTCAGCTCCTTTTCTTTCAAGCATTGTCAAATCAGTTGGGATATTTTGCATACTCTTTAAAGTTTTTACTTTCTATCTAAAAAGACAAGTAAAAACATTTCATGATTACCTACTTACTAAAACTTTTCTAATTTCTTTCTTGACAGATAACATTATCTAATGTCTGTCATTCTGGGTGCAATGTGTAGAGTATCTGGTATTTTTTACCACCTAAAAGAGTAAATTTTAGGTTGTTTTTAACCTTTTATCATTCATTCTCTCCCTTATGCTTTTTAATAATGAATTTAACATAAAATTTTTGGTTTTCCTTTCTTTTCATCTTCTTACCTTCCAGCTTGAACACATACTTCAGCAAGTTTCTAGTCCCATCTCAGGCCAAGAGATGGAAGTTAAAGTGGGAAAGTGTGGGATTTAGAGTCAGAGATTGACTTCACCATCCATTTGCTGTGTCACGTGAGCAAATCACCTAGCTCTCTGCTCTACAAAATGAGTCAGAACATGTCCTATCTCCCAGGGTTGGTGTGAGGAGCTAATGACATTCTTGAGAAGCAGTGAAGTTTGGAAATTGTGATGTTTTATACACGTGCTCTTCTGTACTTACCCATCTCCCTGGGAGGCTAGAGTAGTAGGGAGAGGAAAATAGTGTTTCACTCAGAATCATAATACAGGAAATGCAGGGTCTGCATCCCTGTGGGTGTTTATAGACGGATGTTTAAGGATGGAGTGTTGGCTTTGCTCCAGAGGCACCGCCCACGTTCAAGTCACATCCAACACCTCTCCGTGTTGCAAATATTTATGGAGAAGCAGTTTACACTGAAACCAGTTAGGAAGATGACCCAGTGCCTGCCACATGACAAGAATTTCATTCCACACACTCTCTGAACCCCTGCTCTGGGCCAAGCCCTGTGTCTGACATGGAGATACAGAGGGGAAAGTCCCAGGCACTCAGTAATCTCATCCTCCACATTTTTGTGGAGCACTTCCATGTGCCAGGCACCCTCCCAGGTGCCAAGGACACAACAGAGAATAAGGAAAGGGGTTCCTGCTGTCATGAAGCTTATATTTTCAGAGACGGGAAACACGCAATGAAAGGGAAAAATATTTTAAAGATAAGTTTAGAAAGTGAAAAGTGCTATGAAGAAAATCAAATGGGGTAATAAGACATAAAGGGACAGGGAGCTATTTAGATGTGATGGTCGGGGATGGGCTCCCTCGGGCGGTGACATTTGAGCAATGAGGGTGAGTGTGAACGTGTAGAACTAGTGATACTACCAAGAGTTTGGCTAGAGGATTGGATAGGGAAAGGAATCCACCCTTTTAAACCACCTACTGTGTGTCAGGGACTGTGCTGTGTTAATAAATTTCCACTTATTTATTCTTCACAAGCAGACACTATACTGACTTTCGTCCCCAGTACCAAGAGCAGTGCATGGCAGGAGTACTCTAATGAAAATAGAATGAATGCAAACATGGATAAATGAGTTAGAATTTATCAATTCTGTTTTTTAAATAAGGAAAGGGAGGTTCCGAGAATTTAAGTTTCCCAAGGCCACACAGCTATAAGTGGCAGGCTAGAGTAGTCTTGTCTTTAAAATGTTGTTTGATTTTTTAAATTTTATTTTATAAAATTAGAATTCATTTACAAATATTTGTTTGAGATTATTTATATTTATGAAAATAAAGTGAGACCAAGAAACCTGTAATTTCTTGGCTCAAACTACTCTTTTCAGATTGACATCAAGGTCATATCAAGCTCATGAAATATACTGATTTGCTTTTCCTATATTGCTACACTCTAGAAGTTGTTGTACAAAATAGGGATTGTCTGTTAGTTGAATATTTGGTACATCTTACCTATAGAACCCTTCCAAACAGTTGCTTATTAAAGGAGCAAGGGTAGTTTTAACTATTACTATTGTTAGTGCATGAGTGTATGGCCCCTCTGGGTCAATTCTGTGCTTTGAGTTGGGGACATGCAAATGAAAAATCAAGTTCCTTTCTGCATCCAATTTTGAAACAGTGATCTATTTATTCAACGAATATTTACTAAGCATCTCTTACAAGTCAGGCATTCTTCTAGGCACCATGAGTACAGCAATAAAACAGAAAAAAAGAATCCCTGCCCTCATGGAATTTATATTCTAATGAAGGGAGACAGATAGTAAACAGAAAAGTAAATAATACAGAATATTACAAGGGGATAATACTCCACAGAAATAAGTCAGAGAAGGGAGATAAGAAATACAGGACCTCTCTAAAATGTTTACATGTTAGGCAAAGACTTGAAGGAGGTAAGTATTGCAGAGAAGGACGAAAAGACATATGCAAAGCTTAGACTGGGAAAGGCACATGCAAAGCCTAGAGGTGTGTGTCACATATTAAGAAGAGCAAGGAGGTCAGCATGGCTGGAAAGAGTCCAACAACAGGGACAGAGAATCAGATAGGATCAGAAAGGCAATGGGGCCCAGCTTGTGTACAGCCTTTGGAAGAACTTGAAAGAAATTTGACTTTTACTCTGACCGAGATGGAAAGTAATAGGAGGTTATTAAGCAGAGACATGATGATACCTGATATGTTTTAATAGGATTACTCTGGCTTCCATGTTGAATAGAGAAAGAGAATAACAGTCAAGGGACCAGTGAAGAGGCCACTGCAGCCAACAAGGTAATGACAATGATGGCTTGGACCATGACAACCAAAGTGGAAATAGACAGAAGTGGTCAGATTCCAGATATATTTGAAGGTTAAGCAGTAGGGTTTGCTGATACATGTAAAATAGGTTACATACTGGTGACAAAAAGACACCAATGTTTTTAGCTCAAGCAATCAAAAAATCAAATTGTCATTAATTTAGGTAGAAACTCACTCCAATTAATTGACTAAGAGTTCCATTTTGCACATGTTAAGTTTAAGTTTGATAGACAAGTGGAGATGTCGAGTATGAAAATGGTTATGGGAGTTTGAAGTTTAGGAAAGAAGCCTAGCCTAGATATATCAATTTAGGCTTCATCATCTTCAGATATTAAATATTAAATAATATAGCCAAGGGAGTGATAGAGAAGATGGAGGGTCCAAGGACTGAATATTGGAGCACTCCTCATTAAGAAGCAGGACATATGAAAAGGAGTCAGCAGAGAATATTGAAGAAGAGTGGCCAGTGAGAAAGGGGAAAATCAATGCACTGTGATCCACTAGAAGTAAATGAACAAAGCATATCAAAGCAGAGGAAGTGATCAACTGTGTCAAATGCTGCTGATAGATCAAGAAGGTCTATGGATCCGGACTGGGAGACTGGAAGACTGAGAATTAACCACTGGATTTAGCAATGAAGAGATCATCTGGACAGGACCAAGGGAAGTTTTATTATAGTTATGGGAGCAAAAATCTGATTAAAGTAACTTCAAGACATAATGGATGCATTATCCTGTTTTGGCTGCTATAATGAAATACCCATACCAGGTGGCTTTAAAAATAGAAGTTTATTTTCTCAGTTTTAGAGGCTAGAAGTCCAAGATCAAGGTGCCTGCAGGTTTGCTTTCTCCAGTGGCCTCTCTCCCTGGCTTGTAAATGGCCACCTTCTTGCTGTGTCTTCATATGTCCTTTGCGTGTATACACTACTGGTGTCTCTCCCTCTTCTTATAGGCACACCAGTCTTATCAGATTAAGGGCCCATCTTATAACCTCATTTAACCTTAATTATAACTTTAAATGCCTCATCTCCAAATACAGTCACATTGGAGGTTAGGGTTTCAACATATGAATGGAATGGTGGGGAGAGGAAGGAGACACAATTCAGTCCATTACAATGGAAGAGAAGGAACTTCCTTTTATGGTGGTGTGAGGAGATGCATAATTCCTCTCAACAAGAAAACAAGTATAAAATTGGACAAGATAGTCAAAAGCAAGCATTTTGGCGCACTGTAAATTGGCCAAGGGCAGACAACAAATTGAGAACTGTCTGTTGTTGAAGAACTGAAAAAGTTTCAGGTAAGAACAGCAGGAGTCTGTCTTCTTACCTGGAACTGCACCTATCCTCCACCTACCAACTCAGAGAGTAAAACGAGTGGTTTTAATCAGCATGGAGGTGGCCTTGAAAATCAACAGCTGTGCTAGCAAAAGGAAGACATCATCTAGGGTAGAGCAAAGACAAAAGCCCTGTGTTCTTGCCAGGTAAACATGGTAAAATTGGTTGGGAATGAAGAGAGAACAACTTTAGCTTTGCTAACGCAGAGCTGTGATCTCAGGTGGGGTGAGAGCTGGACCAGCCTGAAATCCCAGAATTGAGGAAGCTATAGAAAGGTTGAGATAGGCTTTACACACATTGCTGGCTGACTGGAAAAACTACACATATGTTCAAGAGAAACCAAAAGAGCATAGAAGAAAGTAAAAGACAAGGCAAACTTGAGAACTGCCTGCAATTTTGAATGCATTCCCCAACCCACACACATATCAATCAGCATATACTGGGGGCCTGGGTTTCAGGGTGTTTGAGCACAATCTGTACCCAAATCATTGACCACTTAGTTATGTAGACACAGGGGTCCCCATGGGAAGCAGGGCTAATAAATAAAAACAAGAAGAGAAAATTGAGGAGAGACATCAGTGGATGCCCATTGAAGAAGAGATGGATTCCACAGCTTAGGTCCAAGGAATTTACTTTTAAAAATAAAAAGAAATCTGATAAAGAGGTAAGACCCAAATAACTAAGAAATGAAAGAGGTGACATTATAACAGACTTTATGAAATAAAAAGAATTAGAAAAAATATGAATAATTGTACACCAACATATTTGGCAACCTAGTGAAATGAATAAATTCCTGAAAACATACAACCTACCAAGACTGAATCAAGAAGAAAGAAAAAATCTGAACAGACATATCACTAGACCACTATCTAACTAGTAGAATCAGTAATAAAAAATCTACCAACAAAGAAAAGCCCAGGACCAGGTGGCTTCACTGGAAAATCCTACCAAACATTTAAAGAGTTAACAATCCTCCTCAAACTCTTCCAAAAAATTGAAAGAGAAGGGACACTTCCAAACTCATTCTAGGAGGTTAGCATTACTCTGATCCATAAGCTAGACAAAGACACTGCAAGAAAAGAAAACTACAGACCAATATCCACTGATGAATATTGATGCAAAAATCCACAACAAAATACTAACAAACAGAATTCAACAGCATATTCAAAGCATTGTACAGCACTACCATGTGGGTTTTATTCATGGAATACAAGGATGGTTCAACATACAGGAATTAATCAATGTAATACACATAAGAGAATGAAGGAAAAAAACACATGATCATTTCAACTGATGCAGAAAAAAAGTATTTGACACAACCCAATATTCTTTCATGAAAAAAATAATTAAAACAAGGATAGAAGGAAACTACCTCAACATAATAAAAGCCATATATGAATGGCCCACAGCTAACATCATATGCAATTCCTCTAAGATTAGGAGCAAGACAAGGATGCCTACTTTTCCCACTTCTATTTAACATAGTACTGGAAGTCCTAGCCAGATTAATTAGTCAAGAGAAATAAATTAAAAGTTTACACATTTGAAAGAAGGAGTAAAATAATCTTGTTTCATAGATAACATAATCTTACATGTAAAATACTCTAAATAGTCCATACAATATCAGTTGGAGCTAATAAATTAATTCTTCAAATTTACAGGATATCAACACCCCCAAATTTGTTACATTTCTATACATCAATAATGAACAATCCAAATAGAAAATTAAATAAATAATTCCATTTGCAATAACACCAAAAAGAATAAAATACTTAGGAATAAACTTAGTTGATGAGGCAAAAGATTTGTACATTGAAAATTACAAAAGCTTGTGTATGGAAATTAAAGAAGAAAAGAAGACACAAATAAGTGGAAAGACATCCTGTGTTCATGGATTGGAAGACTTAATATCATTGAGATGTCAATACTATTCAAAGTAATCTACACATTTAATACAATCCGAAAAGATCTCAATGGCATTTTTTGAAGAATTGGAGAAAGCCATACTAAAATTCATGCAATCTCAAGAGACCCCAGATAGTTAAAACAATCTTGAAAAAGAAGAACAAAGCTGGAGATCTTATATTTCCTAACTTCAAAACTTATTGCAAAGCTACAATAATCATGACAGTGTGGTACTGACATAAAAAAAGACACAGATACCCAATGGAACAAAATACAGAACCCAGAAAAAACTTGTAGGTGTGGTCAAATGGTTTCTGACATTCAATGGGGAAAGGACAATCTCTTCAACAAATGGTGTTGGGAAAACCAGATATCAACATAGAAGACTGAAGATGGATTTTTGCCTAACACCATATACAAAAATTAACTCAAAATGGATCAAACACCTAAATCTAAGACCTGAAACTATAAAATTACTAGAAGATAACATAGAGAAAAACTTCATAACATTGGATTTGACAAGGATTTCCTGGATAGGACACCAAAAGCACAAGCAACAAAATTAAAAATAGACAAATTGGACTAATCAAAATTAAAAACTTCTGTGCAGCAAAGAATACAATCAATAGGGTGAAATGACAACCTACAGAATAGAAGAAAATGTTTGCAAATCATAGAGTTGATAATGGGTTAATATCCAGAATGTATAAATAACTCCTACAGCTCAACAACAACGAAATCTGATTCAAAAATGGGCAAAGGACGTGAGCCATGGCCACTGGGCCTGCGCATCCGGAGCCTGTGCTCTGCAACGGGAGAGGCCACAACAGTGAGAGGCCTGCGTACCGCAAAAAAATAAAAATAAATAAAACACATTTCTTTAAAAAAAATAAATGGGCAAAGTATTTAAATAGACATTTCTCCAAAGATGATATACAAATGGCCAACATGCATATGAAAAGATGCTCAACATTACTAATCATTAGGGAAATACAAATCAAAGCCACAATAAGATAAGAGCTCACACCCATTAAGATGGCTACTATGAAAAAAAAAATAATAACAAGCATGGATGAGGATGTGGAGAAATTGGAACCCTTATGTACTGTTGGTGGGAATGAAAAATGCAGATGCTGTGGAAAATAACATGTTGGTTTCTCAAAAAGTTAAAAGTGGAATTACTATGTGATGTAGCAATTCCATTTATCAGTATATACACAGAAGAATTGAAAGTAGGATCTTAAGAAATATTTTCACGTTTATGTTCATAGCAACAATTTACAACAGCCAAGAGGTGGAAGCAAACCTGGTCTCTATCAATGAATGAATGAATAAACAAAGTGTAGTATATACATACAATGCAATGTTATTCCATCTTAAGAAAGAAGAAAATTCTGTTCATGCTACAACATGGATTAAGCTTAAGGACATGATGGTAAGTGAAATAAGCCAGTCACAAAAAGACAAATATGATATGATTTTACTTATATGAAGTATCTAAAGTAATCAAACTCAGAAACAAAAAGTAGAATGCTGGTTATCCCAGGGCTGAGGGAGAGAAACATGGGGAGTTATTTTGAATGGGTACAGACCTTCAGTTTTGCAAGAAGAAAAATTCTGGAGATCTGTTGCACAATCATGTGAATATACTTAACACTACTGAACTGTACACTTAGAAATGGTTAAGATGGTAAAGCTCATGTTATGTGTTTTTTATCACAATATTTTTTTTAAAAAAAACTAAATCCAAAGGAGAGGAAGCACTTCCTCACAGCCTCTTGTATAATGAATGGCAAAGACAAGGTTCAAATCCAGGTTTGTCTAACCCCTCAGCTAAGGGGTTTCTTCTACTGTACTACAGAGTTTTTGTTTTATTAAAAAAAAAAAAGGAAAAGAAAAACTCTTAGAGTGTGGGAGTGACTTTATTAATATCAGGCACAATAGACTTTAAGTTCAGGAATACTGCTAGAGACAAAAATATTTCACAATGATAAAAGGGTCTGTTCGTCAGAAAGATGTAACAATGATAAATGTGTATCTACCTAAAACAACGACACAAAATACAAAAGCAAAAACTGACAGAATTAAAAAAAGAAATAGATAATTGAATAATTTTACTTGGAAATTTCATGCTCCTCTCTCAGTGACTGATAGAACAACGAAATAAACTTGACCTAATGACACATCTAGAACACTCCACCCAACAACAAAAGAATATAGTTCTTTCAGCTTCACAGGGAAGATTCTTCTCCAGAATAGATTATATGCTGGGCCATAAAACAGACTTCAATAAAATTTAAAATTTGAAATTATACAAAGTATATTTTCTGGCCGTATGAAATTAAACTAGAAATCAGCAACAGAAAGAATCTAGGAAATTCTGGAATATTTGCAAATTAAAAAACACAGTTCCAAACAACCCATGAGGCTAAGAAGTTACAAGGAAAATACATAAATAAAATAAAAACACAAAATAAAAATATGTAGGAAAGAGTTACAGCTATGCTTAGAGGGAAATTTGTAGTTTTAAATACAGAAAAAAAAATACCAAAAATCAAAAATCTAAAGTTCTACCTCAAAAACCTAGAAAAGGAAGAACAAATCAAAAACAGCCTAAATAGAAGGTCAATAGTAACTTTAAGAGCATAAATCAATAAACTAGAAAAACAGAAAAATAAAATGGAGGCAATCAATGAAATCAAACATTAGTTCTTTATAAAGATCAACAAAATTAATGTACCTTTGCCGAGCCGAGAATGACTTTTAGAAAAAATAAATAAATAAAGAGCACACAATTACCAAAGTCAACAATAAAAAAAGGGAAATCACTACAAACCTACAGAAAATAAAAAGAATGTAACGGAACATTAGAAACAAGTTTATGCCAACAAAATAGACTTAGATGAAATGGTCAAATGCCTAGATAGACACAAATTGCCAAAAGTAACTCAAGAAGGAATAGAAAATCTGAATAGACATATATCAAGTAAATAAATTGAATTAGTAATCTAAAATCTTGCCACACAGAAAAGCCCAGGCCCCGATAGCTTCATTGTTGAATTCCATCAAACATTTAAGGAAAAAAATACTATGCAAACTCTTTCTGAAAATAGACAAGAAGGGAAAACTTCTTAATCCACTTAATGAGGCAGGTGTTACCTTGATACGATAGCAAGATAAAGATATCACAAGAAAGGAAAATTACGGATCAATGTCTCTCATAAGCACAGATACAAAAATAAAAAATCTTAATAAAATATTACGAGATCTGGTGATAGATACGGCTGCTTTCTTGCCCTTTGATTGAGATGACTCTGGGGCATGTTTTACAGTTCCTCGGGGCCACCAGTGGGATTGCACCTCAGTTACAGACATGGTAACCAGCTCATAAATGCACCCTGTATGAGCTTCTTTCCCTTCCCTGTCTCACTTCCCCACTCCTGCACTGAGGCTCCCTGGGGTCACCCCCCAAAACTATGTGTACTCAAATCCTTGTCTCTGGTTCCACTTCCAAGACACTCTTCCTTGCCAACTCCTTTCTTTCTGCAGTGGCACAAGCTAAGAACAGTGCAGGAAAGTCTCCCCCCAGTTTTTAATGTAGTTGTTTGGCTTGAAGCCAGAAAGACAGATGACACCTCAGATTATAACTGATTTTTCCAGGAACAGCTTGAAAAAAAATTAATTTGGGCAGAGAGAGGAAAATTCAGCAACAGAAGGAACTGGGTCACCCTTGGCATTTGGGTTTTCATATCTCAATAGGCAGAGATGATGTGGTAATTGCGGAACTCCAATCCAATCATCGTCTTCATTATAATAACGGTGCTGACTTCACACAGCAGGCACAGTGAGATTAGGAGACTTTCCCCCATTACCTTGGCACTTACCTAAGTGAGACAATATTCACTTTACAAGGCAATCTACACCCCTTATCCCCACCCCAAGGCCTGGCTGCCCAATTCTGTACACGATCATCCTATATGCAGGGAGAAATGCAGGATTAGAATTAGGATCCAAGAATGTGAATCCAATCTATAACCTCTCTTTTAAACAAACTCACATGTCCATGTGAATGAAATCTGCCAAGGTATGGAAACAAAAGTCTCGTCTGGGATTTTCCTGGACCTCCTTTCACCAGAATCACTTTTTGTCATTCACTTCTTCAACAAATATTTATTTTGCATCTACTGTGTCCCATCTCTGTGACAGAGTATGGTGGATAAGTCTTGAAGTGACCACCCCTGCTGAGTTACACCCTTGTATAATGCCGTCCCCTCAAGTACAGAAGAACCTATGACTTGCTTCCAAGCAAAAGGACATGGCAAAGACAACAGGGTGTCACTCTGTAATTATATAAGACCTCACCTTAACAAACAGGAGTGGGAGAGACTCTCCCTTCATGACTTGAAGAAGTAGGCTGCCATGTTGTGAAAGTGATCCAAGTGACAGCCACCAACGTACAGCCTCAAGGAACTGTGGTGGCCTCTAGAAGCTGGCCAACGAGAAAACAGGGACCTCAGTCCTTAGCCATAAGGACATTGATTCTGCCAACAACCTGAGGGAGTATGGAAGTGGACTTTTTCCCAGTTAAGCCTCCAGATAAGAATACATTCCAGCCAACCTCATGATTACAGCCTTGCAAGATCCTGAGCAGAGGCCCCAGCTAAGCCATACTTGGATTTCTGATGAATCTAAGATAATAAACGTGTGTTGTTCAAAGCTGTTAAGTTTGTGGTAACCTGTTATGCAACATATAAAACTAATACACAGAGCTAGGGATACTTCTTTGTCCTCTCACACCCTTTGTATTTAAACCTAGTTTCCCCATATTTAACCTCAGTCATCTTCCTTGACACTCTTAATTGGATGCATCACTCAGGCTCTAGCTCTGCAAAATTTGAGTTTGTGACAGACAACTGGCAAAGCGAATACTACTCATGGCCTGGAATGACCAAACTGACTTGCAGCTGAACTGCACTAAGGGAAAGGGCACTTGCAACTTCTCAGGGGTCAAAATTGCTAATGCTCTCCAGTATCTGAATCCTCACCTTCTTCCTGAGTGCAGTGCCAGATCTCGTTTCCCAAACCCCTTGCTAGTCATGACACTGGTTCTCACCAGAGGAACATCAACTTCCCAAAGTGCTTTAGTCACCTCTAGGACAAGAGAGTTAAGAATGAGTGTGCCTTCTCTGTTCTTTATTGCTCTTCTCTCAGTTACCAACTGAAAAAATTCCAGTGGAAAATCCTGAGGCCCTAAGAAATGGCAGAAACATGATAGAAGGCACCTGGATCCCTGAAGGACTGCATGGAGCTAAGCCCCAACCCCCACCCTGACCATTATTGGACAAGGTCTATTACTTAGGGCTTAAATAGAGAAAGAGAACTCGTGTCCACAGACAACCCTATTGTCAGGAACCAGCAATTCTCTGGGTAATAAGAAGAGTGGACTAGGACACTTACAGGGTCTCCATCTTATACCTGCAGTTTGTGGCCATAATCATAAGGCACATAAGGCTTTACCGAGAGAGTAGTTACTAATTAAATATTATTCAAAATGTCTCACTCTTGTGCAACCTTCTATATGTGAAGTAGAGTATACTGAAAAACAAATCTCACATCAAATGATTTTTACCTGTCTGCTTTAATTTCAGTAAGACCCCTTAAAAGAATTGCAGATATTGATTGCCTGTCGAAAACAGCAGGCAGGGAGATGCATATTAAGATATGTATTGCAAGAAATTGGCTTACATGACTGTGGGGACTACCTATGCAAGTCCTAAATCCTTAGAGCAGGGTGTCAGGAAAGGCAGGATGGAACTTTCCAGCACAAGCTGAAGCATCAATCCACAGGTGGAATTTCTTCTTCTCCGTGGAAGTCTTAGAGGTTCTTAAGGCTTTTCGACTGATCGAATCAGGCTCACCCAGAATATCTAGGATAATCTCCCTTACTTCAAGTCATTTTAGATGTTAATTACCTCTACAAAATACCTTCATAGCAATACCTGGATTAATGTTTGATTGAATAACTAGACACAGTAGCTTTGCCAGGCTGACACATAAAACTGACTGTCACAATAGTGATAATAATTAGTGAACACAGCTGTGATAAGCCACTGATGTTTGGAGTGTGTCTGTTACAACAGTTAGAGTCTGCCTTGACTAATATGAGTAAGTGGTCATTCTTCAAAGCCTCAGTTTTTACTTCTGAAGAATGGGGATAAGAATATCTAATTCCTGGGGCTGTCTATACCCCTAATTAGTAGAGATTAGGGCCCCTCAAAGACCTCTGGGAGCCCTCATCAGGACACAGGTGGGTTTTCTTCTAATCAGTCTTTGATTTCACAACAAATTACTCTGAATCTCTAGTGTGTCAGCATCCCCATGGCTATGACCCTGCCCCAGATCAAGCCACTTTATCCCTCACCTGGGCCACGATACTAGTCATAACTTGCTCCCCACTTCCTGTTTATCATTTGTACTGCTACAGAATGTGATTTTTATGCCCAAATTTGACCATGCTGTATCTCTTGTTAGTTATTTCCATCATTCTTTTTTGCTTGTATGTAAAACCCAAAACCTTTATCTCAAAAGACACTTGAGACTTTACAGCTTACATGTTTAGCTTCATCTTTTATCACCTGCCTCCCCAGCTCTGGGGTATCATGTCTTACATTAATTCTATCCACACACAAATCTATTCCCTTTCCCTGGTAACACTGTATTGTATTTATATGCTTTTATTAAAAGTGATGTTAGTCATTTATGTTCCTAATAACAAATAATATGCATTATTTCTTATAATTTTCACAATACCACTTTGAGGTTGAAATATTATAACCAGCAGCTAGAAATTATTAGATCTGGCGTTCAAACCCAAACCAGTCTAATTCTAAAGCCTAAGTTCTTAACCACCATACTAAACTACTCTCAAGCATTCATACCTATTGTTGTCTGCTTGGAATTCCCAGTCTCACCTCCCTAGCTCTTACTTCTTCCATCTGGGTAAGAACTCCTTCTCATCCTTTGAGGATCAGTTCAAACATCACAGTGTCAACAGAGCTTTTCCTGTTCACTACCAGGCATCTGTATTTCATCCCCTCGCAAACAGCTGTATTTCCCATTCTAAGAGCACATATCACACTAGTGTGGCTTCTCTTTTCCTGACTGGACCTTGACTAATATAAATTCCATCATCATAACAATGCAGAAAGCAGCTAGAGCCCTGATTTGGGCCCATGGAAAGCTGATGAACAGAACTGCCAACTAGGCTGTAGATACTGCAAAACCCACCAAGATCTCTGACGTTTGTCACACAGGTCCTCCTTCTTATCCAAAAATAATAGGTCAAATGAATTTTTAAAATTACGTTGTCCTACACATAAACCAAAGAGACACAAAAATAAATATTGCAAGGCAATAGGAGTGAAGATGATCACTGAGAGCATCCTGTTATGTGGTTATAGAAGTTAGGGGGTTTAACAGTGCCCAAGTCCTCCCGGGGGAAAAAAAATGGTTGAGAAAAGCTTTTCAAATAGACGACTCTACCACCTCCTTTAAGAGGGATCTCAGTCCTGCTTCCCAAATTCCAAAAGCATATTTCTCAACAGAGACACTGGAGGGAGGGAGACCAAGTAGGAGGCTACAACTCCAGTCCTGAAGACAGAGAGAAATGTCTTTTCATAGAGCAATGAGAGTATTAGATTGTATTACTGTTTGCCCAATATTCTGATTTCCTTCCCATTCTTGCAGGGGAATTACACATCTCCATCCATACATATATCTCCATCCTGTTGAACATAGGGATGTCCATTTAACTTGCTTCTGATAATGAAATATGGGCAGAAGTGGTGTTTGTCACTTCAAGCAGAAGTTTTAAGAGCCTAGCATGATTACTCACGTCTCTTTTCCCCTCTGCCACAAAACTGGAACTGTCCCTTGTAGAGGCTGCTCCATCGCCTGGATATCAGAGTGAAGATGTGGCTGACCCAGGATAAACATGTTGCAAGAGCAGGTAATAAAACTTTCTCATGGAAAGTCACTGAGATTTTTAGGTCATCTGTTATACAGCAGAGTACTAAGGCTGTTCTTCTAATAAAGAAATTGGTTCCAAGGCTGGTATTTCTTCAACAAAGTCTAAAATATGCAGCTTTTGAAACTGGAAGGATGGCAGTGTAATGCATTGGTGAAACATTTGGTTAAGCTTTCACCTGCCATAATTTAGAAAACATGTAATCCTCTTATGAGCTTGTGACTTTAGTCTAAAACAGAATTTTAGCAGTGTGCTTTGATTTCCCTTTATAGCAAGTGACAAAATAATACAAGAAAGAGATAGATCAGAAAGAATTGGCCAATTTTTGTCAAGACCAAAACCTGACAGGGAATCCAGAAACTCAAGACCTTTTATATTTTGATTTTTTTGATTTTTATATTTCTTAAGCCCAAACAGGAAAAGATAAAACTGAGGTCTTTGAGTGGCTAAGGCTGATTAAAACTTAGCCTCCTAGAAAGGTCCAACTCAAGAATGTAGCCATCAGACATCACGTTAAGCCCTCTGAATTAAGTGGGCATCTGTGTCTTTTTATTAAGTTGGCATGTGTGTATGCACATTTTACTCCCCTTGGGTGTGAGCAGAAACTATGAATATGATGGGCTATCACTCCCATGATTTTCTTAAACCATATGGTAAGAGAGATTTTACAAATGTGATTAAGGTTCCTAATCAGAAGACTTTGACTTCATCAAAAAGGAAACTTTCCTGAGTGAGCCTGATAACAAGGTTTGAGAGATTTGAAGAAAAAGAGAAATTCTATTTCTGGCTTTGAAGAAGTAAGCTTCCATGTAAGGATCTGAGTACAGACTCTAGGGGTTGAAAGTAATCCCTGGATAACAGCCAGCAAGAAAACGGGAACCTCACTCCTACAACCACATGGAACTAGATTCTTCCCAAAACCACGTGAGCTTGGAAGAGGACTCCAAGCTCCAGAAAGGTACACAGCCCTGCTGAAACCTTGATTTCAGTCTTGTGTGACTCTAGGCAGAAAATCCAGTCACACCATGCCTAGACTTCTGAGCTATAGAATTATGAGATAATTACGTGTTTTGTTTTAAGCCAATGAGATTCTGGTAATTTGTTAGGCAGCAATAGAAAACTAATACAGCACCCAATAAATCTTTTCAAAGATTTATTAGGACCAGATAGCTCAGGGGAAAGATCCTAAGGGTGTGGCTCTTGCTGAGAAAACTAATAAACTCAAGATACCCACAACTAAATATTAAGAGAAAGTCACTTCTCAAAAAGAATTCTGGGAGCTACTGACACAGGTTGAGTGAAAGATACCAGCTAAGTTTTTGAGAGAGTTTTAAGCCAAAAGAACCATCATTCTCAGAAAAAAAGGATTGTGACAGTGCAAGACTTAAAATGACCTGTGGGTCCTCAAACGTTTATAGGAGAAAGCAGGTGAGAAAGCTATTCAGCCTCCAATTAGGATATATTCTTCAAAGTCCTCTTCAGTTGCATCTAAAAAAAGATAATGGGGCCTTCCCTGGTGGCGCAGTGGTTGAGAGTCCGCCTGCCGATGCAGGGGACACGGGTTCGTGACCCGGTCCAGGAACAGCTGGGCCCGTGAGCCATGGCCGCTGAGCCTGTGCGTCGGGAGACCATGCTCCGGAGCGGGAGGGGCCGCAGCAGTGAGAGGCCCGCGTACCGCAAAAAAACAAACAAAAAAAAAAGATAATGGAAAAAGGAAAACACCCCAGGGGGATGAGACAGGCAAACACTGTCTCATCTTCAGCTAGAACTCTCATAATGTCTGGCATACAGAATTACAGAATTACTATGGACCAGTGACTGCTGTGTGCCTCCCATTCTTTCCCTTTCCAAATAAGAGTATTTAGTGAGATTATCCTATCCCTGTTCCAGCACAGAATTTTGGGTAAGAATAAACAAATGACTTGTATTTTTGGTTCACTGATATATGATGTTGTTGGTGTCCCAGCCCTGTCCCCTCACCCTTAACTCTTTATTTTTTATTTTTACTTATTTATTTATTTATTTTGCGGTACGTGGGCCTCTCACTGTTGTGGCCTCTCCCTTTGCGGAGCACAGGCTCCGAACACACAGGCTCAGCGGCCATGGCTCACAGGCCCAGCCGCTCCGCGGCATGTGGGATCTTCCCGGACTGGAGCACGAACCCTTGTCCCCTGCATCGGCAGGTGGACTCTCAACCACTGCGCCACCAGGGAAGCCCCGTTAACTCTTTAGTACACACCTACTGAATTTAAACTATTTATATAGTCTGAAATTTTTGCCTGAGGGCTTTCTCTGCCCAAGTGGCAATCCAGAAGTGCTGAGGAACCAACCCCCACCCAAGGAGCAGCCCTCAAACAATAACTAATGAGAGTCAATGTATAAGTACCCAAGGTTCCTTGTCCTTCAAGTGGCATAATCCTGAGGTGTGTGCCTTCACTGACTCTCACAATTTCTCCAATGGGATTTAGTTCTAGCTGCCCATGCCTTTTACCGGCTACCTTCTGTTCTTTATCTCATTTCCCCTATCCTCTATTAGCTTTTCCTTTGCTTCCTGGAAAAATCATTTGCACTTGAATCCCTGTCTCAGGGTCCCATGCTAAGGAAACCCAACTATGACAATTGCTCTCTAGATCCAGAGGTTACATATCTGGTAGAGACCATGTAGAAATTACTGCACATCCTGCAGAGATCCTGAACTTTGAGTTTGAAGCAGTGACTAGGTCAGGGTTGGGAGCACTCTTGAATCGTCTCCCTTAGGGAAGAGATGAGTGTTTCTGCTTGAGGTAGAGTAAAGGAACTAAATTCCCAGTGACTAGAAGAGTGAACTTTCTCGCTCTGTGTTTCCCTTTCCTGTGGGAAGATAATACATCCCCTTTCTACTGAACATAGAAGTAAACCATGTGACATTTTTGGCTCATAAATGGTGGGAAGAAAGTAATGAGTCATTTCCTGGGGAAAGTTTTTAGAGTCAGCACATGGTTGGCTATATCTCTTTTCTTTCTGCTATACAACTGGCAATGTTCCAGACAGAGGTTTTTCTGTCAGCTGGATCTCAGAGTAAAAACTTAAGAGTAAAACCTGGCTGACTCAGGATAGATAGTGATAAACCTTTGTTCTTATAAGACACTGAGATTTCAGGATTGCTTGTTACTGTGATATAATCTAGACTGTCTTGATGGATACGGCGTTCCCAAACAAGGATTTTAGAAAAACAAACAAGACACAAATATCTAATGAAAGAGCATACTGAATCTATGCAACAATTCACATTCTCTGAAAGTGAGGAGATTTCAAAGAAGAGACTTCAGCTCCTGTGGTTTGGAAAGAAAGACAATCAGTACTCCATGGCTATTTAGAGGAGCAGCAATCACAGGAATGAGGACAAAGCAAAATTATGCGAAGGCCATCACTCAAGGAATTCAGGAGAATTTTTTTTCTCCCCACAGATGGAGGTGTAAATAGCCAGAATCTATTATCACGGGCAATCAGAAAACTGTTGTCAGAAATTTTAAATGGAACTTTGGCAAGTGAAGTGTTGAAAGAAGAAAAATCATTATGAAAAGCTCCCAGTAATCGCTTGTATGTTTTCTAGGATCCCAGTATCAGGCACCTGTATGGGACACTGGCTCTAATTTAAGCAAAAAAAAAAAACAAATTTGTTGTAGGGGATATTGAATACCTCTTGCATCCCAAAGATGGCTGAAGAGCTGGGTACAGTTGCTATGTAGCCAAGGACAATTTCTCCAAGTCACTGTACATTGTTGACCCAGTAAATACACCAACTCAGAGCTACCACTACTAGGGACAGACTGCAGCTTACACTGGCAATATTATGTGTCATGATGGTAAAACTGGAGCTTGGATGAGGCTGGCACCATTGCTACAACCCATCACCACAAAAGATTCGGCATGATCTTGCCTTTTTTTGTCTCTAACTTGTCATTCAAAGTCTAGGGTGTGGTCCACTCGAAAGAGAAATCCAGTACCGTGTAGAGCTTAGAAAAAGAAGATCTGGAACTTCCAGTTTTTTATAGTGAAAGATGGATTCTGCCCCCAAATGAGGGAGTCTTCAAACAGAGGAAGGGGGTTTAGAAGTTAGGTGAAAAAGAATAACACACATCTACTGTATGACCACAGTCTTCAGCAAGGAGAGGCACTGGGATGAAAGTATGTGAAAAGGACATGAACTTGGGTTAAGTCTCTGCTCCTCCTACCCTAGCTGCGTGAAACTTCTCTCTGGGCCTCAGCTTTTCATCCATAAAATAGGTGATCGCTATCTGTATGATTCCTATCCCCATCTATCTATCTATCTATTGATCTGTAACAGGCCTCTCCCGTGGGCATGTATCATGTCTTCAAAAGTCACAAAAAGTTACCATGGGCAGGTGGTAAGCCACAAACATATTTGGATTGGACCGCCATGCTTCTTAAATGTTTGAATTAGTTATCAACACTTCAAATATTTATAAAAGACCTGGATTTATTTTTTCTAAGTTGAAATCAGATATTCTGATTGCTATTTTTTCTTATGCATATAAATGGTATCAACTTTCACCATACACTCCTCATCCAGCTTCCCTAAAACCATTTCCTTACTTTTCCTATCTGCCAATGTAACTTTCAAATCTATGACACAAAAGGAAGCATCAGGGCGGCTCGAGTTTGATTCCCACTTCTGCCACTTTCCAGCTATGTGAACTTGGCACAATAATTTTTCAAGTTTCACCCCATCTTTCAGAATGACCGTGACTACGCTTTGTAACTGAGCACAATACCAAGGAAAGGACATCACAAGCCCTTTGTTTTCAAGCCCTCTGTTGTCCCCCTAAGACTCAAGTCCTGCGACTACTTTCCTTCTTACAATTTAAGTTTTAGCAACAGTGAATTACGTTCTCTCTTACATGGTCATACATTTGCATATGCTGTTACTGTCTTCTGGCTTGTCTCTTCCCTTCTTTCCTCAACCTGGTTCAAGTGGCACCTCCTCCATGAAGCTCTCCATGATCTCCCTAAGCTGGGTTGGTTGCTTTCAGTATTATCAGGGCTCTGATTCCTTATGCCTTACTACCATTTATCTCACACTTCTATAAGTTATCTTACTATGTCCCCACTAGCCTGAGCACCTTCGAAGGTGAGGTCTTCATGGGGAAAATAGATGAGTTTATTCTCATTTATCAGTGAGCTACTTGGGACAATCTCAAAATCATATTAGTGAATAGATGCCACAGAAGAATACATACAGAACAAATAATATTAAATTTTTAAACATGCAAGAATATTATATATATTTTAGAAATATGTGGTAGGAGTAAAAAGATAGGCATGAGAAAAATAAATGCAAAAGATGTATAATAAATGTTTCCTGGAGAAACTAAATGGGACATGAAATGGAAGGAGGGTATGTCTTGTCTATCCAAAAGGCTACATCTTTACTGTAATATTTTGTTTCTTAAAGCTGGATGGTTGGGCTTCCCTGGTGGTGCAGTGGTTGAGAGTCCGCCTGCCAATGCAGGGGACACGGGTTCATGCCCCGGTCCAGGAAGATCCCACATGCCGTGGAGCAGCTGGGCCCATGAGCCACGGCCGCTGAGCCTGTGCTCCGCAACGGGAGAGGCCACAACAGTGAGAGGCCCACGTACCGCAAAAAAAAAAAGGCTGAATCGTATATTATTATTTATACCTTTGTATGCATGTTAAATATCTTTAAATGAATTCTAAAAGGAAAATAAAGAGCATGGGATTTGGAGTTGGAAAGTTCCCACCTCTGCAACTGTCTGGGAGATCCTAGACACGTTACTTTTTAAGCCTCAGATTCCCCATGCACAAAATGGGGATAAAGAATTATTTCAAGGGTTTTGTAGAAATTATAAGAAATTACATCTATGAGTATACAGCACAGGGTCTGGCACAGATCAAGTGCTCAGGAAATGTGTGTTGAATAAATGAACAAATATTAAGAACTATAAAAGATATTTGTACATGCTTCCAGAGGAGCTTACTTAATTAGCACCTTGACATCTTTAAAGTAAAACATCCTATCTGTCTCATTTGTAAATACTTGAGTGTGCAGAGTGGAACAAATGTCAAGACCCTGAAATGTTTTCTTCGCCTTCAGAGATCATCTTGAATGTTTAAATATCCATGATGAGGATAAAACATGAGCCCTTCAGCAGAAGGATCACAGTGTAAAGAAGAGGGACTTCAAACAGGATGTCCTGCCTCCCTGGAGTCAACTCCTGCTGCCAATCACTTTCCTTCCGCCCTTGATCCAAACTTTGGAAACTCACAGAGCTGCAGGCAGTCGGCATTTTGGGGGGGCTCTCCCACTGCGGAGCACAGGCTCTGAACTCGCAGGCTCTGGACGCGCAGGCTCAGGGGCCATGGCTCACGGGCCCAGCCGCTCCGCGGCATGTGGGATCCTCCCGGACCGGGGCACGAACCCGCGTCCTCTGTATCGGCAGGCGGACTCTCAACCACTGCGCCACCAGGGAAGCCCCACCTTTTTTATATACAGTCCCCACCGCAGCATCTTCCATCCCACCCTCACTAAACTGTCGAATCTCAGGACCAAGGACAGCTCCCTGGCACGATGGACCTGTGCTACCAAAACTGATCTGGGCAGGCTCCCAAAGCTCTCGAGGAATGTTTGGTCATGAAAGCAAGCTGAGGCAGCCGGAACCAACCTCTGCAGTTCTCTGCTAACTTCGGTAACAGGGTCTTCTTAGTGAAACTGCGAGAACCTGGTGGCCATTTCTTGACGGTTCTTGGGAAAATCATGGAAACTTGAATTTCAATCATATTGAACAGTTCATTTAAAATAGTTTTCAACCAGATTGTGTGCTAGACGATGTTCTACTGGGGAAGAAAGATTTTAAAAGTAAACATCTAAATGTATAAATACATATTTTTCAAGATAAATCAAAGAAACAACCCTGAGCTAGGGGTTGACAGAGGAACAATTTAAAATTGGCTGACCAAAGGCAATCTGAGAAACTAATATTGAATCTGGACTAAAAGGAACTGGCCATACAGAGAACAGAGGGACACACCCACTGAAGATAAACAGTGTGTGCAAAGGTCTGGGGAAGGGAACGAAATGGTCTCGGGAGGCAAAATATTTCCATAAGATGGAACAGAAAGGGCAACAGCTCTGAAGGCAGAATGAGGCTGCCCTGTTTGTGGAATAGAAAGAAAGCAATGTGGCCTCAGGGCTTTCAGCAAGATGAAGAAGTTATGTGATTAGGTCAACGAGGGTACCTGGGACCACAACAACCAAGGCTACCAAGGCCATGGTTAAGAGTTTGGGTTTTATTCTACAAGTGATGAGAAGTGGTTGGAATGACTTAGGCAGGGAAGTGATATAATCAGATGTATGCTTTTAAAGACTGTTGTTTGGAGAATGAACTGAAATGAGGCAAGCAGTAGGAACAAAGAGGCGTGTGAACTGTCCAAGTGAGAGATGAAGCCAGCCTACATGAGGAAGGTGGTTGAGATGGAGAAAAGTGTATGGATTCAGGAAACGTTTTGGAAGTTGAATAGATGTGAGGGTAAGAAAAAAGGAAGATTACATTTGAAGTTTTTCCTCTGAGCAATTGAGTGGAGATGCCTTTAAATTGATGTGGGGAGAACAGACCAATGAGAGACCAGGAGTTCAATCTTGAGCATGCTAAGTTTGAGAGCTGAGAAGAAACCAAGTGAAGGTATTCAGTAGCTGGTTATATAAACGTGGAGCTCAGTTTGAGTTGGACATTCATTCAGCATCTTTCACATATAGATTGTACTTAGAGCAGGGGTTCTTATACGGGACAGGGGGATTTCGTCACCAGATGACATTTGCCATTTCTGGAGACATTTTTGTCTGTCACTCCTGGGGGCAGGAAGAATGTTACTAGATCTATTGGGTAGATGCCAGGAATGCTGTTAAACCCTCTGCAGAGCACAGGATAGGTCCCACAAAAGAGAATTATCCCACCCAAAATGACAATAGTGACAAGGTTGGGAAACTCTGGCTTAGCATCTGGATAGAGATTGTACCACCCAAGGAAGAGTATTAATAGACAGGAGAAGACATCTCAGGACTACTCAAGATTCCTCTGTAGTCTACCCATGTCCTTTCACTCTTACTACGTGTGATCTAAGCCTCTGAAAATAATAACATCAACAACCCCTGGGCTTGTGAAAAGGGAAATGAGATGATGTTTATTAGATGTCAGCACATTATCTAGAATCAGGAGGTGCTCAGCAGATGACTGCTGCTCCTCTATGTAGCCTAGCTTTACTTCTGTGTTTTTATGAGGGCTCTGTGCGCGTCCCATCCAAAACAACAACATTTTCTTAGCCTAGACTCCCATCTATGAGCTCCCCAGCACCCTCTGCACACCTTTTAAGGGCACATTTCACATCAGAAGTCTCTATTTATGAGCCTGTCCAGCCCTGCTTGCCAGGAAGGAGGAAGCAGATTTTACTCACATTTCCTGAACTCCTGTAATTTGGCCAGACTCCAAGTCAGACACATTCAGTCTCCTTTAACCCACACACCAACCCTGGGGAAGCACGAGCTAGTATCTCCAGTTTACAGTGGCCGTCAACAGGGCTCAATGTAGGTAATACACAAATTAACTTCAAACATCTTCCTTCTCCACTAAACCAAATCAGGGCGTAATATCTGCTGATATAGCCTTTTAAAAATTGTTTGATACCAGCCCTGGGAACCCAAACAAAGGTGCCAACTCCCATCCCCATTTGACCTTGGTTTCCACATCTAGAGTTTCACGGGGCAAAGACAGGCCAACTCTGGTTCCCCCTGCTCAGCCCTCCTACCTGCCCAGCCTCAGGCATCCTCCTTGGAAATTCAGCCTCTGTGCCCACAAGCTGTTCATGCCTCAGCTCCTTCCGCTGAGACAGTTTCAGCCAAGCCATTGCCTCTGAGCCCAGCAGGCTTCAGCTATGTTGCTCAGGGCTGAGCACATAATGGCTGAGCCCCTGATCCTGCAAAAACCTCTTCCCAGGTCCTGAGGGAGAGAGGGGAGCTTTTCACTGCACTGGCTGACTAGCAAGAAAGAGAGAGGGCTTGAGTTTATCAGTTGGGCCTCTGGTGAAATATCTAGAAGGAACCACTGAAAGATGCCCAATTTGGAAAAGATCTGGTGGCAGCTTTTGGGAGAGGTAACAAGTGGCCTTTAGTCTCTAGCTTTTCTAAGTCTCGGTTTCCTCCTTAAATGCATGGAAGTAATAATCACTTCCTTGCAAGACACCAAGGGGTGTGGGACTTCAGCTAACATATATATACATAGATGAATCACCAAGGGTTCATCTATGTACATAGATTCTATGATCCCATTTCATATTGCACCATATATGAATGCATGGTATAAATGAATGGCTTTTTGCTTTCATATTTCATAATACTATCATGTTAATAGTATCATGGTCCCATTAAAGACCTATGAATCTCATATATTTGTCATTAGTCTTTGTTAAATTTTTCCAAAAAATTTTAAGTCCTGCTGTAGAGAGAAATTCTCATGTTATACATACATATTTACATATTATTTCTTCAAAGTATATCATGTGAATTCAGATTTACCTCAATGCCAGGAATAATGTTTAGGTAAGGAAAAAGAAAACTGTTATGATCTCAGGTAGAAAATAGTTAGATTGCTTTGAGTTTTAGATTGTTTTAAGCTTTTTCAAAACTGGAATTTATTCTGTTTTCCTAAAAATGATTAGAAAATCATGCCTTTGGTTTCCTTATTGATGACTGCGCTATCCTTCTCTTAGCCTTTTGTATTCAACTTCCAGATTCACATTTAATTAGATCCAAACAGTGTTATAAGAATCTGATTGATATTTATCACCTTCATTTAAAAACTACCTTCTGCACACTTCAAAGCTATTAATGTGGATTGATTTGACCAATAACCACTGTTTGATCCTTACAATTAAATTTTGTAGCTAAAAAAAAGAGCTAACATATAGAAAAAGCATACTGTATCATGTCCAGCACGCGCACAGACACACACACACACGCACATGCACACGCACACGCACACACACACAGAGCTTGGCAAAGAAGAGCCATTACAGTATATTCTATTTTACTTTATTAAGCAATACGTGTTCGTTGAAGAAAAATTAGATAACGCAGAGAAATACAAAAAGAAAAAGCCAACCACAGCCCACCATCCTAAGATAATCACCATGAACATTTTTGAGAGGAACTTTAAAACTTCTTTTTTTTTGGACGCATGCACCTGTGTATGCATCTAGACTCACAAAAGTGCGATTAGATCATTAGCAGAGGCTGTTATCGTAAAAGCAGAAGTTCCACAGTTCCCAGAGGACCCGCTAGTGTCCATGAACGTGTGTGTGAGCTTCACTTTGCCCTCTGCCCCGTGTGAGTTGGCATTGGAGAAAAACAGGTCAGTATCCTCCAGACGAAGACAAATTCCCTGCAGATGAAGTTACCTAAAGACCAAGGTTCATACCACATGAGCTGCAGTTAGAATGACTCTTGTATGCTTGCTTTGACTAAGTTCCTTTGAAAGTAGGTAATCTTGCAGCGCAGATGCACGTGAGTTTGGTGACTCTGGAGGAGCTCTGGTCTTCCCTGAGAGTGAACTTCAGCATCGGGAATCACTAATAGTCCAAGAGATTCACATTTACGAACACTTACTATGGAGGAGGCACTTGCTTTCCTGCTTTACGTAGTATTTGCTCATTTAATCTTTGCAGTTTTATGAGGTTTACAGATGGGGAAACTGTGGCATGGAGCATAAAGGGAGCCCTAAGGCTGGCTCCCTCTACGAACTCCCCATGGGACTTCGGGCAACTCATTTTAACCTCTCTGAGCCTCTGTTTGCTTGGCTGGAAGAGGAAGGTGATAAGCCAGTCTAGAAGTGCAACCTAGAAAGACACAATGTACAAATAGTTCTCAGCACAAAAAGGGAGCTCAAAACATGTTAGCGTATTTTCTTTTTCTTTTTCAAAAAGTCCTTGGCAAAATTTTAACTCTGCGCCCCACCCTAGCCTCCTGGACTAGAAATGTAGTTTAATCAATTTAATCAACTAGTTGTTGCTTCTCATCCTGGCCACACATGTGTTTCTGTCTCTCGCAGCCTCATTAGCCTGTCCTCGGTGACCGGGCTGGGAACACGTCAAGAGCTGTCAAGTGTAACAGCCCATGGTTCCCACGGCCTTGGAGTGTATCATTTCCTGGTGAATTTTCACCTGTCCACAGAGGCTGTCAAGTGCTGGGGAAAGTAGAAAACTCACAGAACTCAATCAGAAATTCAAAGCAACTGAGAGCTCATCTAGGTCAACCAGCTCACTGTACAAATGGGGAAACTGAGGCCCAGAGAGGGACCTATTACTTTAACATTGGACATTTGAGGAATTTATTTTTTGAACAAGTATTTTCCCTTTATAGGCTCTCAGAACTTCTGGATGGGTAAAGGTAGGTGCTAAAATAATGAGGTCATGGAGCAATAGAATGTCTATAGCCTTGTAGCTATTCACCTCTCTCAGCTCCAAGCTAGAGGGGACCCAAGAGTTTTCATGGTAGGGATGCTTACTTCCTGCTATCCCTACACTATCATGGGATGGTGAGAGGGTAGTGGAGAAGGAGAGGTTTGATGGAAACCCTGTCTCCAGCCCATCCTCTGTAAATGAAAGCCCCTCATCACTAAGTACATTTTTGCATGGGATGAATGCTCTGAATGTGTGAAGCTTTGATCGTGTGGAGAGTCTGCTAGACAGAAAGTATAGCTGTTCTCCATACAGAACCAACTTGTCACCAAAAGGAGAGACCATTTCTCATTTCTGCCATCCGTTACCTAGGGAATAAGAAGGATCTTCAGAATGAAACAGGGAAGGCTGTCCCCGTGATTACACTGCCTGGATTCTCCAGATTGATTTTCCTGGATGTTTGTCAATGTGCCTGGACTAACTCTGCAAGCTCAGTGGAAGCTGGGTCGAGGTCTGCACTGGGTGGAGACCACAGCATTAAAGGGGGCCAGTGGGGTCAGAGCCAGAGACAACCTTGGTCAGATACTTTGTGCTGCTGGTTCTTCCTGCTGAGTGCTCCTGCATCCAGAGGAAACCTTGTAGTGTTTGGGGTTCTCTTTCACTGAAAAACTTTCTTCTCCTCCACTCTCCCAGGAACTGAAGTTCTGTAACAATACATGGAATAACCCAATGCTGAAATAAAAGCCCTGAGGTAGAGGGGCTCATCAATACTGGTTCAGCCTTTCTTCCTTCTGGAAGTACGTCACCAAACACATCACGAGCCATAGAGAAGGATCCAGGCAAACTAATTACCTTTGATAGAAAGAACTAATAATAGTTAAGAAGTAGTGCGTACTCAGGGATGACCCACATTACAAGCATTGTCTAACTTAACCCTTGCAAGGTGGGAATTACTATTATACCCATTTTACAGATGAGGAAAACAAAGCTCAAAGGGGTGAAGTGACCATCCAAGGTCATCCAAGGCACAGCTGAAATTCAGAGGTCTCACTCACTTCCAATTCCATGCTTTCATGTCCTCTGCGGGACAAGATGAGAGCCCCCAAAGCAGCATCAGTCATCTGTTCCACCCTCACATGGGGCCGTGTCGGGGGTGTGGAGCCCTGGCTGGTTGGTGAGACCATGCATAAGTCACTATGGCCGACCGCCTGTCCTCAGCATCAGCCTGAGCCTTTGTGCCTGCCAGCGGCAGAAATATCGCTGACGCCTCATGGCTCACTCACACACGTCAGCTACAACCTGCCAGACGCGTGTGGGCGTCGACAAGTTAGGTACAAACTCCAAAAATTTAACGTTGCCTCTGCTCCAAATCCAGCACTGTAACCCCAGGCATTTTGCTTTTCATCTTAATTTTGCAAACTCAACAGAAGCAGCGCTGGCAATAAATCCCTGCCACCTGCACAGGTCCTGGGAGGGGAACAGCCGTGGAAAGCAGAACTGTGGGCCAGCTTGGCCCAGCTCACCTGGCTGAGCCCCCAACTCTGCCCTGTCAACCAGCATCTTAGCCCACAACCTCTAGGGCTTGGCTCAAATGCTCCCAAAGCCTCCTGCCAGGACTGACCTGGGCATCTTTGCACCCAGCTGGGGACTCAATGTCACCTTCCACAGAAGTGGGAAGGTGATCAGATTGTGGCCTCTGGGCAGACAAACCTGCTTGGAATCCCGGCTTGATTTTAATTAGCTGTATGGTCTTGGGAAAACTGCTTAAACCTTTCAAAAATTAATTCCTTCATCTGTAAAATGAGGAAGATAATAATTACATCTAATAAAAAGGAAGTGACCTGGGGGAGTACGTGAGATGATGTCTGGCACGTAGACCACACTACTTAATTATACTGTGATGACTATTATACTATATGAATACTAATTAATAATTAATAATCATTTATTACTAGGTCACATATTCCTCCTCTTCTTAGCCATAAAACATCTAAAGTTCCTTCCAAATCTGCTACCCAGTAGCCTACTAGTGTCTCGTGGAGAGTAAATGAGCCCATGAAGGCATGTGAAACACCTGCACAGCTGGAACATCACAGTCATGCAAGAGGCAGATGTGAGGCAGCATCAGTAGCAGTTATGAATCTGTGCTCGTAGGATGCGGTCTTACTAACCAGGTGGAGGTGTCTTCACGAGGACAATTAAAGTGCCCACCTCATAAGGTTGTTTAATGCATACAATGCAGGCTCCAGCATTCAACCCACTCTCACCTCTTCCCATCACTATGGCTGCTACCACTCTGGCTCCAGATGCTGGCTCTTCCCACCCCCAGCTGCCCCTGCACACTGGGGTCTGCCTGCTGGCCCCTGTTCTTATCCACAGACATAGTCCCTTGAGGGTGCCTTTATAACCTTCTTTATTCTTTTTCTCTTTTGCTCTTTTAGATACTGTTGCAATAAACCTCTTAGCTCTTAGCTTTTCCTTTCCACTAAGTTACTCCCTTGGAGAGTAAAATTATTATTGCTTTTTATCTTTTGACCACACCATGTGGCATGTGGGATCTTAGTTCCCTGACCAGGGATCGAACCTGTGCCCCCTGCATTGGCAGCGTGGAGTCTTAACCACTGGACCACCAGGAAAGTCCCCCTGAGAGTAAAATTATTTGATTGAAGGAAGCAACATTGTTTGACTTTGTATACAGCTTGCTACTACTTTTCAAAATGTACTATGTCCATTCACACCATTATCCCTAGGACACAAGTGTGCCAGTTTTACCACATCCTGACCAGCGCTGGGAATTACAATTTTCCCATTTATTTTACTTATTTCATAGGTATAAAACAGTACCCACCCCCTTGTTTAAATTTGTACTTCTTTGACCACCAAATGAATAATTCCCCTTGTGTGTATTATGCCTTTATCTCTGTTGCACCTGGGTCTCAATAGTTGAGTATTTTTAAAGGATTGCTTGAATCTGAATAACTTCGATTTTGTTAAAGTTGGTGATGGAGAAAACCCCACTCTGATCAGCTGTGGTTAACTGGGATTATACTAGCCCAAACTAGTTCAAGCATGGTGGTCTGTGTCTCTAAGGACTAGTTCCCTTGCTTAAAGCACTTTCCAGATTCTTCTGGATTCCTACAGTTTCTGCAACAAGAGCTCTTGTGCAAACACATGACATTTTCCTCTTAATCCTTCTAGCTGCCATCTATAAATCTAGAGACATGTGGCTGCATCTATCACAGTCAGCCTGGGAGACCTTCTCCTAGAGGAGAATTTCTGCCACACACTCAGGTGACAGGAATCCAGCCAGGGTTGATGCCACCCCCACCTCCTCCACGTGAGGATGTAACATGTAGGATTAAGAATCCTGGCTCCAACACCTACTGGCTGGGTGACCTTGAAGCCTCTCTCATCTGTTTCCTCATCTCTGAAGTAGGCACAAACAATGTACTTACAGGGATTCCAGGAGGAAAGATGGTGTGGCCAAAACAAAGGGATAACAAAGGCAGAAACTTGGGTGGTAGATGGTCTTGGGTTCAGATCCCAGCTCATCATCTATTCACTGTGAGGCTTTGGGAATGTCTGAACCTCGATTTTTACATCTGTAAAATGGAGGAGTTATCTTTACTCCATCAGACTGTGAGGCAGACTAAATGACACAACATGTACACAGTGTTTTGTGCTCTGCCTGGCTCACACGTGAGTAAAAGATACTGCTTCCCTTTCTTGCCTCTTCAAATGAGCTAAATTCTGTGAAAGTGATTTCATGAGGCACCAAATACATTTTAAGTCTCAACCACAACAAACAGACCCTGAGGGTCCACTGGGGGCAGGCCCTTCCCTCCTGGTAACTCCGTCAGGATGTGTGCAGCTCAGTCACACCCTCTGCCCAGGACTAGGAAAGATTTAGGAGAAGGATTCAACACAGGTCTTACCCTTGAGAGACTGTCAAACAAGGTTCCTAATGTGTCTACTCCCTGCTGACAGCAATGATCCACAATGCCTCTGAGGGCATAAAAAGTAGCCAGAGATCTAGCTTAAAAGAAAAATAAAGCCTACATCCCCAGAGATTCTTTCTCCATAGGGCTGGAGCCCAGGATTCTGAATTTTTAATAAGGTACTTTTAAGTACCCCCACCAAGGTACTTTTCATGCAGGTGGCCTGTGGATAGCTTGAGAAACTGTTTAAGGTAAAAGGTAGCAGCTTTTCTTCCCAGTCATCCAACAAATATGTCTGCATTGTCTGCCTCAGACACACACGGAGCTAAGGACAGGGACCAAGTGTTGAGCAGGCAGACACAGTCCTGCCCTCAAGGATTTTCAGCCTCCACCAGTGATGGGAGGAGGGGAGTGAGCAGTTAAAAGTGCTGATTTCTGCATCGGGGAAATTCAAATCAAAACTTCAATGAGATATCACCTCAGACCTGTCAGAATGGCTATCATCAAAAAGAACACAAGTAGCAAGTGTTGGAGAGCACGTGGAGAAAAGGGGACCCTCCGACCTTGTTGGTGGGAATGTAAATTGGTGCAGCCACTGTGGAGATAGTGATTGCTCAAAAAACTAAAAATAGAACTACCATATTACCCAGCAGTTCCACTCCTGGGTATATATCTGTAAAGAGCAACAACATTAATTCAAAAAGATACATGCACCCCAAAGTTCATAGCAGCACTATTTACAATTGCCAGTATATGGAAGCAACCTAAGTGTCCATCAACAGGTAAATGGATAAAGAGGATGTGATATTTATATACAATGGAATACTACTCAATCATAAGAAAGAACAAAATTTTGCCATTTGTAGCAACATGAATGGACTTGGAGGGTGTTATGCTAAGTGAAATAGGTCAGACAGAGAAAGACAAATACTGTAGGATATCACTTATATGTGGAATCTAAAAAAATACAACATACTAGTGAATAAAACAAAAAAGAAGCAGACTCAGATATAGAGAACAAACTAGTGGTTACCAGTGGGGAGAGGGGAGGGCTATGAGGCAATATAGGTGCAGGGGATTTTTAAAAAGGGGGTTATTATGGGATTATAAGAAATCATCTGTGTGAAACTTTTGAAAATTGTAAAGCACAGTAGAATTTAAAAAATCTTTCATTCAATATAAACAAACAAATAATAAACTATTTTTTTAATTTAAAAATTAAAAAAAAATTTGCTGATTTCTGGGGCACAGCCTAGGACCACTGAACCAGAATCTCTGCAGGTGGGCTCAGTGTCTGCATGGCTACAAAAACTCCCCAGGTGGATTTTGTGGACACAAAAGCTTGAGAAGTACTCTCCCAGATAATCACACACAGCCCTGCCCTCCCAGAGCTTATGATCCCACACTGGCCGCTGACCAGGGAGCAAGTCCCCTACTGGCAGGGATATGTCATGACAGGGCAGCTGTGAGAACTAACTCTCTGGGGCCTGACCCAGGCCAGAGTCGGGGGGGCCTCCAAGAGGAAGTGATGCTTACGCCAAGCCTTGTCAGGGACAGGCATTCACCAGGCAGGGGAGTTCTCTGATGGACCAGTGGCAAAGGATGTGACACATGTAGGGCAGGAGAAAGAAATCCAAGAGTCCTGGGCATCACCTACAGAGGTCACAAGGTGATGAAGCTGTGAGTGGAGCAAAGGAGACAACTGTCCAGTTCTTACCTCTGCACAAGCCCAAACTCTACTTTGACGATGAATGTTGGGGAAAATGGGTTCATTGCAACTATCTCAAAGCTTTCAGAAAAGATAAGACTATCTCCTCAAGACACTTGTCATGTATTTTACTAACTTGTGCTGAATACCTATACACCAGGCCCTTTTACATGGAGCATCTCACGCAATCCTGGAAGGAAGAGCAGTGGTTCCCCATTCTAGGAATGGGCAGATTGAGGCTCAGGTTTTCAACAGCGGTCAGTTTGTGAGCAGAGGATGGTTGCTGTGAGCATGGAGCCTAGAGCAGTTGGCTGGGTTCACAGCGTGGCTTCACTACTTATCAGGAGGTGACCATGGACAGGTCACTTCCTTCTCAGTGCCTCGGTTTCCTCATCTGTAAAATGGGGCTAATAGTCACACCTAACTCCTAGGTTGTTATGATGACTGAGTGAATGTATATAAAATGCCTTTAACAGTGCTGAGAATATGGTAATTCAATGTAATTGTGAGCTACCATGACTATCAATAACAGCAAACCCTAGAACAGCCCCATGAGGTGGCTTCTTATTGCTCCATGCTGCAGATAAGGAGGCTGAGGAGTGACATGTCTGCTAAGGTCACATGCCAGGCAAGAGGTAAGGCCAGGTGTGCCTGACCTCAAAGCCTTCATTTCCTCTCCTAAGCCCCAACACCTGCCTGGTTAGATCAGAAATGGCCATTTGGGAGAGGCTATCAGTGGGGGGATAAGAGCACAGGCCATGGAGGCGGAGTGTGGGGCTAAGATCTCACCCTGCCATTCACTAGCTGGGCAACCTCAGGCACGCTAACTTCCCTTGCTGCAGTGTTCTCATTTGTCAAAGAGGCATTGTAATATGACTTACCTGGGAGAGTTGCCTGAGGATGAAAAGTTACTACACAGATCCTCCTCAGAGCAGTCCTGGCACAGAGAAAGCACTGTGTTAGCTATTTCTGGTCCACATTTCTCTCTCTGAAGCCCTGACACCAGATGTGTTCCAGGATGCTTGGATATTAAGAAAGTAATATGTTGTATATGCCGTACACTAAGGAATAGTCCAGAGGATTCTGGACTGCATTCCATAATTAAACACAATAACATGCCAACAGAAAGACATGAATATCACACTCAATGGAATAAACAAGTTGCCTCAGGTTTTGCTACTTAAGGAAGGGGTCAGAAAACTCCTCTGTAAAGGACCAGATACAGAATATTCCAGGTTTTGAGGCCACAGCGTCTTTAGCACAACAACTGAAGTTGCCAACCCATGGCTCATTGTGTTACAAAACTACTCTCTGTTTCCAGAGCTCTGAGGATCTGGGAATTTCCTGGAAAGGACTGTGGCCCAGGACCATCATTATTATCACACCATTCCCTCCAATCAAAAGTTATGACAAGTTCTTCTCTGTGTTTTCAATGAACAGAAACCCAGAAAACAAATGTATTTTTCAATACTACCCACAGTTCATTTAGTAAAGCAAAATCTTTCCCAAAAATATGGCTGCAAAGAGAGAAGGAATTATTAAAAGGTGTCACAGAGAATGCTATCGTGCCAGCCCAGATCAGAGAACCACAGGGACAGCCAGATTAAAGAGAAGTGTAAAATTTCTGTCATGTCTTCAAAGATATTGAAAATAGCCATGGACTTTTAGGGCACTTCCTGATGGTTCTGGGGTTTCAGCTGCTTTGCCAGTGATTTATATTTTAGGAGAAAATGAATGATATACCAGCTCTGCCCTGCAACCCCCAGAAAAAAGAAATCACTTGATTTGTGAATCATGGTCATGGATTCTTTGGCGGTAACATGTAATATATTCTGAGACGTGCATGGTGTAATTGTCAATATTTCGTGTTCATGTAGCTCTGAATTATCTGAGCATCTTCCTACATTGAACAAAGTACCATTTTATTTCAGGAGAATATGGGAGGGACGCCTGTAAAACTCTGTGAGACTCACAGAGAATGAATACTGCATGCATGCAGAAACCAGCGTTTAAAACAAGGGAGCGGGCAAGACTGAATTGAATCCTTGGAACAAAGGAGCTGCTTTGAAAAAAAAAATAGAGCAGTGTGTGTGTGTGTGTGTGTGTGTGTCCTTTTTGGAGTGTGTACACAGCCCGTTAGAGGTGCATAGTACTGTCTTAGTGCCTGTTAGTCAAAGGAAGAGTCCTGAACTTGAACTTAACTCCGTCCCTACAAACTGTGTGACCTTGGGCCTCAGTTTTTACAGTTATACAATAGCAATAATGTGCTCTCATTAGGTTGCTGTGAAGATTAAGTGACCAATCACTTGTGGAACTTCTTAGCATGGCCCCTAGCTCATTTTATTTCATTTCATTTCAACAAATATTCATTCGGTACCTGCTATATGTCAGGCACTCAGTCCGACCTGGGGATTCAGGGATTAGTAGGACAGAAATGGCCCCCTCTCTTTCATGAAGTTTGCAGTTTAGTGGAGGAGTGAGCATGAAACGCACACATAAATCAAAACATCTCAAAATATAAGAAGCACAAAGAAGGTTTTTAAAAATAGGGTAATACGAGAGATAGGGTGGCAGAGGTAGTAGCTGATTTAGACTGGGTGCTCAGGGAAGCTTCTGGAGAAGCAACAGTGCCCCACAGACCTGAGAGTAAACAGAAATCAAACATGGGAGGTGATGACGAAGAGCTTCCCAGCCAAGGGAACAACAGGTGTCTACGTCGTAATGCAGGAAGGTACCAGAACTTTTCAGCATCATCTGAGTGGCTGCAGAGCTTTCTCCAAAAGACTGAACAACTTATTTCCACTTCTTAGCCTGTGGTCAGTGCTCAGTCAACATTATTTTTCTTTATTTCTTGTGTAGCACTGAACAAGTCTCAGCTGTAACCTGTGAATAATTGATGCCCATTTCCATTAAAATCAACAGCAACAGCTTCATGAAGCTTCAGGATGAACCCAGAAAGTCAGATTGGCTCTTAGGCATGTAGCTGAGCATGTCCTAAGTCACCTCTGGCATCGGTCTTCTCCTCCCATTACTTCCTGCTTCCCCATCCCCACTCCCAGCCAGAATGCAGCTCAGAACCAACTTTCCCACCTCTACTCCCACCGTCCTCCTGGCTAGGACTGCCTTCCCTCCTGTTCCTCAACATGTGTACCAACTCATCCTTCAGCACCCAACTCCAGGGTCACCCTCTCTTTCAACCTTCCCTGACCTGTTCCTTATTTCTTCCCTCTTCTATCTGGCAAATTCTCATCCTTCAGGTTTCAGCTCCAGTGTCACCTTGAGTGGGCTCCCCTTGGCCATCCCAGCTGCTATGAACTTCATGTTTGTGCCCCCCCCCAATTCATGTGTTGAATACATTCACGTGTTGAAGACCTACCCCGCCCCCCCAATATGATGGTATTAAGAAGTGGAGCCTTTGGGAGCTGATTAAGTCATGAGGGTGGAACCTTCATGATGGGATTAGCCATTATAAGTAGAGACAAGAGAGGGGGTTCTCTCTCTCTCTGCCCCTACTCCCCAGCCTAGTGAGGATACAGCAAGAAGCAAGAAGGGGTCCATCTACAAACCAGCAAGTGGGCTCCCACCAGAACCCAACCGTGCTGATACCCTGATCTCGAGTTTCCAGCCTCCAGAACTGTGAGAAATAAATGTTCGTTGTTTAAGGCGCCACTTGAGGGTATTCTGCTCTAGGAGCCGGAGCTGACTGAGACACTAGCTAAATTAAAGCCCCCTCTTTCTTCTCTCTAAAAGCACTGCATCATTTTCCTCCATTGCACTTATCAAAATCCATGGTTACATAATGATGTGTGGGCTTGTTTACTCCTCTGAAGCCTTTCTTCCTCTGAAGCCTTTCTGAGCTCCATGGGCACAGACACCAGGTTACTTAGGCTGATGACTGCATTCCACACAGGGCTCGACACTTAGAGGACCCCAGTAAATTCTCCTTCAGCAGCGTCATTTTCCTCTATTGCATCATGTGAATTTTATTTGTTCTCTTGTTTGTTTCCTTCCCACTAGAATGCTATTTCCATGAGACCAGGGACTTGTCTGTCTTGTTCACTGCTCTTTCCCCAGCACCTCAGTGTCTGGCACATAGTAGGTGCTCAGTAAATATTTGTCCAATGAGTGAATGAATAACTGCCTTCTCTGGGTCCCCACATGAACTGATCACACACAAGATGCTCACAGAATGCCCTCTCTCTGCTGAAATTTGGGGAAGTTTTTGATGCAGTTTGAGCTGTAGCATGTGCCCTGTGAAGAGGGAAACTTTTACCAAAATTCTGACCTTGCTCATTCATCAACACACTTGACAATTACAGTTTGAGGTATTAGTATGGAAATGTGGGGGGGGGGTGGGCAGAGTGTGGCTTGGGGCACCAGGCAGATGCAGGAGTGTATCCCAGCTCCATCACCTGCCACCCGTGTGACTGTGACTTCACCACTGTATCTCAGTGTCCTCATCTGTAAAATGGGAATAATAATCATACCGAACACAGAAGATTCCTGTGAAACTGACCCACGCTATGTACCCTCCTTCTAGCGGTCATACCAGTTCCACATTGGCCAGAGGTGGAGAGAATCCCACTAGACATGTCCCAAAGGCCAGCTCTTCCCATGGAGAATGGGGTCTTGGTATTCTTACCTTTAAGGAGATGCAAAAACAGGTGGACTGAGGCCTCTTTCCTGAGCTGCCCTTCCACAGACTGATGGAAAGGCCATCTCATTCAGAACAGGGACCGGGCTTCACTGCCCATGAAAAGTGGAGCTTGGAGAGTGAGCCATCTGACAGCTGTGGCCTTAGAGCCAGGGTGGTCCGAGCCACCTGCCCCCACCGTAAGAATTCCTGGGAGGATGCTGCAGTGGGATTCTGTGCTTTTCACCAGCCCGGCAGCCACCCCATTCTTCAGTGGTAAGAGTATCTGGACCTTCCTTTAAGAAACCTCTTCCCGATGTGGCACATGTATACAGTGGAATATTACTCAGCCATAAAAAGAAACGAAATTGAGTTATTTGTAGTGAGGTGGATGGACCTAGAGTCTGTCATACAGAGTGAAGTAAGTCAGAAAGAGAAAAACAAATATCGTATGCTAACACATATATATATAAAACGTCATGAAGAACCTACGTGCAAGACAGGAATAAAGACACAGACCTACTGGAGAACGGACTTGAGGATATGGGGAGGGGGAAGGGTGAGCTGTGACAGGGCGAGAGAGAGGCATGGACATATATACACTAACAAACGTAAGATAGATAGCTAGTGGGAAGCAGCCGCATGGCACAGGGATATCGGCTCGGTGCTTTGTGACCGCCTGGAGGGGTAGGATAGGGAGGGTGGGAGGGAGGGAGATGCAAGAGGGAAGAGATATGGGAACATATGTATATGTATAACTGATTCACTTTGTTATAAAGCAGAAACTAACGCACCATTGTAAAGCAATTATACCCCAATAAAGATGTTAAAAAAATACAAAATAGAAAATAAATACACAAGTGTATCACACAAAAAAATAAACAAAATAAATAAAATAAAATAAAATAAAAAAGAAAGAAAGAAACCTCTTCCTGACTCTCAAGTCTTGTGGTTTCTGTAGGGTGATTGTCTTAGGAATGGGTACAGGGGCCAGATTTGTTCAGTGGGACTCAATTCCAGAGCTTTTGTTGGACTTATTAGGAACAAAACTCTTTTTCCACTGGGGTTGCTAACTTTAAAGATGAAGCAAGGCAGGAACTGCTGTCAGCCATCATGTGGGGAGAGTCTACCTAAAGGAAAGCCAACACAAAATAAAGCAGAGTCCCAGAAAAAGCAAGATGCTGAGTCTTGATGACTTTGTCTAAGCGCCTGGATCCAGCCACATCTGAAACTAATACATCCCTGAACTTTTCATCTACATGAACCAGTAAAATCTGGATTTTTTTTTACTTAAGCTTATTCACATTGGGTTTCTGTACTTGCAAAGGAAAAACTGCAATACAGAATTTTTTGTTTCTTTTTTCCTGCAGACTTTGGGTTTTTCATCTAATTAATGGGGGCACTAAAAATATTACATGTCCTAGACCAGCATCTTGAGCTCTGGGCTTGTGTTTCAGGCTGTCTGTTAGATACCCCTCTCCTCATTTGAGGTGTCATGACTAAAGGGAAGGCAGGGGGCTGGCTTTCCAGTACTCCCTGTGTTTCAGGTCTTGTGAAGCAGTGGGGCTATAATCTAGGAGGCTCATGGGTTAATTCATTCTTATAATCATAATGTTCCTTTAACATGCATCATACACTTTTTCCTCCTCTCTTTGGAAAAAAAAGTGATATAAAAGACAAATTATGACTTATAACACTTGTTCTCAAGTAAGACCCACTGGGATAAGTGTACACTTTTCTCAAATGCTATGGCTCCCCTGGATGCAACAGACAGAACATAAAATGCTTATAATTTCCTGTGAGAAATGTTTGTCCCATTTGTGGCTCGATATCCCTGTTGAAGGTCAGAGAGTTACTCACTGTTCCAACTGCAGAAAGGAAGTGGTGAATGGATACCATCTTCACCAGTCAGGGCTGCCCAAGAAAGGTTGTGAAAATGTCAGAGTACCCTCCCTCATCCTACACAGTCTCCCAATGCAGGCAAACACCTCTGGGTCAACCTGCTGAAAAAGGTGGGTGAGTGGTCCAGACCTGCTCAGACATCCCTAAATATAGTGTTCACAGCAGAAGGCTGGGTCCAAGGTAATCCCATCTGAGAAATGGTTATGCTAGGTTAAGTGAAAAATGAAAGGGTGAGAATATAATCCTCTGACTGGTCTTCTGGAATTTTGGGGTTTCTGGACTTCTGCTATTGCTTATTTTGAAAGATGTTAAAAAATTAGGTCTAACCTAGAGAAGAGAGTCAACTGACTCATATATAGAGTGGCCATATAAATGATCACACAAATCAGGACTGTCCCTAGCAAGCAAGACATAGTAAAACAGGGTATTAAAGGGTAAAAAAGGGTATTAAAACAGGGTATGAAGACAAGGAAAGCCAAGAGAGACCAAATAAATGCATAAGTAGGTGGGGGAATGTCACAAATGAATGGATTATTATATTATAATATGAGCCTTTGTTCAACAAACGCTGCCCTAGAAGTAAAGAATATAGAAAAAAAAAAAAGCCAAGGCACAGACAAGGAGCTCACAGTCTTGTGGGGAGAAAGATGTGTAAGTAGACTATTATAAGAGGTCAGAATCACAAGGACGGAGAGAAGCTGGGGTCCATAGGAACAGGGGGAGGAGGACCATGGTTAGACCACAGGGTGCCCCAGTTTCCATTCTCCCATCTGTCAAGAGTAAGTCAGGCACCTAGCCACCCAGAATAAAGATGATGCGTTATTGTGATTTCTAATAAAAAAATATGCATTTAGTCTTTGCCCAGCTTCTGGCCCAGAGCTCCTCAAAGCCTTGGAATATTTTAAGCTATGAGAGCAATAAAGGTGTCTTTTGTCATATTAATGAGGTGACATTTGAAAATCACCTAAGAGTGAGGGCTGGTCACCAGGGGGATCAACCATGTGATTAGAGAGTTGGAACTTTCAGTCCCATCCCCTGGCCTTCTGGGAGGGGAGAGAGGCTAAAGATTGAGTTCAATCACCAATGGCCCATCATTTAAATAATTGTGCCATGTAATGAAGGCTCCATAAAAAACCAAAAGGATGGGGTTTGGGGAGGTTCCAGGTTGGTGAACACAGAGATTCAGAGAGAGCATGGAAGCTCCTGGTCTTTTCCCTATACCTTGCCCTATGTATCTCTTCTATCTGGCTGTTCCTGAGTTATAGCCATTTATAATAAAGCAGTAATCTAGTAAGTTAAATGTTTCTCTTGAGTTCTGTGAGCTACTCTAGCAAATTAATCAAACCAAAGGTGGGGGGTCACGGAAATCTCTGATTTATAGCTATTCATTCAGAAACACAGGTAACAACCTGGACTTATGATTGGCATTTAAAATGGGAGGTGAGTGTAGTCTTAAAGGACTGAGCCCTTAACCGATGGGACCAGAATTGAGTTGAATTGTAGGACACCTAACTGGTGTAGGAGAATTCCTTGGTGGTGTGAGGAAAACTCATACACACAACGGAATTGGTAATCTGAAACATTAGATGGAATTTCCAAGCCTCCCTTGCAGCTAGCAGTTGGCCTTGTGACTAATCCTGACCATTGGGATATGCACTTAAAGAATGTATACAACTTCCAGGTTTCTTTAAAAAAAACAAAGGATGCTGCCTCCCTTTTCCTTCTCCCCCGTCACAGTGGCTATAACATGGAGGTGATGGTGAGCCATCTTGGACATGCCCACACGGAAAATAAATAGCCTAAGGATGACAAAGCAACAACAACAATAAAGGAGCACAGGTCCCGGGTGAAATGACCAAGCAAAACCACCACACTAGCTCAGACTTTTTTACAGAAAAAAGCAAATTATGGGTTTTCAAACTAGAGCACTAGGATTTGGATCTCTGTTGCCCACAGGAGAACTTGCCTCCTAACAAACTAGGGCAAATCCTGGAGTGGATCAGGAAGCTTCTCAGAGGAGCTGACTCCTGACTCAATTGAAGGATCAAGAGGAAAGGCATTCCAGGCAGAGGGAACAGCATGTGCAAAGGCATATAGACATGAGGAAGAGAAATGTGTTGGCTGCCTCAGCACAGGAAGAAGGAAGCTTGCAGGTTGTGGAATAGCAGGAATGAGGATGGAGAAGTGGATAGGCAAGATGATTCGGGGGTGGGGGACAGGCAGTATCAGATGGAGACAGGAATGGACTTTTTGCCAAGCACCCTGAAATGCAACCAATAAAGGACAAGCCTAGACCATCTGTTTTTTTTTCCCATAATTCCTGGAGAATATGGGGGGAAAAATAGTATAGTAAGAAGCAAGGCACACGCATGCAGAAACATGCCTTCTAATGGTGCCTGCAGAAGACGCTGTAAGCTGTAACCAAGGCCAGGGGCAGGGCTGTCCTCTCAGCAAGAGACATCCCTAGGCCTTGCCCAAGCCTGTGTACACCCATGGCAGAAACTGTACTCCCTGCATCTTCCTGGCTGTGTACCCTCTTCGCTGTGAAAACTCCGACATGTCTCTGTTGTCTGATCTGCCTGGAGGCAGGTTGGCCTGGTTGAGTAATTGGTTTGGAATCCAAAGAGCTTAAACTCTGCACAAGGTAGAGGGAAAAGACCCTTATAGGGAGCAAACACATCCTGGATGTTATGGGCTGAACTGTGTCCCCCAAAATTGAGGCCCTAACCTCCAGGACTCCTGAATGTGACTGTTTTTGGAGATGAGGCTTTTAAAGAGCTGATTAAGTTCAAATGATGCCATTAGGATGGACCCTAATCCTATCTGACTAATATCCTTATAAGAGGAGGACATTTGGACACACAAAGACACACAAGCACACAGAGGGCAGACAATGTAAGGACACAGGAAGAAAGTGGCCATCTGCAAGTCAAAGAGAGAGGCTGCAGAAGAAAACAAACCTGCTGACACCTTGATACTGGACTTTGAGAAAGTAAATTTCTGTTGTTTAAGCCACCTAGGATGTGATATTTTGTTACAGTAGCCCTGGTCAACTGGTACACTGAGTTTGAACTGCGTTTGCTAGACTTCTAGTATCCATGGGAGATTAAAAAAGCAGAGGAAAGGACTGGAGTCAGGAACACCTGGGCTTGTGACCTTGAGCACATCCTTCAGCTTTCCGAGCCTCAGTTTCCTCATCTCTAAAGTGGGAATAAGAATGTCTATCTTCTGGCATACAGATGGCCAACAAGCACATGAAAAGATGCTCAACATCACTAATTATTAGAGAAACGCAAATCAAGACTATAATGAGGTATCACCTCACACTGGTCAGAATGCTATCTGAGTCTACAAATAATAAATGCTGGAGATGGTGTGGAAAAAAGAGAACCCTCCTACACTGTTGGTGGGAATGTAAATTGGTGCAGACACTATGGAAAACAGTCTGGAACTTTTTTAAAAAACTAAAAATAGAGTTACCATATGATCCAGCAATCCCACTCCTGGGCATATATCTGGAGAAAACTCTAATTCAAAAGATACATGTACCTCGATGTTCATAGCAACCCTATTTACAATATTGAAGATATGGAAGCAACCTAAGTGCCCATCAACAGATGCAACCTAAGTGTCCATCAACAGATGAATGGATAGAGAAGGTGTGGTATATGTATATATATTATATATATATAATATTATATATATAATATATATTATATTAATATATATATAATATAATATAATATATTATATTAATATATATTATATTATATATATAATATACATTATATATATATATATATATATATACACATACACATACAATGGAATACTACTCAGTCATAGAAAAGAATGAAATAATGCCATTTGCAGCATCATGGATGGACCTAGAGATTATCATCCTAAGTGAAGTAAGACAATGACAAATATCACATGATATCGCTTATATATGGAATCTAAAAAAATGATACAAATGAACTTATTTAAAAAATAGAAACAGACTCACAGACATAGAAAACAAACTTATGGTTACCAAAGGGGAAAGGGGGAGGAATAAATTAGGAGGTTGGGATTAACAGATACACACTACTCTATGTAAAATAGATAAACAAGAAAGTTCCACTCTATAGCACAGGGAACTATATTCAATATCTTGTAATAAACTATAATGGAAAAGAATCTGAAAAATATATATATATATGTACACACACACACACACACACACACACATATAAAACCAAATCACTTTGCTGTACACTTGAAACTAACACAACATTGTAAATCAACTATACTTCAAAAAAACTGAAAAAGAATGTCTATCTTCTGGGACTGTAAAGATTAAATGAGATTAAATGTCCTGGGAGCTGATGTAGAAATGTTAGCTTGCTCTCCCGCCCCCGCCCCTGCTTGCTATGTCTATTCCATGGCCGTTATACAAACCTCTGACTCCATAGTCTGTGCCTTTTTCACTCTGCAACACTGCCAGGTACATGCTTCCTGATCTATGACTAACTATGGAACCCTGAAATGGGGAGCTATTTCATGATGTATGTGAGTTCCCTGGAATAGGAATCCTTAGTGCCACTGCTTCCCACAGATTATTCAGCTTCATGACAAACAATGACCATCTCAGGTGAGAGAGAATCATTTTGTCTGACTCTGATGTCGCTTAGGGGAACCATGTAATAAGACACAGCAGTCCCTCACAGGAGATGTCGGGTGCCTCTGACTGAAGCCATGCTTGAAGAAAATGACATTCAGGGCCTGGACATGTTTTCTTCCAGTTCTGCCATAGTCACCCTCACTCTGGGTCCTGTTGATACCTTTTCAGCAGACAGAGGCCTCCAGCTGATAAATAAAGGAACTTCCTTGCTGGAGGCAGAGGTCAGGTTCAGGCAGTTCCCCAAAAGTTGACCTAGACAGGGCTAGCATTGAATAAACTTTATTGCAAATCCCAGGCACCCCCCAAAATTCTCCTCACTTTCCAAGGGTGTGTCCTTCTATCACTAAGGTTTTTCCTTATTTATCCAAAAGATTCTAGTAAACACATTTCCATCCAGGAAGCTTTCTTTATTGATTCTGCCAGTCTCCCTGGCCAGAACATAGAACATGTGGAAGAATCTTTCTCTTTATTTCAATCTTCACCACTGAGTTCCCCGTGCATGTAATGAGGAACACCAGCTCTACGAACCATCCTTTCATCATTATTATTTACTGAGCCACTACTATGTACCACTCTGGGGGGAAGAGTATGAGGATGAGAGGATATAACCCCCACAACTTCCAGAGGTCCCCTTCTAGTGGGGAGACAGATAGTGTAAATATCAGTCCTGATCCAACAGGACAAGTGCAGTGACAGGCAGGCACACAACATGCTGTAGAGTCCTGAAGGAAGGAGAGACTGATTAGGCTCATGGCCTTGAGGAGACTATCTAAGGGAGATGCTATGGAGCTGAACCTTCTAGGCTGTGCATCAGATGGAGAGGAGGAGGCACTCCAGGGACAGAGAACAGCATACTTGGGCCAGGTCACAGGATGTAGTAGCTCCAGAAAAGGTCAGAAGTCCTAGGAGGCTGCCCTATCGTTGCATGGCCAAAAGTGGGAGAGATGAGCCTGGAAACAGAATTGGGCTACAGCAAGATGAGCCCTATGCCTTGTAAGGGTGTTTGGATTTCATCTACAGGCAAAGGAGTCCTGGGTGACTTCTAAGGAGCAGAAGTTATTCTAGAAAGATTTCCCTGAGACAGGGTTAGAGGACGACAGATACAAAGGAGAGGTATTTGAAGGAAAAAGACCAGTGGGTGACTGCCATGTCACTGGGATGGCTAATTGTATGTGTAAACTTGGTTGGGCCATGGTGCCCAGGTATTTGGTCAAACACTATTCTGCATGTTTCTATGAGGGTGTTTTTTGGATGAGATTAACATTCATATCAGTGGACTAAAGGAGATTGCCCTGTTGAGGGTGAGCCTTGTCCTATCAGTTGAAGGTCTGAATAGAATAAAGGGAGACCTCCCCCAAGCAAGAGGGAATTCTGCAGCAGATTGCCTTGGACTTGAACTGCAGTGTCAGCTCTTCCCTGGGCCTCCAGACCACCAGCTCCCTGTGCAGATTCTGGACTTGCCAGCCTCTGTTATTGCATGAACCCATTCCTTAAAATTAACTAATTAATTAATTAAAATAAAGAAATATGTATTTGTATATAACCTATTGGTTCGGATATCCTAACCAATCCTATTGGTTCTGTCCTATTGGTTCTGTTTCTCTGGAGAAGCCTGACTAATACAATTACATTCTCTCCAAATCTATTTCAAAGCCACTTCTGTGGCTCTGGGAAATGCATGGAAGGCAGTTTCGGCCCCCGGGTGCTTTCTCCCCAACTTCACAGAGGGCACAAGACTGAGCTTCACTCATCTGTCTCCGCCTCCAGCACTTAGCACGGGCCTGGCTCAGTGTAAGCACTTATAAACTTTAAAAAGGTATAAACCAATGACTAAATGATAGTGTTTTCTAAACGATGGTGCATATCCCATCGGTGACGAGATGGTTTAGGGGATTTGCACACATTTTCAACAGTTATAGATAATAGAATTCCCTCAAACAACATCCACTTTACTGAACTCTCCATTTTCTCAGTCCATTTTGTTGATTGACATTTGCATCCCTACAAATACTCACTCGTCCACTCACAGTCTTCCCTTGCCACCAGGATCACTGTATGCTCACCAAGAGGCCTCTGAGCTTGTTCCCAAACTGGGCTATGCCAATTGCATTCCTTATCGGACATACGTGATTCAATTAAATATCATGGAAATCAATGGAATATCAGTAGGAAAAGAATGAAAAGCTCAAGTTATATGAAAACCAAGTTGAATGCATTAGAGAGAGATGACAAAGGTGAATTGCTAAAGAACAATATGGTAAATTGTGCTGCTGAGTTTGGTGGGCAGAAAGACAGCAACCAGTAGGGAAAAGTAATAGAATCCTAGAAGGTTTCACATCCAGATTTATATCCAAGATCTGAATTCTCACCCCATTTTAAACAATCTGAATTTGGAAATTGTAGGCCATGCACTTTGGGTGCAGTTTATATAGATGTCACAAAATCCTAGTTAATATATCTGTTATGGGGAGAATTGTGTCCCCCAAAAGATATGTTGAAGTCCTAACCTCCACTGTCTCAAGGATGTGACCTTATTTGGAAATAGGGTCATTCCAGATATAATTAGTTAAACTAAGATGAGGTCACACTGTAGTAAGATGGGTCCCAATCCAATATAACTGGTGTTATATAAAGGTGGAAATTTGGACACAGACATGAACACAGGGGAAGGTGAAAGGAGAGCTTGGAATGTTGCATGTCTGGTGGTCAGCAGACCACCAGAAGCTCAGAGAAGGCATGGAACAGATTCTCACTCACAACCATCAGAAAGAACCAATTCTGCTGATACCTTCATCTTGGATTTCTAGCTTCCAGATTGTGACACTACATTTCTCTTGTTTAAGCTACTCTGTGGTAATTTGTCAATACCACACTCAAAGAGAAGTCCATCGTTTACATCAAACAATGTAGATATTTGAAGTTAGGATAAACTACTTATGATATGTATGCATCATTTTTTAATACCTTGTTTTAACCTGAATTTATTATATTAACTCTTCAACTACAAGGCTCAGTGGCATTGGATAAAAGATCTCTTATTCTATTCATCTTAATGCAAATTAGAAAAGTTTGTAAACAGCACATCAAATCCATGATCCTACAGATATTACACAATACAAGGCTAAGTAAAAATAGAAAAATAGAAGTCTACATAAAGAAAATTATTGAGTGTGAGGTAATACACATGGCTCATGGAAATAACCTTAATTGTGGAGATGTTATGGAAAATCCTCTAGTTTGGGGAAGCACTCATGAGGAGGAGCTTCACTTGGACATGTGACATCTTAGAAGCTGGAGCAAGTAACATAACCATCTTTCTGAACATCTGTTACCTCATCTGGAAAGGGATGTTAACAGCTGCTTCATTGGCTCTGAGAATCCTATGAGATGGTTGCTGTCACAGCTCCTGGAAGGCTGCATAAGGTGGAAAACAAATGGAAAGAAGGCAATGAACATGACATGTGCCTTGTGTCTAGCGGGCAGGACCACCACCGTCATCACTACTAACCCTGCCCTCATAAAACGTGCCCAAATTAGGAAACTGGGACGGGCAGAGAACCACCCAGTGCTTACTCTCTGCAAAGCATTGTAAAAGGCTTGGTCTTCCCATTTTATTTGTAAGTTCTGCTTCCCATTGCTCCACATAAGTCAACCTTGGTTGGTCTATAGGTCGGAGGGAGATGTAGGAATGACAAGAGGGAGGAGGGGTTCCCTAGAGAGTATTTCCTGGAGGGAACTAATAAAGTCAAGCTTTCTTCACAGCCCAGTGGCCCCTGTGCAGACCTGATGAGCTTAGAGCCAAAAGGACTTCCCCATAGACTCTAAAGAGACAGAGTCTAATTCCCAGTGCTCTGGGGAGAAATATCCGACGTGCATTTATTTAGCACCAGCTGAATTGGATGGGTCTGCCCCCCCGCAGGGCATATGGGGTAGACCCCCAGAGAGGGCAGGGGTACAAAGGAGTGTGTGTGGACAAAGCACTAGAGCTGAAGGTGAAAAAAATGTTTCCCTCTCCAGCAGAGGTCACAACTTCCCTGGGCCACATCTAGCTTATCAATGGGCTTCCATGGTGTTTCTGCTTTAATAGAAGTGATATTTTTTTATATTGGGAAACTAATTAAAATCTGGATTTCTGATTCCTCTTGAAAAATTAGAAGATATAGAAAATTGAAATCACTTCCCACAGGGCAAAAAATTTCTCTGAGAAACAAAATTTAGTTATTTGTAGTGAGGTGGATGGACCTAGAGTCTGTCATACAGAGTGAAGTAAGTCAGAAAGAGAAAAACAAATACTGTATGCTAACACGTATATGGAATCTAAAAAAAAAAAAAAAAAGGTAAGACGGGAATAAAGATGCAGATGTAGGGAATGGACTTGAGGACACGGGGTTGGGGGGAGAGGGTAAGCTAGGATGAAGTGAGAGAGTAGCATGGACATGGACATATATACATTACCAAACGTAAAGTAGATAGCTAGTGGGAAGCAGCCACATAGACAGGGAGATCAGCTCAGTGCTTTGTGACCACCTAGAGGGGTGGGATAGGGAGGGCGGGAGGGAGATGCAAGAGGGAGGAGTTGTGGGGATATATGTATATGTGTAGCTGATTCACTTTGTTATACAGCAGAAACTAACACACCATTGTAAAGCAATTATACTCCAATAAAGATGTTAAAAAAAAATTTCTTTGAGCAGAGAGGCAGTTGCCACCCCACCCCCACCCCATCCCCAATCTTAGATGACCCTGTACAATCTAGTCCTTGTTGTTCATACCCTGTATGCACAGACTCCCTGCCCTACAGTCAGCTGTGTTGCTTACCCAGTACTGAAGGACTGAACTTGTGAATTCTGGCTCATCATATAAAAGGCCTAAGTCCTTAGTATGGCGTTCAAGACACTTCATGGCTTGGCCCCTAACTGTTTTTATATACTGTAAGACAGGAGTTCCAAACGTGGGGTCTCCTAAAAGTTCTATGGATCTCTCTGAAATGGTATAAAATTGTGTGTATGTGTGTGTGTGTCAGAGGCAGTGGAATTCATCAAACGATGCACCTGCTCTAGTGTCATTACTGTTAGTTGGGGCCACATGGTTAGGTCTGGCTGATGGGAAAATAGACTTCTGCAGTGTTAAGGCTGTAAGAATTTGGAGGTTATTTGTTACATCAGAAAATCCTACCCTATCCTGACTTATAAGTGTAAGTGGGAGATTGACCACAGATTTCATTAGATTTCCAAAGGACCCATGACTAACATAAGGTTCAGAATCACTGCTCTTAGGGAAAAGTATAAATTTACATTCTTGGGGAACATAAAGAGTTTACCATAGTCCCCCTAATGTGAATCATCTATTTAATCATTCATTTATTCATATTCATTTATTCATTTAATCATTCATTCACTGAAACACTTGCTAGACACAGGGAACTGTGCCAGCCTCTGGGATGCATAGGTAAGTGATATGACTTCTGCATCGCCCTGCCTCTGGAGTGGGTGCTCCATTTATGTTGTTGCAGGGATTGTTGAATGCAGGAATATGCAAATGTTTGGATGAAAATGAATGAATGCAGAATGCATATAAGGTAGCTGTGTATCCTATGTGCACACTGCACGAGGGTCCCCAGCGGAGGGAGCAAGTGAGGACAGGAATACAGGCTCCATGCCACTGACCAAGCCAAGCTATGGGAACCCCCAGACGCGCTTTTTCCTAATTTTGCAAAGACACTGTATGGGATAGCAGAGCCTCTGAAGAGATTCGTGCTTGAAGGAAAAGAAGAGAGGGGGAAAAGTAGGCCTGGGCCATGCTCGGGAAGAACATCTAGACTAAGAAAGGAGAATGGCAAACTCATAAATAATTTCTCTATCTCTACATCTCTAAATACAACAACATTCACGGGAGTAGCCACACTGCCTGGGTGTGGAAGGTCAGCGAAGGACTCATAAAGATGGAGAATGACGGCTGTGTAGTTCTGATGAATGGACAAGAAGGCGAGGGTGTTCCAGGAAGAGGGAATGGCATGGATCAGCAAGCTGGAGGGTTTGGGGTTTGAAACGATCAGGAATCCCCAAGACCACTCTCACTTCTGACACCAACTACAAGTTACAGGATCTCCAAGACCATCCTCCTGTTTGATAATTTACTAGAAACACTCACAGAACTCACTGAAAGCTATTATACTCACAGTTGTGTTTGTTACCGTGAAAGGATAAGATTAAAATCAACCAAGGGAAGAGGCATGTAGGGCAGGCTCCAGGAGAGTTCCAAGGGCTAGATGCCAGTTTCCTCTCCCAGCAGAGTCACGTGGACAGTGCTTACTTCTCCCAGAAATGATGTGTGACAACACACACAAAGGACTTCCAACCAGGGAATCTTAATGGTGCCTTGGTGTCCTGAGTTTTACTGGGGCTCAGTCATGTAGACATGATTGACCATCCACGTGACTGACCTTAATCTCCAGCCCAAAGAGAGGGAGAGCTGATAACACGAGACCCAAAGCCTTCACCAGAAATCACATTATTAGCATAGACTATCCAGTGCGCTGCAAGCTCCCAGGTAAACAGAGACACTCTTGTCAGGCAAGATATTCCAAAGACTTCAAGATCACCTCCCAGGAGCCAAAGGCAAAGGCCAGACCTCTCTTTGGGCAAAGTTCCTTTTCTGCATAGCACATTGTCTCGCATGGTTGGAATGTAAGGCAGGAGGGTGGGAGGAGGGCTATAAGGGAGAAAGCAAGAAAGACAAGTTGGAGCAAGATTGCAAAGGACCTGGTTAAAAATGTGGGCTTCAGTAGCTGGGGAAGGAAGGAAAGGGACCTCTCCTCTGTGGAGAATCACTTTTCCTGCATCATTTCATCTGATCCTCGAACAGGCTGATCACTTTCCTGAAGCTCAGAGACATGAAATGATTGAAGTCAAGACTGGACAAGCCAGGATCTGAACTGAGTTCTGGGTGTTACACCAGTTATATCCAATAAACATATATTTGCTGAGTACCTACTATGTGACAGGCTCTGAGCCTTACGCTGGATAAACAATGGTAATAAAATAGACATGGCCAATGCTCCCCTAGGACACCAAGCACATAAGTGAGATTAAGCCCATAACCTACAAATAGATTCTCCTTTTTTTTTTTTTTTTGCGGTATGCGGCCTCTCACTGTTGTGGCCTCTCCCGTTGCGGAGCACAGGCTCCGGACGCGCAGGCTCAGCGACCATGGCTCATGGGCCCAGCCGCTCCGCGGCACGTGGGATCTTCCCGGACCGGGGCACGAACTCGTGTCCCCTGCATCGGCAGGCGGACTCTCAACCACTGCGCCACCAGGGAAGCCCAGACTCTCCTTTTTAACTGTGATAAATACAATGAGAGAGACTAGCCGAGGCACCTGATGTAGACTGGGGTGGTCAGAGAAGGCCTCTCTAGGGAGTGGGGTCCAAGCCAATACCTGAAGGAGGACTCCAAGCTGAGCAGGTGGAGAGCTCCTGACGGAAGGCATTCAAACTTTCCTGTTCCATCCTGGTTCATCCCTGGAAGTAGAGTTATCCTCACTTAAGATAATGCAGGGTAATGGAATTAGAAAATATCGTCCTACAACTTCTGATGAAATAATTGCTTCAGGCAAGTTTCATCATCAAACACTAAAACTATTAGGTGAAATGTTTTGAGGGGACAGGGCAATACTTCAATAAAAAAATATATCTTTGCAATGAAGATAAACATTGCCCTAACCAAATGGACAATCTAACAGTTGGGACAAATGATATGATAGCATCACCTATGAAATATTCTTGCCAAAAAGGTTTAGCCTGAATATAATTATTAAGCCATGGTACTTAACCTCAAAATTACAAGAAAAACAAGAAAGAGACTGGGATGAGGAAAGCTTCAGATAATCCCTTTTAAAAATCTGTCATTTTTAAAAAGTGGGGGTCATGTTCTAAAACAAAAGAAACTAGAGAATAAAGGCATAAAAGTTGACTGGGTCTTGGTTCAAAGAAAACACAGCCAAAACGACTTGGAGGGACAAATAAGACTGGGTATCAGATGATATTAGAAAATGAGTGTTAATTTTCCTAGGTGTGATGAAGTCATGATTATGAAGGCTAACGTCCTTATTTTTAGGACATGAATAAAAGAAGCAGTTATGGGGGCTTCCCTGGTGGCGCAGTGGTTGAGGGTCCGCCTGCCGATGCAGGGGACACGGGTTCGTGCCCCAGTCTGAGAGGATCCCATATGCCGCGGAGCGGCTGGGCCCGTGAGCCATGGCCGCTGCGCCTGCGCGTCCGTAGCCTGTGCTCTGCAATGGGAGAGGCCACAACAGTGAGAGGCCCGCGTACCACAAAAAAAAAAAAAAAAAAAAAAAGGAAGCGGTTATGGGAAAGTGTCCTGGTGTCTACAGCTGACTTTAAAGGGGTTCATATACATAAAGGAAATATGGAAAAAAATGTTAATTTTTAAATTTGTGTTAAATATTCAGCTGATCATTACAATATATGACATTTTTCACAGTTGTGGGGGAAGAAACACAAAAGGTTCAGTTATACATCATGGCTCATCCGCCAACACCAGGAGACCCCAAAACATTCACCAGAGCCCTTTTCAAGAAACCAAGCCTCTGGTTAGGCGGCTGGCTCAGGCTGGGGCTCCCATTCAGAACTTTGTCTTTGTTTCCATGCCCCATTGACAAGAACTGTAGGTCCACTCATGGGAAGCCTGTCCATAAAAAAAAAAAAACGTATCTGTCCCTTCTACCCCCCCTCTGCCTTCCAGCCATGAGAGTCATGAAAAATATTGCAAGCCACTGGGTCATGCACTCCTACTCCCCTTTGATCATCTGATATGGAAAAGACTGACGTAAACCAAGCTCCCCGAGCAGACCCTGCAGGGCAGGTTACCAGTTTGAGCCAATGGGCCAATGGGCTAAAGCTTTCTCTTCATCCAAGGGAACCAAAGGGAAGCCCTCTCTTTTTCCTGCTGGACATTTATGAAGAGAGATGTGTCCCCAGCAGCTCCTGGTCACCATCATGGGACTGTGACTGGGAAGAAGGATGCCTGAGACTAGATGCTCTCCAAGGAGCTGAGAGGTGGAGCATCTCAATCACCTGCCAGGCCCCGGACCTCGCCACCTTGTGAAACTACTTGTCCCTGGACTGTTCAATAAAATGACGCAATACATCTCCTAAGCCAGTTTAGTTTGGATTTTCTGCTCTTGGCCACGTGATCAGTTCAAACCAGGACAGCGGGGAGTGAGTCAACTGATGCTGTTACAGACAACAGCTGTGACCACCATGTTCATATTCGAGAAATGGATGAGCAGTCCCTAAATGACACAGTCTCAAGTTCCTCCCCTAACCCGCCCCATCTGGCAGCCTTCTCTGCCAGAGTGCACTTCTATAGAGTCTCCCTGCCACCTTCCAAAGAACAGTTTTTTTTTTTTCCAAGGTGCTATACTCTAATTTGGAAATTACATCAGGGACTTTGGAAGTGTCCATGAATTATTCAAGCCCATCAGGAAAATGAGCCAGTTTCTCAATGGTCTGTTCAAGTCCCATCTATTTCCTCCTGTAGATCTCCATCGTGTCTTCCCTTTTCCTCTCCTGCTCTCCCATGGAGGGGCTGCTTTGAACTTGGAGTTAGACGGATCTCTCAACCTCGAGCACATTCCTTTACTTGTAAGCTTCCGTTTCTTAATCAGTAAGATAGGAATAAGAATAGTCACTCTGTAGTGTGGAAGTGAGGGTTATCCAAGATTAAATAAGAGAAGACTAGCTCCAGGGCAGTATGTTCAGCTTTTCTTCTTTGTCCTTCTCTCACATAGCATTCCGCTTTACCCCGAGAGCTCCACATCCTTCCAGCCTTCTGGGGTCACCCTTTCTATAACGTAACTGCCAGGCAAAGTAACCCAAGTTCCCATCCTCTTGGACCACAGGAAAGCCAGCCTCCTTCTAAACATTTCCGAAGGTTCCACGGCCACGACTGTCACTCATTCTCACCCATTAGTGTACCCCCTATATCTCCCCTCTGCCCCAGACGTTGGGTGGCCCCTTCTCCCAAGTGTGGAGAAGCCAGACCCTCCCATCACGAGCTGGAGGCAGCACCAAGAGAGCGCTGCTGGTTCCTTTGGCGTCTACTCCAGACTTGAGGCTATTAGAGGCAAATCCCAACGCAAAACAAGAGGACTGATGTTTGAAATTACTTTATTAGCACACTTGCACAAAATGGTATATAGTTAAAGCGATGCTTCGTCACACTCCAATTTCCTACCCCAAGAGGAACCACTGTTTTTAGTTCCTTATGTATCTTTCCAGATAGTCTGTGGATTTACAAGGATACATTTTTTTCCCAGAAAATAAACACTGACACTTAATATTATAAACCAAGGCTCTGAAGTCTAGAAGTTCCAGTGCACAGCCATGTCTCCCTGTGGTCCAGCTTGCTGTCACTTCCCAGCGTCCCCTCCCACTCAGAACCAAGCCCTCTCTCTCCTGCTCTCCCCTTATCATAAGCCACTAGCCTCTCAACTGCTCCCAGAGCCAGTTGACATACACAACTGCTTCTTCATCTCCAGAGTAGCCTATTCTCACCTGCACACGGCAAAAGCCCACGAAGACATCTTCCCAACCAAAGGTCAGCTCTCCTAGGAGCCAGTTACGCCCCACCTCTCAAGCCGCGGATACAAATGCAGCAGCTGGCGGAAGAGTAACATTCTGTTGCATTTGTCCCCACTGCATGGTAGTTTTCTGTTGGCCAAGCTGGTTTCAGCAAATGCTGCATGGCTGTTTCTCCCATCTACCAATTTTCTGTGCAGAGGCATTGGCTGAGTGTGAAGGATGCCCATTACCTCCAGGGAGCCCTGTGAGTGGGCATCACCAGCCCCACTTTACAGGTGAGCAGACGGGGCTCTGAGAGGCTGAATGACCTACCTGACCCCAGAACAGGCATCCAGTGTCGACTCCCACCCTGTGATTGACCCAACAACAGCCCTTTCTCTCCCGCTGCCGCCCACAGGGACTAACTTCACCAGATAATCAAACTGCTCCCCTGACTGCCGTCTAGGAAGCTTGCAGGCTGAGCTTAGACTGGAGACAAGAAAAGGAGCAGAGCTACATGTTGGAGGAAGAGGCATCGGGTGCTGAGCTTGCAGCAGCAAAAAGAAGGGATCCAAGGACAGTCAAAGGTTAAACAGTACATCGAAGCAGACAGGAGGCAGAGCAGAGCTGGTTGAAATGGGAGCAGCTTGCCCCAGTGCCTTCACAACCGGGTCCCAACCCACCTCGCAGTTCTCATCTCCTGCAGCTACATCCCTCTGTTTATTCCCAGCCCGTACAGCTCTCTACTGGAGGACCCCCTATACACCATTCTGCAAGCTTGAGCCATTCCACAAGCCTCCCTGCTCTGCCCATGCTGATTCTTCTGTCCGAACTCCTTCCCATCTCCTCTGACGTCATCCCTCTTGAACACCAAAGTTCTGAAACCCAGCTGAAGACACCTGGTCCATGACTCTAGCCATTCCTCCACCCCGTGCTGACCCACCCAGCTGGCTCAGAAGGTCGGGGTCTAGGGAGGAGGGAATCTCCTATTGCTAAACCTGCAAGGAAAGCTGACACAATGGAAGAAAGTTTTATTTCGAGTCTAATATATGCAAATTGTAATCTAATCTCATCATCTCATAGTTGGTAGAGCATGACAACAGAGAGAGAACAATTATAATCATAATTAATTATGAGCGAAATCGAAGATGTTTTTGAATATGTTTTGAAGCTCAACTGTTATTCTGAGGGAAGCTCTTCTGAGATTCATCACGTTTAAATGCAAGAGGACATGCTAGATATTGTGCAGGGTAAATCTTTTCCTAGTTTATTATATATATTTTTTATTATTGCCAACTATACCTTATGCTTGCAAGTGCCCAAATTTGTCACACAAATTTCGTTTACCTCTTCTCATCTGTGAGTGTAATTGTAGTCAGTGAGAACAATAATGACTCCAACCGCCCTGGCTCATTGCCACCACGGCTGGCACGTGACAAGCAGCCTCCAGCAAAGTCCCCACCCCAAGTAGTTCTAGAAGGCCCCAGACAACCCTCCTGCATGTTCCAGCCCCGTTCCTGCCAACTCTGCAGCCTCTCTGCTCTTCCACCAGGCTCCCCGGTTCACACTGCAGAAATATCCTCTTAAGTCTTAAGTTTATGTCTCCACTGGTACCACCACCAGTCTCTACGCCACTCTACTGAACACAGAAATCCCCCACCCCCTGCCCTGTGGTCTTCCCTGGTTTGCCAGCACGTACCAGCCATAAAGACTGTTCGTTGGACCCAGAGGTTTCCACTGGGGCTGCTACATCTCTCGCCTTGCCCTCTAGGTACCATTTTCCTGCCTCCGGCTGCCTCTTTGGGAAAGCAGCTCTCCAGAGTGACTGCAGCAGGAGCGGTGGTCACTGTGTTAGACACAGCTGCTGGCTCTGTCACTGCAGCTCTGCTCTGGGGGGCAGGGCCTTTCCTCACTGACCAGAGCAGTCTGCTGCCCACTAGAGATGCCCCAAACTCACTCTGGGTCAAGGGTCACGGGAGTGCATGGCAAAGTGGGACAGAAGAACGGCTCCCTCTCTTTGGCTGAGAAAGGGACCCCACCCTGAACTGCTTGGACCCCGAGACGTTACACTGACAACTGTGAAAGCGTTCCTTCCTTTTTTCACTACAGTGCATACGGTCTCTTGTTACAGTCCAGTCGTACACCCAGGCAGCTGGTCCAGGGGCATATGGAGTAGCAGGTACCTCGCTGCACAGGCTACGTAAGAGCCTCACTTCCCTCTAATGACTAAGACTCGGTTACTTAGCAACCACCTCAGCCACCACTAGTACCTTCCTCCCTTGGGGTCAGTTTTCTGCAAAGAGACTCCCCCACCCCCTGACACAGGTATTGCAATCAGGCAGGTCCCACCATCTCACCTGAGCATTCATGGGGAGAGCTGGGCTCCCACTGAGTCCCCATCAGGATAATCCTATCAAACATTACCTTCAATCATTTTTCACTAATTGAGCACCTGCTCTGTGCCAAACAACTCTCTGGGCCCTGGGGAGACAAAGTTCCATGCACACTTCACAGAATCAGGCTCAAGAGGTTACAGGTGACTTAACTGGAACCTCACAGGCAGTGAAGGCAGAGCTGGGCCACCCAGAACCAGCCTTCCTGTCCAGGCTCTGTGACCCCAGGAAGAGATTCTCTCCAAAGGTCCCCAAACCATGCTCTCTGCAGAAGCCTTCAGCTATACCAGGAAATAATTTTGCTTTTCCTGCCCATGTTTTGGCTTCTGCCCAATTTCCTGAATATGAGGGAATTCTGGGAGAATAAGGACCACTTTTAGAAACGAGATGAATCAAGGAGCATTTGAAAGTAAAATGTGAATTTGGGCTCAAACACAAGTGTTAAGTCTCTAATCTTCAAGGCATAAAATTTGCAAAGAGCCTACAGGCGTGGTGGGGAAATGGAGTTAGCATTGCAAATATGGGCTCCTGGTGGGATCTGAGGCCAAGCTCTGGCACTTTGCATGGCGCTAGGCACCCCTGCCCATGCTAATTGTGATTGGAATATTAATCCCCATTATTCAAACAGAGATGGCAACCCTCCACCGGGCCTTTGCATTCCACAATCCAGAACGTTTTCTGAGCCAGGCCCTGTGCCGAGCATTTATGTTATAGATATGAACCGGGCATGATTCCACTCTTAAGGATCACATGATCACAAACACAGAGGCAATCAATGACAGAAAGGACAGCAGCTGCCGCTAGTTGAGAGCTTCTGTATTCCAGGTGCCATGCCGGTACTTTGCATGCATGATGTCGTTTAATCTTTACAACCTTGCAAGGAGGTCCTATTATGCCCCAGTTCATAGAGAGGGAACTAATTCTGAGAGAGGTGCAATAATAACCTATCCAAAGCCAGGCAGCCAACAGACGGGAATCTGGGTCCACCTGGGGAATCCTAACCCGGGTCCATCTGACTTCAAAATCCATGCTGTTAACAACTGTTCAGTCATAATCACAAAACAGCAAGCCGAGTGCTGCACCAGAAGGGTGGACAGGGTAAAGTGGGGTGCAGAGGACAGGAGGAAGTAATTCAGTGGAAGAGGTGAAATGGAGAAGTGGAGAGAGTGAGTTGGAGGAAAAGCTTCCTAGAGGTAGTTGCCTTTGAGCTCAATTTAATAGAATCCTGGTGAGTTTTCCGGGTGGATGAGGAGTCAGGCAAGCATCCCAGGCACCAGGAACAACATGAACAAAGACAGAGCTTCAGAGTGTGTGGCATAAATAAGAGAAAACAAGTTGTTTTCAATGGATAGAATGCAGGTGAGTGGGGAAGGGCATTTGCTACCAGTGAGACTGGCAAAAACGTCTGGCACAGAAGAGCCTTGAATGCCGTGCTGACAGGGCAGGACTTCATCAACTGGAAGCCATTGAATGATGTAAAACACAAGATCAATCTGATGAGGGGTTTTGTTTCTTAGAAAATTCACTCTGGGGCATGTAGAGAATGGATTGATAAAGGGAATGGATGATAAGCTATGAGGACATTAAGGGTGGGGAGATGTGACACAACTTCTCAGGTCTCCTAACGGTTGAACAGACATATGCTTCTGAAGTTCATGTGCATCACTTTCTTGGTTGAAATATGACCTAAATAACCCCCCAGAGAAAAAACTTAAATGTCTGAGAAAATGGTTCCTAAAAAAGGCCAGCTTCATTTTTCTAAGTTCTATACTTGAGGCTCAGAAGTGATCGTGGCCCAGGCAGAAATGAAGACACTGGAAATTCCCCAGCAAAGCTGGGCTTAGCCTGCTGCAGACATGGGGAAGGCATGACCTTTTAGGCTCTGGAGAGCCATGATAACAACACACATTGCCCTGGGGATACAGGAAAGATATTCCCATCAGAGATCCAAAGGTCTGAATAGCATTTTTCCTGGCTTACTTTTCAAAAAAACCTGAGATTATGGCTCTGGGCTCCAAAGGCTGCCAGGACAGTGTCTGTCATATTTTGTTTTAAAATGCTAGGGATTTTGCACTTTGCTGATATGCCAAGAAAACACTGGCTTTTCAGAGACATCGTTTTATAAATTGCATTTCTTATCCTAGGACTAAAACATCTATCGCCACAAAGGACACAGCGGGAATCCAAAGGAAATAAAATATAGGCTGTATAACCTGTCCAGCCTAAAAGGATCATTTTACACATGCGATTTCCTTCCACACTGTGCCGTGTGCAGACATGTTGCTTATAAAGTTGTCATTTCAGAAGATGCAACAGCTTTGGGGGGAAGAAAAAGTTGCATTGAGAAAAGAAAGCTGCATTGCCCATCTTTCATGGCATAGCATTTCCTTAGGAAACATTTCAGGGGGACAAGAATAAACAAACAAAAAATTAACAAAACATACGATTTGGAGTCAGAAAGCCCAATTCTGCCTCTCACCAGCTGCATGAGCCTAGGCAGGTGACTTCCCATTCAGGGTTTCCTCCTCTGCAGGAAGAGTGTAAGGAGAGCCCCTACTTCATCGGATACCGCGAGAAAGAAATGGGACGATGCCTGTGAGATTCCCGGCAGGGTGCCTGACGGAGGGCGAGCATCTGCCAAATGTCAGCTGGTGTGACCCCGCCATTATTATGATTATGATTGATATATTAACCTTTAATCTTATTATAAAAGTAATCACCTTCACATTCATTATTTTTAATAAGATATGCTAAAAGAAAAATAAAATTTTCAGCCATGCATAGCCTTGCTGACCCAAATAATACTGTGCCTATTTCTATGTTTTACCTTCTTGTCTATTTTCTATCCAAATATACTGGGGTATATACAGAAAAAAATTTCAAACATAGGACCATACTATACATGCTTTTTGTCAGTGAGCTCTGTGGCAGGAGACCTCATGAAGGCAACAAACTAGTGAGAACCACCCTGTCCATACTCTGCACTGAGTGGAAAGGGTATAAGCATGTACCCAACGTAAGCAAGTGACCCAGGATTCAAAATTCCTGATTTCTTTCTTGACCAGCAGCCAGCCGTGTGTGCAAGCTTTCTAAGAAAGAGGTCATGCTTGGATTCCCATCTATCATAAATAGTCACTACTAATCCTTCGCAACCGAGTTCTGATATTAGTTTCCATTTTCTTCTTACTAAGCAGTTGGTGAAATTGTATAGGCAGATGAGGCGAGGAGTCTGTTTGTGTTCAGATCTGTTGAGGTCCAAGGTGTGTATTGTATTCTTCTGGGATTTCTGGGTTTGCTGCAAATCTCTGTCTGCATATAAATAACCCATCTATTCTGAGGCGCTGCTTTGTCCTGTTGTGTCCCTCAGTTTCCCCTGTTACTGTCCAGGCTCAGAAGTCCTCTAAGTACAACCACATCGAGTCCCTTCCTAGAGAGCTCTGCTTCCTCCAAGGCTCTCTGAAAAATGCCCTTTGCTAGTTAGTGATGGTCTAGAAATGGCAACTCTACTTGCCTGGACATATAGTTCTCTGTGCAATTTAGAAAACTGCTGGAGTGAGACAAGGATGGTGGTAATGCACCCCCTCTATGGAGAAGAGTAACTTCCCAGATCCCCCAGGGAATCCAGCGCAATCCAAATAAAAATGGGTTGCCCTAAAGGCAGCCTCGACTTTGGGTCGCAACCAAAAGAAATACAAGTACAGTTGTGAAAGCCTTGAAAAGTGAGGCAGGTCTGTATTCCAAGATCTCTTTGCGAGCATGCAAAGGGGAAATTGCATGTCACAAAACCAAGCAAGATTTCCTTTAAAATCTCTTTACCCACCACTGTCTCCAAAATCCATTGCTCCTAGCAACTGCATCTTTCTTTCTCATCCCTCCCCCACAACAGGCTCCCTCCTCCTCACTGGCCTGCCTCTTCACCCACAGTAGGTATTTTGTTTTGTATCTGGATGCCCTTGCTGATGAAGATCTCCATGCTGTTTGCTACCATTAATATCCTCAGAAACACATGGAAAGATATGGAAATCGGATACTATAAAAAGAAACAGAGAACAAAAAAAAAAAATCTTGGAAAGAGTAGAATTTAAAAACTCAATAGCAGGTTTGGAAGATAAGAGTTGAGGAAATCTGCCTCCCACCCCCCCAGAGTAAGTATTAGAACAAAGAAGTAGAAGATTTTTTAAGAGGATCAGGAAACCCAAACAATTCTTATTCAATAAGAACAATTCAAACAATAAGAACTTCAGGAAGAAGAAAAAAAAAAAAAAAAAAAAAGCGAGGGAGAGAGAATAGAAGGGAGAAAATCTTCATCAGGATAATTCAAGAAAATTTCTCAGGCAGATAGGAGAGTTCAGGTGGAGAGAACCCACCACCTAGGGCCCTACACAGTGGATAAAAATAGACCAATGCCAAAGCACCTAATTGTGAAATTTCAGAACTTCGGGGGGAAAAATATCTCTCAAGCTCCCAGCAAGGAAATTGTCACATCCAAAAGATCAGATATAACTACTGCTGTGGATTGTTCAACTGCAAACTGGTAAACAACAGTGAATACCTTCAAAATTCCGAAGAAAAATAAATCCCGGGCAGAGAATTCTAGAGCCGGCCAAATTGCTAATTGAGTGTGAATAGAGATTAAGAATATTTTCAGAAATGCAAGGTCTCAGCACACCCATGCACCTGTTCTCAGGATGCAGCTTGAGAGTGTGCTGTTTCAAAAAAGGGGGCTTCCCTGGTGGCGCAGTGGTTGAGAGTCCGCCTGCCGTTGCGGGGGACAGGGGTTCGTGCCCCGGTCCGGGAGGATCCCACATGCCGCGGAGCGGCTGGGCCCGTGAGCTATGGCCGCTGAGCCTGCGCGTCCGGAGCCTGTGATCGTCAACGGGAGAGGTCACAACAGTGAGAGGCCCGCGTAACGCAAAAAAAAAAAAAAAAAAAAAAAAAAAAAAGTGGCAAGCCCAGACAGGGGAAGACAGAGTGCAGGAAACAGGAGGACGAGGAGGAAATCCTCAGGGAGGGGAGAAGGGAGATGGCAGGAGGCAAGACGTGCGCCAGGCGCAGGGGGCGCCCATCCAAGCATGGAAGGGGCCAGAAATTCCCAGAGATGGATTCAAGGAGATGAAAGCTACAGACAACCCGATGCAAGCAAACATCTTGTGAGGACATTTAGCTCAGGCTTGAAGCGGTAAGACCCATATAGAAAAACTAATCAGCACAATAATAACACATCCAGGGGAAAACTTTTTTTTGCTGAAATGTATTACATGACTCAGAACAAAAAGTTTGCAAAGTCAAACCATTACAATACATAGATCTTATTTACATTTGATTCGAAAAGGAAAAGGAAATCTTCAGAATGTCAATACTCAGAAAGGACAATGTGGTTGCCAAGGGCTGGGGGGAGGGGAGTGGGGACAGAGGTTAATGTTTTAATGTTTAATGGGGACAGAGTTGCAATTTTACAAGATGAAGAGTTATGGGGACGGATGATGGTGATGGTGACACATTGTGCATGTATTTCAGGCCACTTAAAAATGATTAAGATGGTTAATTTTATGTTTGTGTCTTTTACCAGAATATGTAATAAAAAAAATTAGAAAAAATATGGAGGTTATCATTTCTAACTGATACCAATTCCAGATATTATAGTAGATAACAAAGCCTTCAGTTATTATATTCTTAGTTAATTTTGGATTGTTCTTTTTTTTTTTTTTTTTTTTTTTTTTGCTTTCTAAGGATTCCTTAGTTTGCAAGGCCAGTTCTCAGATTGGAAGTTCAATGTTGCTGCTTTTCTCAACCATTCAATTATTTTGCTGTGTCTTAGTGGAAAATAAAATTTCAGATTCAAAACCTAATCAAGATGTTTCTCAGCCGTACAATTTTATTTGTGTCTCTTTAATCAACAAACCAGAAGTGAGGGGAAAATGCATTGATACAAAGAAATGGAATAATCCAGAAAAAGCTAAGCAGAGAGAAAGGAGGGTAGATCAAATGGAAAGCATAATGTGCTAGAAATAGATTCAAATGTAGGTCATTTAGAATACCAAGATGCTCAATTGTGTAAGAAAAAAGAACTAGCTATATTCTGTTTTATGACATGTTATGATGGCATAGCAACACAACACCTTTGAAAATAAGGTGAAATGATAGTCTAAAGATGGAGACAGAAAATGTTCTCTGTGAAGGGCTTGATAATACATATTTTAGGCTTTGCAAGCCATAAGGTCTCTGTGACAGCTACTTACGTCCCATTGCAGTGTGAACGCTGCCACAGACAAGAGTAAATGAACAGTGGTGGCTGTGTGTCAATAAAACTTTATTTAAAAACTCAGCCATCAGGCTGGATTTGCCCACAGGCTACAGTTTGCTGGTCATGCTCTGGTCTCTCCCTCCTCCTCCTCCCCGCTGCTCTACCTGCTCAACCCCTGGCTCTCACCCACATCAGCCTTTCTGTTCCTCAAACCTATGAAGTCTTCTCCCATCTCAAGATTTTGCTTTTGCTGTACCCCCTGTCTGCAACATTCTTGCAGCAGACTCACATCTACATTTCATGCAAGAATCTACTCAAATGTCACCTCCTTAAAGAAGTCTCCCCTGATCCCCCATCTATGATACCAGCCTTCCCCAGCCACAACATACTTCATCTACTCACTTTCGATTTCTGCTTTTTAGTGTGTTTATCATCACCTGACACATTGCACATCTGACACATCTTTAATTCTTTTCTTGTTGCTGATCTGTCTTCCCAGCCTAGAATGTAAGCTCCATGAGCAAAAGCTCTGTCTACTTTGCTCATTGTCGCCTCCCCAGTGCCTAGAACACTGCCTGGTCCACATTATCAGAGCTAAATAAATATTTTTTGAATCTGTAGATGAATGAATGAATGAATAAATGGATATCTGAAGCATTATGGCTATTAGAAAACTTCTCTCAGTGAAGGACACATACATTCTCTTTTCATCTAGAAGAGCAAATTCTCATTTTTCTTCATCAATGATGTAGCGAAACACGAAAAGAACTTCCATCTCCCACTTTTACAAATAAATGGCACAAAAATCTTCCCCTGTAGATAGGATGTTTCTTAAACATGTCTAAGCACTGGTGACGTATGAACAATAAAGCCAGCTCCTTCTAATTTTTAAAATAATTTTTTTTAAAGATTGTTCTTTATAAAAGAATTGTGTCATCAGAGGTGAAAGGCCCTCATCCATCCCTCTCTTCCCAGAGGGGACCATGAGGCTAGAGAGGGGAGAGGAACTCTCAAGGTCACAGAGCAGGAGGGCAAAGGCTCTGACCAGCATCCTTACAGTGAGTCAAGGCTACGTAACTTTGCACTCTAAGATAACACATTTTCAGAAGCACGTCTTTTTTAATTTTGAAAGTAGCATTTATAAGAAAATGGATTCAGCTATTAAGCGGGGAGCTTTAACATCTAATGGATTCTTCCCTGTCTCTCAGTTATAAATAATCAGAAAATGAATATACTCCCCCCACCTCTAAAAAAAAAAAAAAAGCCCCAGTTGCATGAGAAATTATTTTTATCTTTCAAACAAAAATTCTGGCTTTGGAGTTTAATTAGCTAATCCTTGGTATCTCACATCAAAATTAGTTGTCTTTCCAATGCAGGTGTATAATCATTGAAGTGTTTACCAGGGAGCATCTTTCATCCATTTTCAAACCATTTTTCTCTTATTTTGAGTATCTGCAGTAGAAAGAGCTTCTTAGTCCTTCCACTACTTCTTTTCCCAAACCTGCTGAGGCTGGAGAAGGAAATCAAATTGACTGAGAACCAACAATCTACTCTGTTGTGAGCATTTTATAGATGTGATCTCACTTAATCTTCACCCCCGCCACTTGAGGGGTTTACTTTTGTTTTACAGATAAAGGAACAGGCTGGGAGAGGTAAAGTTAGTTTTTTTCAAATTCAGGGAAGGAAAGGGAACAGAGGATTTAGAATCAGACAGACTTTCATCAAATTTCAGCCCCAGACCTACCTACTCTGCGACTCTGGACGAGTCACTCAACTTCTCTGAGCCTCCAGACCAGTGCTGTTCAGTAGAACTTTCTAGGAAAATGGAAAGAACCTGTATCTGTGATGTCCAGTGTGGTAGCTACAAGCCACATGGGGCTCTTGAAATGTGTCTAAAGCAACTGAGGAATTGAATTTAAATGTTACTTAATTTTAATTAATTTAAATGTACATAGTCACATGTGACCCATGGCTACCATATTGGTTAGTGTAATTCCAAGCAGTATTCTCTTAGACACAGGCAAGAGGGCCCCCTGTTCTGGACTGTGCACTTTCCAGGCCCTATACTGCTCTCCTCTGGCCACAGCCCTCCCCACGGGGTGAGGCGTCCACAGTCCCCCTGGCTCATACCTACTCCCCACCTCCAGACCATGCTCTGAGTGTCTGAAACCATGATCTGGAATTCCTGCCCAAACAGCCCAAGTCCAGGGCCGCCGAGACCTCTTCCTTAGTGTCAAGCTTCCAAGAGCAATCTGTACCTGTGTCGTTCACGCCTCTGACCCCAGGAGTATCTAGAAATGGTCATTTGGGGGACATGTAAACACACCTTACACACAAGACTGATGGATCCACATGGGATTGCACAAGGAAGGCCCCCTGTGACGCTGCATAAAACCAGGTGTGAAAAGAGTGCAGCTGGGAACCCATTCTCCCTGCAGCCCAGTTGCCAATGTGGAACTCACCAAGAGCTTTCCCACACATCCCCTTGAGCCTAAGCCTTGGTATCTCACATCAAAATTTGTTATCTTTCCAATGTAGCTATATAACTGTTGCTACTGTTTGCAGCCAAAGAACGTTATTCCACTATCTTATCTCCCAGCAGCAGCTCCCAGCCCAGAAGATTCCTGCTGCAAGAAATTATCACAGCTCCTGCTTCCTACTTTTTAGAAATCCTTGGGCTCTGCCTGTCTCCAAGCCTCTCTCTCCAGCCTCCCATCAATATGCTCTGGAGAATGGGTTCTTCAATCCAGCAACCGGCCCATCACCCCCACCACACCCCATCATACAAGCCTGGAGGTCATCCTGGGCCCCTCCTTTTCCATTATTCCTCACACCTGCTCACCTACCAAGTTCTGTCCAATCAGTCCCATTCTTCAGGCTCATCCTTGGTCTCTGAGGAAGATGTGGGTTCACATCTTTTGGCTCTGCCATTGCAGTTGAGGCTGCTGCTGCTATCTTATAGAAGAACAGGTGGTGCAGGCCATGGCTGCACAACTGCAAAAGCCAACTCCAAGGCCAGTGACTGTTTCTTTTGAGGACAAAGAATGTCTTCAGGTTAAGACAACGACTAAGGAGGAGTTAACTTGGAAAATCTGTGAATTATAATTTCCTCAAATATGTCTTTCTGAAACTTCATCAAATGTGGGTTTAAGTAAAGCCTTCTTCCTAAATTGCAATTGTTTGGCCACTGACCCCTCAGAAGGGAAGTAAAAGAGATTTTCATTTTAAATCATCTATCTCAGTAGAGTCGTTTTTCCCCCACAAAGTCTAAGGGCAGAGATGATTTTGAATGAAAGAGAGTTCAGAAAGAAATCAGACAGGGACAGATTGCCTGTTGCTTCTTTAGGTATGCTGTTGCCTGACCTGTGCCCTCTTCCTGGCACGCCCTTTCCCCCTTGTCTACTGATGAACTCCTATTCATCCCTCCAAACCCTCCTTGAATACATCCCATGTGAACTCTTCCCCCCCGACACACATCTATGGAGGCAAGTGTTCCTTCTGTTATCTCCTACAGCTTCTTATACAGCCCTCTCTTAGGACATTCCTCATGCTGCATTGGAATGTATTCATTTACCTACACCAGACAGTGAGCCCTGGATATGGAGGGTAGGAGAGTTGGGAAGAAGGGAGGGGAGGACATGCTTCTTACAACTAGTTAAATCACACCTGGGAAATGAATTCCTCTGTCAGTCTTTCTGTGTCCCTGAGGGCCTGAAGCATGCGGAAGAGGAAGAAGAGGAGGAGGGGAGAAGGTGATGGAGAGCAAGACCGTCAAGGAAGGAATTAGTGACCGTAACCTGATAGGCAGCGTCCGAAGCCAGGAGAAACCGAAGCAGTCAGGACTCCTGGGGCCGGCATGTGGCAACTGCAGTCCCACATGAGCTGGGAGTCAGGGGCATGAGAAGCAGGGTCCAGGGCCCAAGACAGGAGCTGATGGGGTTTAGACCCAGTGCCGAGATGTTGTTTCTACATGTCCTGGACTTGTAGAAACAGGATCAATCCCATGATCCTCTCAAGGTTTGGAGTGATTCCCCCCAAACAGATCTGGGACAGACACGTAAAGGCAGCAATGGGTACGGTCAGTGTTGTGACAGAGGTGTGGACAAGATGTTTCGGCAGCCCAGAGGCGGAACTCACCCTGTCCATAAGGGTGGAGATCGGAGCTCCAAACCCATGGGGCAGCTGAGACAGGTCCTGACTCCTACAGACCTAATCCCCTCCCCACCAGAGCCCCAGGCTGCATCTCTACGAATCTAAAAGCTGGACAGACTGTCACTCCAGTGATCCGTCCCGAAGGGCTGAGCAGAGGGGGAGAATGGTAGTGACAATATTCACAGGCTGGAGACACAGGAAGCAAATAAGAGCAAGGAGCCCCCAAAGGAAGGGAGTCCTCCAGAGCAAGTCGGAAACACGACACCGGCAGGAGCCCGCGTCTCCCCGGCAGTCTGGTGTAAGTAAGTGAATAAACTGTGTTTCCCAAGACCTGTGTGGTGAGCGCCTGTTGGTCTTGGCTGCACGTTGGAATCAATCAGGGAGATTTAAAAATACTGTTGCCTGAGCCCTTCCCCAGAGAGTCTGAGTTCATGGGTCCGGGGCCCGGCCTGGGCATCAGGATTTGATCAAGCTTCCCGGGTGATTCCAATGCACAGTCAAGATTGAAAAGCACTGATTTAAAGGGAGATGACACCGGATCCTTCTCAGACAGAAAGGGAGGGAGGGAAACGCTTAGAGGCAAAGATGGAAGGAAGCAATGTGACCACATGGAGGTGTGGAGAGCTTCTTCCAAGACTGCAGAGGCGCTGACTGGGGAGGGCCTGGGTTTCTGTCCACAGTGAGGGCGGGTGTCCCCGCCACACCAACTCTCAGCCCCCTCTTACCAACTGCATCTGTTCCTTCATAAGGCATATTCCAGTAGCTCCAACTGGTGCCTGTGCAGTTGGTAAAAGAGGGGAATGACATCAGGACAAAGCAAAAGGTTCATAATTTCATACCTGATTTTGCCCAACATGTTCATGACTGATGAATCATAGCAGCATAAGAGAAAACTAAACGTAAACCAACACAGCTGATCGCAGCCCTGTTATATTTTTTAATTTTATTTTTAAATTATCATACTGTAAAATCGACCTTTTGCCTTTCGTGTCCATTTCTACGAACGTTAACACGTGCACACATTTGTGTAACCTCCACCACGATCAGGATACAGAACAGCTCCTCCAACACCCAGGGAAACTCCCCCACTGCTCTCATTCATTGTCACACCTTCTCCCCATTCCTATTCCCCAGCAACCACTGATCTGTTCTCCATCACTGTAGTTTTGTCTTTTTGAGAATGTCACCTAAATGAAATCAGACCGAGCGTGACCTTTTGAGGATGAATTCCTCCCTGCTGCGTGATGCCTTTGAGAAATTTCCAAGGTGGTTCATATATCAATAACCTGCTCCTTTTTATGGCTGACTAGTACTTCCTTGTTTGGATGTGCCTCCATTTATCCATTCACTCACTGGAAGACATCTGTGTTGTTTCCAGTGTTTGGCAGTATGAACACAGCTGCTGTATACATCTGTGTACGGGTTTTTGTGTAAGTTTAAGTTTTCATTTCTCTAGGATAAATAACTAGAAGTGAGATTGCTGATGAATGCAGTCCTGTCATGTTTGGGGGCCCAGTTTTTAAGAGTACAAGGATTTTTAAGAATAAATAAAATAGTATTAGAGAAGGAACATGGTACAGTTCACGGCATGGAATAATCTGTCTTTTTTTAAGTCTATTTACTAACTGTATTATCATTTTCCTCCCCAGTGGTGCGTCCCAGGGTTGTTGGAAGGATTCAATGAAATGCTTTCTGTTAAGTGCTGGCCCGAGATAAATGCTCCACATTCATTGATTCTCCTTTCCTTTCTTTTATCCACACAACTTCAGTGAAATCTGTTTTAAAGTTCCTTAGGTCTTAAAGCTCTGTTTGGCATGTTTGACACTGTTTTCTTAAAAGTAAGCACAAATCCTTCCTTGTTGACAATTTTCTAAGGAAAAGAATGAAGCAAAGGCGTTCTGTTTTTGACTCAGAAATGCATTTATAGCTTTTCTATACATCCGAGACAATTTCATTCTGTCCATCCTCCTCTGGACATCCCAACCCCAACTCCATCTTTGTTGGCCCTGATCACATAGCTAATATTTGTTGCATGTGTTGGTCCACCCCGCTAGCCTGTGAGCTCCTGCCGACTTCCTACGTGTCTAAGTCGTTGGGGAGGAAGAAAACTTTCCTCGACCCTCATAGGGTCTTCTGGCCGATCTAAGGATTAAATTGACATGAGACAGATTAACAGGAGAAAATTGAATTTCATTTCATAGGTACAAGAACCCCACATAGGTACAAGAACTCCCACCATGTGAGAGGTTCAGAGACAGAAAAGTAAAATGAGGTAAAAATGCCATCCTGAGCTAAGGAATGAGTCAGAGGCCTGGGGCTTCCAAGTATGGGAGGGTCAGTGACAGGGCAACAAGAAGAAGGGCAGATGTTTGATAATTAAATGTTTGCCCTGCTGCACAGATGTGACTTAGATGAAATTTATCTCTGAAAATAACTCTTTTTCCGGGAAAAATCTTCAATTTAAATTCTTCTAGGTAGTTAAGGGAGGGGCAGTAGTTTCTCTTGAGCCCAAAGGGTCTCAATTGCCTTTAGCTCAAAACAATCCACATGTCAAGGTGGCGCATCTTGGGGAGGCCCGTTCTGCACCGCCACATCCTCAGTTTCTGGCACCAGGCCTAGAGCAGAACAGAAATCGTGCAAGTTTGCTGAGGGAATGAGGGAATGCCTGGAATGTAGCTACAGCTACATGACCTAGAAAGATTTTGTTTCACATCTCTGTCTGGCTGACAGTTGGCCACCTTGAATTTTACACGGCATTCAAACACCTTTTACCTGGGTTTTCCAGGAAGAAATAACATCAATTGCAAGAAATGAATATATTCAATTCATCTGCAAGTTCCTTGGAGAAAAACACTCATCCACGATCAGTTCTGTTGATTTGATCAGATCAGCTCTTCCTATTTAGAGGGCAAAGGCATATAGTAAATCTACTCCCCACCCCAGCCCCATTGCTTGCCACATGGGTCTTCCAGAAGGTTTGACCCATTATGAAATCTTCCTAGGTGACGCTGTGCTAAGATACCCTGTATCCTAATAAGAAACAAGTTTTCTTCCAAGATAGAGCCCAGAAATAAAAATAAGTCCTCTAATCACTGAAGTTTCCACTCTGCAAGATTAAAGTTCATTGCACACCAAGATAGAGACCCAAGTTTAACTATAGCAGGAGATGATATGGTATATCGGACACCCAAGTTGGAAAGATACGGCTAAAACCTCAAGGAAATGTTTGTGGAAAGGGATTGCAGGCTGGAAAGGGATGTCATTTAACATGATCACTAAACAAAGCCCAGTGCTTTTCTGCCCCATTTGGACAGCTCCTCATTCTTCAAGGCCCACCTCAAGGTCTACATTTCATGGCTCTCTGCACCTTTCCTCCTCCCAACAGAAGCAGGCTCAGTCCTTCCCTCTCCTGTGATCCTGCAGCTTCCTGCCCCTGCAGTGGCTTTAGTAGAGCAGTTCTTCCCTGTGTTGGGAATATTTGCATCTGCTTCCCCCACTAGGAGAGGAAATGGGATCTTATTCCTCCTGGATCCTCCCACATCTCTTAGCATATTTTAGGAAAAATGGTAACAGCAGTTTGCATTTACTGAATCCTACAGGGCTCCAAGCACCCCTGCTAGGTACCTTACAAACACCATTTCCTTTAATCCTGAAAACAAACCTGCAAGGTCGTTTTGTTTGATTTGCTTTTCCCCCCAATATATTTTGAAAAATTCCAAACATGCAGAACAGTTGAAAGAATTTTATCGTGAACACCCATAGACTCACCACCCAGATTCTACAATTAACATTTCATGATACTTGCTTTATCACACACTCTCCATCTGTCCATCCCTCTACATATCTATCAATCCACCTTATTTTCTGATGCATTTTAAAGTAAGGACAAATGTATTTTTAATCTCTATTTTACAGATTCACAAAGTTTTAGTGAGGCTGAACATTTTGCAAAAGGCAACACAGCAAAGTGGTAGAAATAGGATTTAATTTCCCATCTGCTTACTGCAGAACCCATGTTCTTCCTACTCTATCATCCTGCATCTCATCAATATTTGTTGAATGAATGAGTGATGTCATTTGTGAAGAGCAATGGTAAAGAGATGCTAGTTTATTGGCAAACAAAAAGCTGCCTTGAAGTACGCTATGTCAATATTTTGAAGAAGGTTTCCTTTGGTAATCAAATAAATATTATTTACTGGGCTACGAATTTATATTAGAATTTACATTAGTGTGGGGGAGATAGACAATTTAAAAAAAAACAAATTAAAAAATTGGAAAAATTCAGATAGTGATTATGCTATGAAAGAAATCAAACAGGATGAGGCTCTAGGGAGGGTGTGCATACTGCCGCTGACACTGGTTGGGCAGAAAGGAGAGGGGAGAACGACCCAGGAATGTAACAGTAACTCTGGGGGTGAACCCGAGTGATGAGAAGATGCCAGCCTTGAGGGAGAGCTGGAGGAAGCATATTTCACCCAAAAGGAAGAGCAGGTGCAAAGTCACTGAGGTGGGAATGATTTTGGCATGCTTGGGGGATAGAAAGAAAGCCATAAGGGCTGAGCAGACAAGAGTCATAACAGATGAGGTTGCAGAGGGTAGGGGTGGCCTATGAGGTAGAAATCTTAAACGTATTGATAAATATAGATGCAATAGGAAGCCATCAGAGAATTTTCAGAACGGAGGAGTGCCAAGGTATTTAAAGATTACTCTGACTGAATATGGGAAACAGACTTTAGGAGACAAGAATGAGAGCAGGGAGACCAGTGTAACGAGCTGAATTTTGTCGTCCCAAAATTCACGTGTTGAAATCCTAACTGCCAGTACCTCAGAATGTATTTGGAAGCAGGATCTTTACAAAGGTAATTAAGTCAAAATGAGGTCATTAGGGTGGGCTCTAATTCGATATGACTGGTATCTGTATAAGAGGAGATCAGGACACAGACACACAGGGAAGAGTATGTGAAAACTCAGGGAGAAGATAGCTATCTATAAGCCAAGGAGAGAGGCTTCAGAAGAAATGCACCCTGTTGACAACTTGTTCTTGGATGTTTTGACTCCAGAATTATGAGAAAATAAATTTCTGTTGTTACAGACACCCAGTTTCTGGTATTTCGTTATGGCAGCCGTAGCAAACTAATACAACCTGTTCAGAGACCATTGCCATGGTCTATTTGAAATATGATGGTGTTGCAAAGAGAAGCGGTAAGATTTAGGATCGATTAGAAGCAGAGCCAGCAGAATATGCTGATAGATTGGACATGAAGGAGAGGGAAAGAGAAGAATCAAGGTCAGGGATGACTCTTCGGATTGGGCTTGAGCTACTGGTTGAATGGAGATAGGGAAGCCTTGGGGAAGAACTCACTGGGGTGGAATTCCAGAGTTCTGTTTTGGACAAGCTAAGTTGAGAAATTGAGCAGGCAATAGCACATGAACTTCGTTGCACCCTCATGGTAACGACAGAAATAACCAATTCCACTGAGCATCTGTTAGGTGCCAAGCACCATGGGAGGCACTTACACAAAAAAAGAGAAGAAGAAAATGTAGACCTTGTGATCCAGAAAGCCAAAAACTTATTTTAAATCCTCAGCAATATATGTCGCATAGTATTGTATTTTTCTAGTAGCCAACGTTAGACAAACAAAAGTCTTGAGGAGAGCTGCAATGATATAATAAATCTGGGGGCATTTCTGGGGCCAGGTGTATGTAACACTTGTCTGAGTAGGAGTGGAGGATGTGACACTGCCTACATAGTCATGTTAAATGATCAGAAATTAACTGAACATGTTTTTGTTAAGATGATTTCATTTGTCTAGGAAGCTGCATTCTTAGAACAAAGAGAGTCAGGGACAGAAATGTATTATAAGTTCCACCTTCAGACTCAACCCACGCAAGTCAAAAGCAAAAAAGTTGCATTATCCCTGAGTTCATGAACAAATGGTGCTTGACACCCATAGAAATGATAAGGGATGGAGATGTCGCCCTCTTTTTGTCTTCTTTGGAATGGAGAAGCAGAAATCCATACTACCTTGACTTCTTGCTCTAGGCTACAGACACTTGGCCAGCATGTTTACTACCAGGTATGGAGCTGGGTCTTGGTCAAGGTCCCAGCCTGGTCCCTGATGGCAACACTGGGGCTTAGGTCAATTTTTCCCTTTTGCTCTCCATGGTAACATTTGGTATACTTTTCCCAGTCTTTTCCAGGATCCTCTTAGTTAGATCATGATGAATATAGAGTTTTCACTCTGACCTTTTTTTTTTTTTTTTTTTTGCGGTACGCGGGCCTCTCACTGTTGTGGCCTCTCCCATGGCGGAGCACAGGCTCCGGACGCGCAGGCTCAGCAGCCATGGCTCACGGGCCCAGCCGCTACCTGGCATGTGGGATCCTCCTGGACCGGGGCACGAACCCGTGTTCCCTGCATCGGCAGGCGGACTCTCAACCACTGCACCACTAGGGAAGCCCCACTCTGGCTTTTTTTAACTTAACATTGTATTGTGAATATTTTTCAGGTCATTAAAAATTGTTTGACATTACATGCCAATGGTCATTAGATATTTCCTCATCTGGACACATGCTAATCTAAGCAAGTCCTTAGAGTTGAATATTCAGGTTGTTACAAATCATTTCCCTTCAAAGGTAATGGTGTAGTTAGTGATTGGAATGCAAATTTGGGTATTTTTTGACTCTACTAAACAATGATATTTTTATGGACAGAGCAATATCTTTGGGCCACATGTTTAAATTCTGTTCACCATTGGTTCTGTCTATAATTCTTCTCTCCTTCATCCTTTCTGTTATGCCTGATACCCTCACTAGAGCCCCCCTAATGTCCCTCTTTAGCATTCAGTGTCAGCAACTCCCCTACAACATCCCCACTTCCCATCCCCAAAGCAAAGTGCTGCCATGGACGCAGCCTGAGAAGGCATTGGAGGAATTCCTTGAAGTTGCATATGGAGAGGCTTAAAACCTAGGGCAATAAAGACACAGACCTACTAGAGAATGGACTTGAGGATATGGGGAGGGGGAAGGGTAAGCTGGGACAAAGTGAGAGAGAGGCATGGACATATATACACTACCAAACGTAAAACAGATAGCTAGTGGGAAGCAGCCGCATAGCACAGGGAGATCAGCTCGGTGCTTTGTGACCGCCTAGAGGGGTGGGATAGGGAGGGTGGGAGGGAGGGAGATGCATGAGGGAAGAGGTATGGGAACATATGTATATGTATAACTGATTCACTTTGTTATAAAGCAGAAACTGACACAGCATTGTAAAGCAATTATACTCAAATAAAGATGTAAAAAAAAAAAAACTAGGGCAAGACCATGGCTCCAGGTGGGTAGGGAGAGAAATCAAAATTATCAACAATTTAGAATCCCCAGTCAAGAGTGGTCTTCCTGAAAGCTCAGCTGAGAGGAGCAAAACCCTGCAGGAAAGTATAGAAGTCCAGTGGGCCAGCTACTCCAGTGCCCAGAGCAGAAGGACTGACATTCCAGAAAACAGCAGAACCAGTATCAGCTAATGATCTATACTAGAATTATAAATGATGTAATTTTGTTTGTTTGTTTGTTTTTTGTGGTACGCGGACCTCTCACTGTTGTGGCCTCTCCCATTGCAGAGCACAGGCTCAGGACGCGCAGGCTCAGCGGCCATGGCTCACGGGCCCAGCCGCATGTGGGATCCTCCCGGACCGGGGCATGAACCCGCGTCCCCTGCATCGGCAGGCAGACTCTCAACCACTGCACCACCAGGGAAGCCCTGATGTAATATTTTTATGGATAGTTTGGCTTCGTGTTTTGAAATGTGAATAAATTTTTTGTGAATTACAGTAAATATCTATTTATTGCATTACTCATTTTTCCAGCTATTGAATTCCAATCATTACATTAATAATTAAATTAATTAGATAAAGCCAATAAAAATAAAATATAGCTTGGTTTTAAGTGAAATAAATACAGAAATACCAGGATTTTCATTGTATGCCAGTGGAATATCTTTGCATATAAATCTTTCCACAAAATTATATAGAGTTTGACGCCCCGATGTAGAGGGGCATGTGACAACTTCTCTCACAGCTCAGGGCTGTGATTCTGAATAATTTGTAGCTGTCTTTCCAGCAGACTGTAAGAGTTACATCAGCCTTAACATTTCCTTCTTTACCAAAGTTGTCAGGAAGCTTAGCACTAAGTTTTGCATATGCAAATGCTATAGCCTTTATAAACAGAGATGTTCTTTTTCCATATATATTTCAAGTCCTTCCCATTAGGTCCTTTACCCTGTTATTGCGTTTTATTTTTTTCTTTGATTATACTGTAAACTACTTCATATCTTTTTTTTTTTTTAAGTGGTAATGTTGAGAAGAGAATGCAATCAGAATCCATGGTTTAAATGGTGGGAGCCTAGAGTTAAATCATCTTTGGTCAATTGACCAGGCGATAGCAGAGACTTTTCTCCTTCTCTCAACCTTTGTATTTTCTTATCTTTTAAAAAAAGCCACTGAGTAATAAGCCTGTACCAAGATCCCATTGTCAAAGAACTTGCCTCACCTTTCCCCTAGTTGACATGTAAGGTTTCTGTTGTTTTGACATTGATCTCATCTATTGATGATGGAGGACCATAGCAGCCTTCCTTGGGTGCCATGATGTCAAAAGATCCCAGATCCACCTGCAAACTGCTCATTGCTCATAGACTAGAGCTGAGGAATGTGTTTCAACTGGTCTTTTGAGTTTCCTCTTCTTCCCATAGTTTTCAATTACTTCCCAGCTACTTAGCATGGCATGTGGATTGTTATTGTGATGCAAGTGATACTGAACTCAGTGGGGATTTTATAATGTAGTCAAGATTGCAATATACATGTATGAACATTGAAAGGTAATTCTTTGAGCTAAGTTTTGGACATACTTAGCCTGATGAATAACAGGTAATTCAATAAATATTATGGATGGGAGGAAGGGAGGGAGGGAGGGAGGGAGGGAGGAAGGAAGGAAGGAAGGAAGGAAAGAAGGAAGGAAGGAAGGAAGGATGGAAGGAAAAATTCCAGCTGGCATCATGTTGTCAATAAACTCTCTGAAGATTCTGGGACCTAGATAACTTCACATCTTCTTCATAGTTTCTTTAAATCCCTGGGAGCCTGAGGTATTAAACTTGGAACTGAGGGCCATAAAATGGGAGAAATATCCTTACTCGCAAAAACACTAGGGGGAAAAAAGAAAGAAAAAAAGTAACCTTGATGTCTTCCTTTGGTCTATAAAGGTATTATTATTTCTAGAGATCTCTTGCATTGCTTGCATATGACATGCCTAGAAATGATTAGAAGCCTGAACAAGCAGTATCCTCTTCCTTACCTGCTTTGTACCCAAACCTTGCAAGCAGTCCTAATACTGTGGTTCAGAAGAAATAGGGAAAAACTTCACAAAAGAAAAAATAGTCAAGTCATCTATGGATGCTGAGAGTCACACACACACACAGTCCTTCTCCTCTCTCCCTTGAAGGCAGAAGGAGCCCAATGGGTGGTTCTTTCTGTCCTACTAAGCTCTCTGAAGTGGGTGCTCACATGGCTGGCTGGAATCTGGCCTCTCTCTCTCTTTTCCTGGGTCATGGCACCTACACCACCTCACACATCTGAGAATCTACACTAACTCTTCTCCTATCCAACATATCCTTGGCTCTGTGCTCTTCCTGATTCATAATCCTGAAACCTGCAGTTCACAGCTCCTCCCCACTAAATAAATAAAAAACATCATCTTAGAAGAGGGGAAAACACCTCTCTGCACCTTTCCTTGACTTTCCCATATATTTTTCTCTTCTTTAACCATCTCAAAGAAACCACAGAAAAAAATAAGAGCCTCATATCTGACGAAGTGACCAAAAACATAATCTCACTATGTCCTTCTGTCCCAAAGTTTAGCCAATATTAGAGCAAAGTGTAGCAGAAACAGGGTAGGCAAAAATTAAACCCTGGCTCTACCACTTGCAAACTGAGTGGACTTGACAAGTTATTTCTGAGAGCTCTCCTTTCTCGCTCAACAAAATGGTGTCATAATACCTATTGCACAGGGTTGCTGTGTGGACTCAAGATAATATATGTAAAGCACCTGGAGTACACTAGGCTTTCAAGTCCCGGAGCTGTTGTTAATGCACATACCTCATTCATGGCTCCCATCTATACTGAGTTGGAAAAGTGCCTTAATGGTGTCAAACAAGAGAGCATACTTCCTCGACCCAGGAGAGCAAACTGAAAGCACTGCAAAGGAAAAATGTATTGACACTGTGCCATTACCAGAACTAACACACATTCACTGGAAAGTCCCTTGGTGCCCATAAGCCATTACAAATCTACCAACCTTGAGTCTGTCTAAGCATGTTTTTAAGCAATTTATACATTTCAGCTTATAAAACCTACTGGGATAACAAGTTCCACCTGTTAGTCATGGCCCATAAATCTCCCCTTCACTAACACAACAGCCTTCAGAGAAGGTGATGAGACCCAGGGGAAGGAGTTCAGATGCTGTTTTCAAATGTGGGTTGAATCTGCCATTTTCTACCTGTAAGGGCTTAGATAAGTGGCTAACCTCCATGATCCTTGGTCACTTCCCTATGAAGTGGGGATAATAGTACCTAATCCACACATGGTTCAACCTCAGAGATTTTGACCCACTCTTCCTTCTTCCAAGAAATGTTTTTTCCACATAGATAGGTATCTTGTTCATTTTATTAAAGTTTTTATCCAAAGTGCACCTATGTAAAATATCCCATGTCTATACCATAAACACTTAAAAAACAAGACAAACGTTTTTCAGACATTGGACAATAAGCAGAAAAGTTACTGAGAGTAGGGAATAAGGATGAGCTTTAGGAATGCATTGGCTGTCTGCCTGGAGTTAACTTCTGGAACTCAGAATAGTCAGAAGAAGCCCAAACTGAGATTGAAATCTTGCTAAGTTGAAGAGACTAAGATAAGAACACTATGAGACAGAGGTAACTGGAATTTCGTGGGGAAGAATACCAGAAAGGAGAGAGCTAAGCAGAGAAAATTTTCCACAAATCTGTATAAGGTTCCCCTTCCTGTCGTTGGATGAATGCTAATTTGTGTGTGCATGTGGTTAAACTCTACAAGACTGTGCAAAGAAGAGCTGCTGGGGAACTATAAGTTGAACAATTCCCATTGCTCACATGTAGCTGGGAGACATTTGAGTTTCTACCAGTCAGAATGGAGAAAACTCACTAAAAACTGATGACCTTCAGTAGAGACCCCAGACAATACCCAGTAACTGCAGAATATACATTTCAGTCAAGTGTACATGTAAAACACTGTTGGATGATATGCTGGTCCATAACAAGTCTAAATAAACTTAAAAGAACTGCAATCACATGGATATGTGCTCTGACCATAATGAAACTAAATAATAAATCCATAACAAAAAGATATCTGAAAAAAACATAAAAAGTAACATACATGTAAATAATCCATGAGTCAAAGAAGAAATCACAAGAGAAATTAGAAAATACATAACAGAATGAAGTAAAAATAGAACATAACAAAATTTGTGGGATGCAGCTGAATCAGTGCTTAGAGAGAAATGTAAGGCTATAAATACTTATGGTTTTTCAAAAGAGAAAGACCTAAAATCAATTACCTAAGATTTCACCTTAAGAAGCTAGGGAAGAAAAGACAAATTTAACCCCAAGTAAGGAGTAGAAAGAAAATAATAAAAATGAGAAGGGAAATCAATGAAATAGAATATATAAAACAATAGAAATTTTAAATAAAAGCAATAAACCCAATTGAATTTGTTCTTTGAAAATATATTTTAAAAAAACAAGGTTTATCTCAGGAATGAAAGATTGATATATCATTAGAAAATCAGGCAATGTAATTCACCATATTAACAAACACAAAGAAAATAAAAACCATACAATTATTTCTTTGAACTAGAGTAAGTATTTGAGAGAATTCAACTTTCATTTCTGGAATAAAATAGAAATAAAAGGAAACATCTTTAACCTGTAAGGGGAATCTGCAAACAAATGAACAAAAACCTACAATTAGCTCCATATGTAGGGATATGAGACTGAGTGATTTTCTACAAGATTGGGATAAGGCAAGGCTCTCCACCCTCATCAATTTTATTCAACAATCTATTGGAGATCCTAGCCAATGCAATAAGATAATGAAAAGAAATGAAAGAAATACAGGCTGGAAAGGAAGAAGTAAAACTCTTTATTCTCAGATGATATTATCATGTACATAGAAAATCATAACAAATACCCGAAAAAACTTCCAGAACTAATTAATAAATTTAGGAAAAATTATAATAAACAAGAACAATAGACCAAACCCAATTGTAATTATATTTAATAACAGCAAACAATTTAGAAATAAATTTTTTAATGCCATGTGTAACAATATCAACAATAAAAAATACTTAGGGGTAAATTTAACAAAATATGTGTAAGACCAGAACACAGAGAACCATAAAACACTTCTGAGAGTAATTAAAGAATTCCTAAGTAAATAGAAAGATAGTTCCTGTTTACAGACTAGAAGATTCAATATTTTTAAGGTGTCAATTAGCCCCAAACTGATCTAGAAAGTCAATGCAACTCCATTCAAAATCTCAGCAATCTCTTCTTTAGAAATTAACAAGATGATTTAAACATGTATGTGAATGCAATAAACCCAGGATATCCAGAGCAAATCTGACATAGAAGAACAAACATGAAGGATTTATACACCTCATTTCAAGAGTTTCGACAAAGTCAGCAACTTTCCCTTTAAAAGGCCAGATAGTAAATATTTTAGGCTTTGCATGCCATATAAAACTCTTTAAAGATATGAAAACCATTTTTAGCCCATAGGCTGTACAAATCAAACTATGGCTGGATTAGGCCTAGAGACTTTAATTTGCTACATGACAAACTTCCCTAACAATAGTCAAAATAGTGTAGAAATGATGTAAGGATAGATATATAGGTCAACGGAACATAACAGTGTTCAGAAATAGACCCACACATATATGGCCAATTTGATTTTTGGAAAGAGAGCCAAGGTAATCCAACAAGGAAGACATTAGGCTGCACTGCCCAAGAAGACAGGGTTGGAGCTGAAGACATAATTTAGAGAGGCAGGAGTTTAATTTACATCTCATGGTTTTACAAACCTTCAGCAAGAGGAATAATCAATAATATTTCATTCAGGCATTTAACCTTCTTAACTGTTTCCAAATCCCACATTGGTTGCTTGGTTGTTTACAGCTGTTCAGTCCTAAAAACAGGAACACATAAAAGTAACCATGACATGGTTTTGCAACTTCTGAGAACACTCTTAAGGAAGTCCAATCTCTACCATGCCAAGAAATCTGCCACCCTTCCTCCTTATTTAAGAAGGCTCCTTTAGAACTGGACCACTCCCCACCTTCATCCACTAAGTCACACAGCCCCAACCCCATCTTCTTGGGCAGTGCAACCTAATCCCTTCCACAGGCCAAGATTTCATGAACAAAGACCTGTTAACTCTCTCTAGGAGGAAAATGAATCACAGGTCTCAAAGACACAAAGTCCCACTGAAAAGTAGAAGGAAAGATGGGTTTTCCTCAGTGATGAGACTATTTCCAAGAAAACAAGACCTAGTCAATTTTTAAGTGTGTTAGTCTACTTTATTAATTTTTTAAGAAATTAATTGCCTTGTTGCCAGAATAAATAAGAAAATTAAAACAACTCATAATCTCACCCCCTGGAGATTAATGATTAATATATTTGTTATACACAGAGCTAGAACTAATTGTGAAACAGAAATTTAAAAAAAAAACAAACTCATAAGATGCCAACAACTAAATGGGTACACGACGTGACAGCTAATTCACAAAAGAGGAACTAAAGCTGGTAAACAGCTTTATTCTTTCTTAAAGCCTAAAGTGCAAATTCAAACAATAGTGTTGTTCTAAATTTCACCTATTAAGTTAGCAACAAACAAAAATACTTGAGATACAAATCCACAATTATAGTTGCAGACTCCAACATACCTCTCTCAACAACTGATAAAACAATTAGGCAAAAAAATCAGCAAGGATATAGAAAAACTCAAGACCACCAACCAACAGGATCTAATCAACATTTACACAACACTCCACCCAACAACAGAATGCACATTTTTTTCAAGCACCTATGGAACATACATAAAGATAGACCATTATCCAGGCCATAAAAAAAATTTAAAAACTTCAGCAGATTTAAAATAATTAAATCATACAGAGTGTATTCTCTGACCACAATGGAATCAAACTAGAAATCAATAACAAAAAGATAAACGGGAAATCTCTAAACACTGGAAGCTAGACAACATAGTTCTAAATAATCCATGGGTCAAAAAGGAAGTCTCAAGAGAAATATTTAAATACATTGAATTGAATAAAAATGAACTGAGATGAAAATTTGTGTGACAGAGCTAAAGCAGTGTTGAGAGGGAAATTTATAGCACTAAATTCATATATTAGTAAAGAATAAAAGTTTCAAATCAATTATCTAAGATCCACCCAAAGAATTAGAAAAAGGAGAGCAAATAAACCCAAAGCCAGCAGAAGGAAGGAAGTAATACAGATAAGATCAGAAACCAATGAAATCAAGAACAGAAAAGCAGTAAAGAAAAAAATCAATGAAATAAAGAGCTGGTTCTTTGAAAAGATCAATTAAAATTTCAAATCTCTGATAAGACTAACAAAGAAAAATAAAGAAGATATAAATTACTAATAGAAATAAAACAGGGGATATCACTACAGACCCTACAGACATAAAAAAGATAATAAGAAGTACTATAAACAATTTTGCACACAAAAATTTCACAATTTTGATGAAATGAACCAATTACTCAACAAGTACAAACTATTCCAACACACCCAATCTGAAATAGATTATTTGAACAATAGATTTAAAAATCTATTGATCTATCTATAGATTTAAAAATCTCCCCCCAAAAAAGAAATATCCAGGCCTAGATGATTTAACTGTTTAAGAAAAATTAATACAAATTCTGTTTATTTTTTCCAGAAAATAGAAGAGAAGGGAATACTTCCCAACTTATGCTATAAAGTCAGTCTTATCATGAATTCCAAAACCAGACAAAGGCAATACAAAGAATATCCCCATGAATATAGATGCAAAAATTCTTAACAAAATATTCACAAAGAGAATTCATCAGTACATTAAATAATTATACACCAACATCATGCAGGGTTTATTCCAAGAATGCAAGTCTATTTCACTATCTGAAAAGCAATCAGTGTAATGTACCACATTAACAAGCTAAAGAAGAAAAATCATATAATCATATCATGATGAAAAAAAAAAAAAGCATTTGAAAAAATCCAACACTCATTCATCATTTTTAAAAATCTTTCAGAAAATTAGGAAGAGATAGATCTTCATCTATCTATTCTATCTATCTATATAGATCCTTTACTCTCAACTTGATAAAGAACATCTACAAAAATAAAACATAACAAAACCTATAGCTAACATCATACTTAATGATGAATGATTGAATGTGTTCTCCCTAAGATTGAAAACAAAGCAAAGATGTCCACTTTCACCATGGCTATTCAACATAGTACTGGAAGTTTTAGCCAGCACAATAACACAGGAAAAGAAAATAAAAGACATGCAAATCAGAATAAAACTATCCCTCTTTGCAAATGATCTATATAATACCAATAAACAGGATACAAGATAAAAATACAAAAAACAATTATATTTTGTATATACTACCAATGAACATGTAGACAATGAAATTTTAAAATACAATAACATTTATGATCATTTAAAATAATAATAACCAGGTATGAATTTTCCAAAACATGTACAGGACTTGTATTTTGAAAACTACAAAACGCTGATGAAAAAAAAATCAAAGATCTAAATAAATGCAAAGGCATGCCTTGTTCCTAGATTAAAAGACTGAACATGAGAAAGAGATCAATTCTTAAATTTATATACAAGTTTAATGTAATCCCTATGAAGATTTTGTAAATAAAGAGAAGATTATGCTAAAATTTTTAAAGGACTAAAGTAAGTAAAGCTATTCTGAAAAAGAATAAAGTGAGAGGAATCATTCTACCTGATTTCAAGACTTATGTAGTTACTGGAATCAAGACTGTGTGCCTGCTCAAAAAATAAATAAACTCTTAATTAATCTTAAAAAGGACTGTGTGGTATTGATGAAGGACACATAGATCAATAGAACAGAATAGACAACCCAGAAATAGCCTGACACAAGTACAGACAACAGATTTTGACAAAGGTGAAAAGCAACTCAATGGAGAAAGCACAGTTTTTTTCAAAAAATTGTATCAGAACCACTGGATATCCATAACAAAAATAAATAAACCTCAATCTAAGTGTCACCTCTTACACAAAAACTAACTCAAAACTGGCTATAGATTGAAATGTTAAATATAAAACTATAACACTTTCAGAAAAAAAAACACAGAAGAAAAACCTTTGGGACCTGGGGATTGGTGAAGAGTTCTTAGATATAACACTGAAAACATGATCCATAAGAGAAAAAAAAAAATCAATAAATTGGACCTTATCAAAATTAAAAGCTTTTTCTTTGTGAAAGACCCTGTTAAGACAATGAGAAGGCAAGCTACAGACTTGGAGAAAATATTTGAAAACCACTTATCTGAAAAAGGACTCATATCCAGAACATATAAAGAACTCTCAAACTGAAGATTTTTTTTTAAATCAATTCAATTAGAAAATGGGCAAAAGACATGAAGAGAGATTACATAGAAGAGAACAAACAGATGGCAAATTGTTATATAAATGAGCCAAAAACGGCCTTTTTGTATTGGTCCCTAGGTTGCTTACTTCTTCACTGCAGGCTGAGACGCATTAGCCTAAAAGCCTGCTGGCACCAACTTGAATTTTTACACATCCAGCTGTTTTAAAGATAGACCGACTAAGCAGATTTTTAGCCATTTATGGCTTCCTTGCTTTACATTCCCTGAAAAACCTCGTATCTGTTGACCACTGATAAGCTAGAGCCTTATGGTTATAAAACCACAAGCTACTATGGCCCTTAGGAGTTCTGTGACCCAGAGGCTCTCTGCTGTGCTGCTACATCACCCAAACAGATAAGCCTCCTCTCTGATCCTCCTCTTTCCTTGACCTCCTCTCACTCTGAGTAGCAACCCCTCAAGCCATAGCTTCTGAACAGACTTCTGCTAGGAGAGATTTCCCTTCACACGCAACCCTGTCCAAGCACCAGCCAATTAAGCCTGTTGTGTTTTACTACCTCTCCTGGTCATATCTTTTTTCTTGATCTGTCCAGAATCTCTCAATCCCCAGCCATAAACAAACACACGGAAAGATGTGCTGTATCATTAGCCTTTAGGGAAATGCAAACTAAGACCATGATGAGATATCACTATATACCTATTAGAACAGCAGAAATTTAAAATATTGACAATACTAAATGCTGGTGAGAATGTGGAGAAACTGGATCTCTTACCTATTACTGGTAAAAATATAAAATGTACAACCACTCAGGGAAGTAGTTTGGCACACGCAAACCAAACGACCCCAGGAATTATGCCCTTAGACATTTATTCCAGAGAAGTAAAGGTATATGTCCACATAAAATCATGCACATGATTGTTTATAGAAGCTTTATTTGTAAAAACCCAAACTGTGCACAACTAAAATGTCCTTCAACAGGTGAACGGTTAAACTCTGGTTCATCCATACCAGGAAATACTATTCAGCAATAAAAGAAGTGAATCATTGATACATGCAACAATTTGGATGGATGTAAAAGGCATTATGCTGAATGAAAAAGCTCAATCTCAAAAGGGCAAATACTGTATAATTCCATTGAAATAACATTCCCCAAATGACAAAATTATAGAGATATGCAATGGATGAGTTGTTGCCATGGGACAGGGATCATAGAGGGGAAGGGTGTAGGTGTGACTATAAAGGGATAGCACTAGGGAGATACTTGTGATCGAATAATTCTGAAATTGACTTCAGGTGTGGTTACACAAATACACATGACATAGAAAAATACACATACATTGTGCCGATGTCAAATTCATGGTATTGATATGGTATCATTATTATGTTAAGACACGGAGAGGGTTAATTTCAACTGGCACGGTGAAATTTCTCCTCAACAACTTTACTTAGCCAGTTTGTCATTCCCCCTATAAAGCAAGCAGACTGATGCCCACTGAGACATTATCACTCCCACTGTAGTCTGCTCTCCAGGACTCTGTGTTCTAATGCTTCCACCAATTGAGCTGCCTGTTTACCAAGAGTACATTGTATCTGTTCTCAAGCCTGTTGGGACCACTGGAACTGTTTTTCTAATTACTTAATTTAAATAAACATAATAAAAACCAATGAAATATTAGTGAGTAGGAAAGTGGCTGTTTCATTCAAAACAAAATTGAAGGCTTTGGAAAGACTCAAAAAAAAGCCAAATTATGGATGTCAAATTAGGGGTGGGTGAGTCAACAGTAAAAGATTCAGAGGGGGTAAGAATTTTAAAAATCCAGAAGAATGCTGCATTCAGGTGGTCTCACAAAGACCTCTAGTTCTTGCTCTCTTTTACAGAATCCTAAAGGGGAAATTTCAGACAATGCATTGAGGGTAATGCTTATGCAGGAAAGACAACACAAAAGCCCAAACAGGGGACACATACACCATGATCTTGGCTCTACATCAAATGATTAACAATGTAATAGATTTAGACATAGACATAGGTAAAAGAAAATGCTTAAGGTGTGTTTGTATAATCCTTGATCCTCCATTTTAACTAACTACCACTTCCTGCTACTTCTAATAAGGTTCCTCCTGTACTGCCATATACGTATTTGACAATGTGCATCAAGAACCACCCCAAAAGTTCTACTCTCTCATCTCCTCATCTCACTTTGGGAAATTTCATCTAAGAAAATGATTCAAAAATCTAGAAAATGCTATATGTGCAAAGATGGAATATTTATATAGTAAAAACTTGGTTTATGATTCACCTAATGCCACTGCCCTTATTTTCTTTGAGGGGTTTATACCCCACCTCCACTGTGTATAGTCTTGGTGCTACTGCGCAGCTAGGCATTCAGGCTTCACCTCTTCTAGGTCTGTGCATGTGACCCAAGCTAGGTCAGTCACATTTTCTCTCTCTCTCTCTCTCCCTCTGTAGTGGAATAACTCAAGGAGAGGAAACCAGAGCTAACATGTATTCAATCTAACAGCCAAGCTCTGACCAGATCATCAAGCAGTTCCTGTGATCCTGATCCCCAGAATTTCCCCAACTCTTGGGTTTTTTGTTCACCTGGTTCTTCAATCTCCTTGTGAACTTTGAGAACTCATCTATACGCTTCACATAAATCCCTTCTCTGCATAAGCTATCCAGAATTGGTTTCTGTCACTTGCCAATAAAGAACCCTAACTGACTTGATTTATAAAAGTAGAAAAATTCAAAGAATTGGAAAACGGCAACATATAGTTTAGCCACTCAAGGAAATACTATGCTGTCATTAAAAATTATAGTTATTAGGATATATAATACAATAATGATGTCTATAATACAATATCTGTGGGGAAAAAAGTCAAGGTGCAAAATCTTACATGCAGTATAATTACAACTACGTAAAATATACACAGAAGAACTTCAAAATAATAATATGGTTGGGATTATGGTTTTTGTTTGTTTTTCATATTTTTTACATTTTACTAATTGAACTGCCGTCTTTTCAAAATAGAAAAGCTAATTTTTATGTTTGTTCAGTTTTTAAGTAGGAAAAGAAACAGATGCAAACACTTTGGTCCTTTATTGTTGTCACTGTCTGTCTTTATAATGGGGCATGAGTTCTCCCATTGGCTCACTGCTTAACTGTCTGTTGCCATATAATGGATATTGCACCTCAGATTCTTGAGTGCCTAGGATGGGCTGGGCACAGTGCTAGAACTTTACACCATCTCTAATCCTTATAACAATCCTATGAGGTCAATAATATCGCTTCCAACTTTCAGGAAAACAAATTGAAGCCTAGAATTTGTAGCAGCTAAAGTCCCCATGATAAGTGACAGAGACAGGATTCAATTAGCATCATGTATCACATATGTTCTATAGCACAATTTTGTTTATATATGAAACAAGGTATTAAAATTAACATTTCATTAAAATGAAAATCTGAATTTGCATCCAGACACTAATATACAATAGGTATGAACATTTCCAAGTGAGGCATCACTATAGACTTTCAAAGTAAATTCTTGAGAACAATTTCCCAGGCCCCTCACCCACTTGGATGATATAAAAGGGTAGAAAAATAGAGGAAGGAGAATACTGTGAGTAGGCTTATTTGGGAGAGAGCTGTGCTGGAAGTCTCATTCCCTCTCCCAGGTGGTTAGAGGGTTTCTTTCACAGAGCTACTCAGAAGACACCCCTACATGTGGGAGCAGCTCAGCAGATGGACTGGGGTCCATTTCCTCCAGGGAAATCAACAGAAGGAGCAATGGGCTGGCAAGTGCACTTCCAGGGCTGTCAGGGCCAGGGATGCTGATTGCTTCCTCGGGACCAAATGAGGTCCCCTGTGGCAAGAGTTGAGTTGATTTGTCTCAGTTCTGGTCAATTAGGGCAGCTTAGAGGGACCAAGGCACCCAGCAACAAGTAGCTGGATGGAACTCCTAGAGGTTGGGGAAAGGAGTCACAAGTCACCACCCAAAATAAAGATGGATCCAAGGACTTACAGGGGAGGAGAGCCCAGTAGGAAACTTATGAAAAGTACACAAAAGAAAGTCACAAGTAAGAGAGACAGCTATAACCATCCACTGGGACCAAGGAATCCACGTGTCACACACAAGACGCACCAGTTCAAGAAGGACCTCCCTTTACCCTAGCACCTTTCTCCCCATCGGACCCTGGTGGGGTTAGACACAGGGCAGCTAGGAGGCTGGAAATAAGAGAAGAGCAAAACAGAAGAGAGAGAAGCTTCCAATGAAGTCCATCTTCCCCACATCACGCTTCCCACTGGCATCAGGGAAGAAGATTTAAAGCCAAATCCAGCTCAGAACTTAAATATTATCTTGGACTAAGCTTTCAAATTACTGCATTAAGACTGCATTTTCGGGAACTTCCCTGGTGGTCCAGTAGTAAAGACTCCACCTTCCAATGCAGGGGACACGGGTTTGATCCCTGGTCGGGGAAATAGGTTCCCACATGCCACGGGGCAGCTAAGCCTGTGCCCCACAACTACAGAGCCCACATACCCTGGAGCCTGCGCACCACAACTGGAGAAGAGAAAACCTGCACACCACAACTAGAGAGAATCACACACTCCACAACGAAAGATCCCGTATGCCACAACTAAGACCTGACACAGACAAAACAATTTTTTAATTTAATTTAATTTTTTAAAAATTTAAAGAAATACTGCATTTTCAACCAAAAGTGACTGTCAAACTGTTGAAACTGTGTATAAGCCCTTGTGTCCTTATTTTTTGAAGTAAAAGGCTGACTCAAGAGTTAATGATTGGGAAATGTGAAGGTGTAGAAACAAAGAATAGCTGTTGGGCTGGGGAACAGGTAACAATTTAGACTATAAATCTGCCAAACAGTAGAAAGCCCAGTTCCCTGAAAGATATAGATAAAGGCCTGATACACATTCCTAAATTGTTTTTACAGGAAGCAGACCCCCACCAGATAACCAAACCTGCTGACCAAAAGAACATGGACACTAGACTGGTCGAAACCAGAAGGTTGATGATGCTTGAAACTTCACCTTGATGCCAATCAATCCCAGAACTGTGTACAAGCTGATCATGCATGCTGCAGCCCCCTCCCTCACTCTTCCTTTAAAACCTCTTGCCTGAAAGTCATCGGGGAGTTCAGGTCTTTTGAGCATGAGCTGCCCATTCTCTTTGCTTGGCACCCTGCAATAAATGCTGTACATTCCTTCACAAAACCCAGGGTCAGTAGATTGGCTTTACTGTATGTGGGCAAGCAGACACAAGCTTGGTTTGGTAACACTTCTTGTACTTAAGAGTGAGCAGAAAAGCCATGGCACCTGCCAGAATTCCTATGCAGAGATAGGGGAAGTAATTCCCACTAAAGAAAACACTCAAGGGAGGAACAGAATTTTTTTTTAAGTCATGTTTTAATATGTCATGAGCTGTACTTGTTCAACATACTGGTTGAACCCACTGGTTTTATTTATAGATGTCTGTCTGGCTTACTAGGCCTGTGCTCTAGGACAGGGCCTAGGGTTTGTCATCACAATATTCCCAATACTTAGTACAACACTTGGCACATAGTAAGAGTTTATCAGATTCTCTCCCCACTGATCACACTACCTAAAGAAATGGTGGATGAGCCAGGAAGATTATCTTATTTCCATACGATATCTTCAGTAACTTATTTGAATTTCTCACATCTTGAGAGAGATTGGGAAACAATTTATCTGTTTCCTTTATTTAACAAATTCTGGCATTGACCTCTTTAGGTATCCAAAACAGCACTGTTTGAGGTTATTTCAGGGCACTGTGTTTTTTCCAAAGTAGCATTTTATTGTTGTTTAAAGTAATTCTGAGAGCACTCCATATTAAATATTTTGTGTTAAATCTTCTCTGATGTTTTTAGAGGGTATATAAGAGAAACAGAACCCAAAATATAGGTAGACAGAGAGATAGATAGGCAGATAGACAGATAGATAGATAGATTGATTGATTGATTTTATGAAATTGACTCATATGATTTGGGAGGCTGGCAAAGCCAAAATCCATAGAGCAGGCCAGCATTCTGGAGACCCAGGGAAGAGTTGATGGTAGAGTGTTTAGTCCAAATTTCACAGGGCAGAAGTCTGGAATTCCTTGTTGTCTTGAGGAGAATTCCTTCTTCTTCAGAAAACCTGTCTTTTCCTCTTAAGACTTTGAACTGATTGGACGAGGCCCACCCACATTGTGGAGGATAATCTGCTTTACTCAAAGTCCACTGATTTAAATGTTCATCTCATCTTAAAAAAATGCCTTTACAGAAATATCTAAACTGGTGTCTCACCCAGCAACTGGGCACCGTGGCCTAGCCAAGTTGACACACAAAATTAACCATAATAGGGGGAAAGATTTACCTTATATCAAGAATATAGGACATTATGGGGGTAAACATGCCTCTCCCCAGTGCTCCTGGACTAGGGGAAGTTAAAAAGTTTTCCCAACATTATTGTCATACATGAGTTGGAGATTTTTTCTTTCTTTCTTTCTTTGCCCAGGTCTTCTAGAAAGAAGAGCCTGAGGCAGAGTTTAGTTGCTTACAACTTATATGGAAGGGCAAGCCCAGCACTCTGACAATGAAGGAAAATGGGAAGTGAGGAAAGGGAAAACATGATGCCTTGTGGAGCAGTGTATTACCCTGTGGGTCACCACTTCACAGTGAGCTAAGAGCCTCAGCATATCACTCATAAGGCTTGCTCACCCAGTACTGTACACAGATGGGCCAAGAAGAGAGAGACCGCCTCAAAGTGGTGCCAAGGAGAGAGAAGGAGATATTCATCTGTCTGACTCACCCCTTCTCCTGCTTCCCGTTGGCCAAGATTGACTCCACAAGGACATAACCACATACACACACTTCCCGATGCATCATCTTGGAGACTGCTCAGGAAGCCAGGTCCCAGGTTCCCACACCCTCTGGCATGGTGTCAGGTCCAACTTCACAAATGGAGCGGTGACCTGACACGGTGAGGTGTCAACAAGAGAGAAAGAAAGAAGCAGAGGAGGACATCTGAGAAAACTAAAGTTTTTATCCCAAGACACATCAACTTTAGGGAGTGAAGAAAAACAGTGAGAAAAGGTGATTAGAGTAGAATCCTGATCCTAATTGTAAGTGCCTATTTGGAGAGTCTGAGGTGAGATTTTAATTCCCAAGGGTTAGGGGAAAAGAGCTTTGGAGTCACATGAGTCAGAGTTTAAATACGAGCCCAGCCCCTTTCCAGCTGTTACCCTGAGCCCCCTTCATTTCTCAATCTATAAACCCAGGAGAATGAATGCTCCCTGCAGCCAGGGCTGTGATGAGATTTAAATGAAATCCTGTCCCTAGACTGACACACAGAAATGCTCAATCAGGATAAGATTTCTTCCTTTTCCTTATTTTATCCAACATTCTTCATCTGCCCTATAGTAAGATATTCAGAGAAGGAGTTTAAGACCTGAATAACTATCCACGATCACTTTCAAATCTCATGGATGTGTACATTTCAGGTAAAAAGAAATATAGGAATAGTGTAAAAGAGTTATTAGCTACATGGTATGAATTTTAATGAAATTTAATTTTAGAACAGTTTTCTGAACATATTCTTAGCTTTCATCACTCAACAAATATTTGTGAAGCATCCATGTGTCAGGCATAGATTCATAGGCTGTGTTTTGGTAAATTTATGCCATTAGAGGTAGATATTTTTAGAATCGTTGTGGCAAGCAGAACATCATTTTGATAATAGTAAACTGTTAAAGCAAATCCATTGGTCTTTTTGCAGCTCAGGAAGTGGGTCTGGGGATATTGTTGGTGGGAGAGGGGACCACATGGTAACTTCTGTAACAGAGGTGGTGTTACATAAAGGAACTTGTTCTTGTTCAACTGTGCCTTGCTTTAGTACATGCTATTCCCACAAGCTAGATTTCTCGTCTTTATCCTTCAAAAAAATCTCTAGGCAGCCATCTATTCCCTTCCTTTATCATAGCCCTAGTCTGGTTCAGATACCTGTCCTCTGCCCTTCTCCATCACAGCACCCATCATACTCCATTGCTGCGTAGTTGCTGATTTTCTGGTCTATATTACCACATTGAATAACAGCTCCTTGTGGACAGACTCATGCCTACTCATCTGGCTAAGTCCAGGGCCTGACACAGTGCTTGGCACATATTGGGCATCCAGTGGAGGAAGAGAGGGAGCAAAAAAGGAAGGAAACCTACTACATTAATACATAAATAAATTAGTTAATATATAAATACATATATAACTGGGTCAGTATATAAAAGAGTAGGCATTATGTACAGTTATATAGGAGTATATAGGACACGAATTTTGATAAAGTAATTTTGTAATAATTTTGGTTTTAATTTTATAGTTTTAGCATCTCCCTTTTTGGCCAAAGAACCCTAATTTTTTGTTCTTACTGAAGAAACTGAAACAGAGAAAAGGAAAGTTATTCTCTTCAATTCGCAACTTATAAATTGACAGAAACCCCATTCAAACTAAGTTCAGAGAATTTATTGGCTCTGGTCTTTGAAAGTCCAGGGAGTATATCAGCTTCAGGAATAGCTGGATCTGCGGGCTTTTTCCACTTCTCAGTGTTCCTTTGGGTTGGTTTTTCAGATTCAGATTTACCTCACTGATATTTCTAGAAGCTCCAGTGAACAAAAGCACAGTTTTCCAACAGCTCCAACAAAAGTCTCAGAACTGAATCCCATTGGTCTGTCTTGGGTCATGTGCCCATCTCTGAACCAATCATTGTAGTAAGGCAGATGATCATCTAGGCCTGGGCCATGGTTCACCCCTGGAATTTGGGGCAGTATCAGAGCCCCCTGTACACCATGGATAAGAGTGGGAGAGATGCCACTCTCCAAAAGGACATGAAGGTAATGTCCCAGAGGAGGGAATGGTTTTGCTGGATGGCAGGACAGCATCTGATCAAAATAAAGTGATGATAGAGTCAAGAGTGGAGTTGATGGCTTTCTATGAGAAAACTTCCAAAGTTCTTGAGGGGGTGGGGGTAGCAGTGGAAATGGAAGGAAGGGAGGGAGTGGAAAGATAAAAGGAGGGAGACTGAGAGACACAGGGTAATGGCCAGGCTGCGCTGGGTAAGGACAGAGAACAAAGAGGGAGGCAAGCAAGACGACTAAGTGACAATGTGGACTGGACCGGTGACATGAAGACCAGTACTTCGAGAGGATCTCTCATGCATGGGTACTACCCTAGAAGCCTATCCACTTCCATTTGACTTTGTTAAAATCCTAGAATCACATTTCCAAGTTTAGGAAAACTTCCTTCTCTTTGTTGCTTCAAAAGGAGCCTGGTCTTTGAAATCTGGCTTCCAAAAAAAAAAAGCCAATTTTATTATTATTATCATTATTAATCTCCTGATTGAAGAGGAAGGTCATGGGATTAGCGGTCCAACAGACCCTGTCAAATCCCTGCTTTGCCACTTGGCAGCTGTATGAACTTGAACAAGTCGCTTCTCCCTCAGAGCCTCAGTTTCCAGAGCTGTAAAATGGGGGTCAGTCAGGATTTTGTAATATGTGACAGCCACCAGTCAAGTCCCAGAAGTGTTCAACTCCTGTGAGCTGCTATCACTGTTACTCATGGCACTGTAAAATTTAGAGATCTAAAAAAGCCCAGCCATGAGCTCCTCACAACAAGTTCATAACTAAAGCCAGCAGGACAGGCCCCAGATGTGTCTGCAGCCTGTGGAATTTCTCATTATGGAGCAAATGCTTCCACTTTCTGAAGATCAACATTAACCCAGGTATTTCTTTTTTTTTTTTTTTCCATACCACCATTAGACTCTGCTCAGGATTCTCAGAGGGAAACAGTACTTAGATAATTCATTTTTAATCATCTGAGCCACACAAGAAAATTTCCTTCTTATCAAAAGGTGAAAAAGATGAAAAAGCTGAAATCAAAAGATGAAAAAGCAGAAATGAAGGCAAAAGATCAAAAGGGGAAAGGGGTTTTGCTGGATCTGAACTTGAGCTATGGCCTGCACTTGTACAGAAAAGTCAGTGACCTGCTGGTTTTCACACTGAGTGGGCCCACCCTCTACCACATGAGCTTGCATTTCATCCCTTTAGTCATCCACCCAGTTATTCATCTCCCAACACTCACTGACTACACTCTGCACCAGGTTTGAGGCTGGGCACCAGGAACAGTGTGAAATAAGACCTGTCCTTCGCCCTAAGTAGCTCATAATCCACACCTTGAGTCCATGAACTGTTTTAATAAAGGACCAGATAAAAGTAAATCATTTAGACTTTGCAGGCCGCGTGGTTTCTGTCTCAGCTACTCATCCCAGCCATCGTAATACGAAAGCATCTAGAGACACCGGGTATAGGAATGGGTGGAGCTATGTTCCAATAATCCTTGACAAGCAGCCCTAGTTTGCCCACTCCTGCTGTAGAGGCAGAGCATGCCACAGGCAAATAAATACAAGGCTTTTAATTGTCCCAAGACAGAGATGAAGGCAAGAGGGAACAGTGGCTTGTGCTGGAATCTAGGCACAAAACTAGGAGAGATGATTAAATATTGGGGAACTTTTTAGACTTATTGGAAGAAGAGTCATTAAGGATGATACCTAGGGTTTCTGGCTTGGGCAAATGGGTGGTAGCCCTTACTGAGGCTGTCCCAAGGGGAGGGTCATCCAAATCAGTGTCTCTCAACCTTTTTAAAAATTATCACCCCTCATCTGGAGCCTTTTTAGACATTATTTTCTTAACCACCCCCCATAAAATTCTAATACCACCAATGTACTATATATATTTGTGCACTGATATACATCTCTGCTTTATACATAAAAAGAGTAAGACGTTTTTTCCCTACCCACAAAAGACAATTTTTATCCCCTTGGGAGCAAGTTAGCCCCTGTTGAGAATGCATGGTCTAGATCTAGGAGAGGTGACTCTATCTCCTGCCTATCCATGGCCTTTGAGGGGGCATGGCCAGAACCTCGAGATGTCCAAAGGAAGACCATGTTAAAACACATCAGGGCAATGCCACCTTCCAGGGCTTTTGTTACCTTCTCAACCTTCTGAACCTTCTGGGATTACTTTGCCCCAGATTTTCACTTGGCTTTTCACCCACAGTCACAAGGTGATAAAAAAAAAAAAAAAAAAAAGGATATTCACAATTGGCACCGTAACTCCCCTTAAGAAGAGGATCCTAATTTGGTGTGGAGAAAATACCTAAAGAAGTGCTTTGGGTAGAAGATGAGAGCCTTGGTGTAGGTATTACTGGAGAGGGGTGTAGAAAGCATTTACTGTTCTGGAGAACAGGATGGGGTGGAAAGAGAAGCTAGGGCAGACCCAGCAAGACAGGAAGGGCACCTGAAACACATGGATCCCTTCCCTCAACCTGCAAATCTTCAAGGAATGCAGCAAGCACACCCAAGATGTCCCACATGAGCACATTTCCTGTGGGAAGATGTAAAGGGGCTGGGATTTGCACCAGAGAGGAAGGCAAAGGAAGATGAATGCATGAAGGTGCAGCAGGCAGACCCCAAGCAGGTGAGCCCAGGAATAGAAAAACTCTGGAGGTGTCTCGTTTCCAAGACAACATAACTGGGAGCATGAGATTATCCCACTCAAATTTCCAGGTCCAGGGAGGCCCAGGAAGATGGCCAAGGATTGCTTTCTGTATCAGCTCCCATAAGCGTGCAAGCCACAGAAGACCCAGCAAAAAGTTAAGCAACCAGGAAGTATTATCTCAGGAATAAAATGTTCAGAAGGAGGACATCTCAGTGTTGGTTCATTCAATCCTAACATTGTCATCATGGCATCTTCCATCTTTCCCCTGCCATCCTTGTCATGTGGGCCATGTCTCCCTTCCGGGGTTCCCAGGAGCTACCACAGTTACAGCCACATCTAGAGACAGAAAAAGTGTGAGTGGCTGTAGTGTAAAAGAGTGAAGAAAACTTTCCCAGATTCTCACCCGAACCCCGATTCCTCAGCATACATCTCAGAGGTAATGGATTTATCACAGATCCTTGTCCATAGTAGCCCCAGGCAAGAAGAATGGAATTAACTTCATTGGCCAAACCAGTGATTCTCAGAGTGCAGTCCCTGGATCAGCAACCTCAGCATCACCTGGGAGTTGCTTAGAAATGCAAATCACCAACCCCAGCCCAGGCCAACTGAATCAGAAACTTTAGTGGTGGGACCCAGCAATCCATGGTTTAGGGAGCCCCCCTGGTGATTCAGATGCACCCTGAAGTTTTGAAACTAACCACCTGGCTTAGACTAATAAACATGCATCCCTGTGGACTTATCTGTCCTGCAGGTGGCTACCTGAGCATGAGAGAGGCCAATTGGAAAGTCAGCAGGGTGGAGAGCCTGTACTCTCATCACTTGGCAGGGCAGAGATGAATGAATTCCTCATGGATCAGGTGGACCCATGAAAGTACCTGGGCTTAAGCATCTTGCCAAAGGCAAGACAACGCAAGACTTTAAAGGAAAGATCTTTGCCCCACATCTAAAGATTAGCAACAAAATGTATACTGCTATTTTATAGAGTAAAATAAAATGCTTAAGATATGTTGGTATAATTTTGTTTTAAATGATCAATTACCTATTTAAATTACCAATTTCCCTGTTGCTTTGAATAAGAAAGGAAACTTAAACACCCCTCAACAACTGATAGAATAAGCAACACCCCAAAAAACATTATAAAGATGTAGGCTATCTAAACAACATGATTAACAAATCTGACCCAATTGACATATATAGAACACTGCACACAACCATAGAAAAATACATTTTTTAAGTGCACATGGATTTACCAAAACTAGCCACATTGCTGGGTCATGAAGCAGAGGTCCACAAATTCTAAAGGACTGAAATTATATTGAGTATGTTCTCTGACTGTGATGGGATTAATCTGGTTAACAATAACAAGAATATTTTCAACATTTGGAAATATTTGGAAATTAAGCAACATGCTTCTAAATAACCCACTAGTCAATGAAGAAGTCAAAAATAGAAATAAGAAATCATCTTGCACTAAATGCTAAGGAAAATATTACATGGTTGTGGGCCACAGTTAAAACTGTGCTTAGGAGGAAATATATATCAAGTATAACTTTAACTGTGTGTATCTAGAGAAAAGAAAGTCTGAAAATGAATAATCTAAGAATCTATCACAAGAAGTTAGAGAAAGAGGAACAAATTAAGTCCAAATGAAGTTGAATAAAGGAAGTAATAAGGAGTAGAAATTAATTAAATAAAATGGAGACTTAAATGGAGTCTTACATGGAAAGCATCTAGTGTGTAACAACTGCAAGGAATGAGTAGCTGTCTTTCACTTTAGTTGGAATACTGCTAGTGTTTCCCCATTCAGCATAATCCTGGCTTTGGAGCCAAGTATATTTTATTATGTTAAGGAAGAATCAATTGATTTCTATTTCATTAATAATCGTTGAGTTGTGTCAAATTTTGTGTTGAGTTGTGTTTGATTGTTTCAGCAATCATAGAGGTAATCTGGTGATTTTTCACTTTAAATCATTAATTTAATCAATTTCCTAATATGAAATCATCCTTGAATTCCTGAAATAATACTTGGCCCTATAATATTATTTCTGTTACATTTTCTTTCATTTGTGAGAGTTCATTTCAAGTCTTTTATTGTGATGCTACACTGTGGTCTCTAATACTTTATTTAAATTGTTGTATTGATATTCATAGGTGACTTTGGTCTTTCAGTTTTCTTTTCATCTCAATCTTTATCAGGTCTTACTAACGTTAATGTCACTATTTTTTAAAAAAGAAGAAAAACATGTTTCTTTTCCTTTTTCTTTGTTCTAGATTCGTTTAAATAAAATTGGACTTATCAGTTATTTAACATTTTGCCTTGAAGAATTACAGATTTAGAGAAAAGTTGTTTTTTAAAAATGTACAAGTTTACCATACCCCAGGTTCCCTAAATCTATATATCATTTTTTCTGAGTCATTTAAGAGTAAGTTATACATATAACCCTTTAACCCTAGATAGTTAAGTGGGTATTTTCTGAACACAAGGACGTACTCTTACAAAACCACAAGACAATTGTCAAAATCAGGAAATTAACATCTATACAATCCTATCATCTAATCTATAGACCTTATTAAATTTTATCAGCTTTCCCAAAAATGTCTTTCATAAAACTTTTTTCTCTAGTTAGGACCCAATCCAGCATCACATGTGTATTTACCATGTCTCTCCAGTCTCCTTTAATCTGGAGCTATTCCTCAGTCTTTGTCTTTAAAAATCTTGGTATTTTTGAAGAGTGCAGGTTATTTATTTTGTGTAATACCCCTCAACTGGAGTTTTCTGGTGTTTCTTCGTGACTAGATTTAAGTTATAATTTTTTGTCAGAAATGCCACAAAAATGAGGTCATGTCCTTCTTAGTGCATTATATCAGGAGACACACATATGTTTGCCCTGCTATAAATGATGTTCACTTTGATCGTTCAGTTCATGTGTATCTACCAGATTCTCTGCTATAAGGAATACCTGTGCTTTAATAGTTTGGTTAAAATTCCCCTAGAAACTTTATAGCATTTTTTTTTCTTCATGGAGGGGATGGTAGCTTTTTCAAGACTTTCTTTATAATTGGTTTATTTAGACATTAATCTCTTCTGAGATCAGGCTTGATAAATTACATTTGCCTAGAAAATTGTTGATTTCATCTAGATTTTAAATTTTATTTTCAGGGAGTTATAGGAACTGATCTCATTTTTTAAACTCCTGTTTGATAGTGTGTCCCCCTTGTCATTTCTTATTTTGCATATTTGAAGTTTCTTTTTATTTTGCTTCGTTAGTTGGCTAGTGGGTTTTTTATATATTTTTCCAAGAACTTGCTTTTGGTTTCATTTGTTTATTACTACTAAGACTTTTGTTGCCTAATTTGTTAATCTCTGCTTTCATTTTATAATTTTGAAATTAACATACAATAAAATTGACTTTTGTGATATAGCTCTATGAGTTTTAACACAGGAATACTTTCATGTAACCACCACCAATATTAGGAAAACAGAATAGTTCCATCCCTCCCAAAGTTTCTTCATGCTGACCCTTTGTAGTCACTCCATCCCCTAGTCCCTAACCCTGGACAACCACTGATCTGATCTGTTCACTGTTTCTCTAGTTTGCCTTGTACAGAATGTCATGTAAAAGGAATCATACAGGGAGTAGACTTTCGAGACTGGCTTCTTTCACTCAGCCTAATGCCATTGAAATTCATCTATGTTGTTGCATGTATTGATAGTCTGATGCTTTTTATGGTTGAATAATATTCTGTTGTATGGACAAAAGTTTGTTTATCCATTAACCCATGGAAGGACATTTGGGTTGTTTCCAGTTTGGAGTGATTATGAATAAAGCTGCTAAAGAAGCTGCTACAAAAAGTATAAAGTATAAAGAAATTCTCTTTATTCTTTACAAGGTACTAAGTTTCCCATATGCTAAATATATCTACCTTATTAATTACTTATTCAATTTAAATCTACTTGACCTGTTATTGACTAAGAGATTTCATCTCCCTTAATATTGTTATGTTTCTATCATGTTTTTTTTTTCCTCCAAGTAATTCTTGTAGTTTTCACTTTAATCGGTGCTGATGCATCATTGTGAATCACACTCTTTGCCCGTTTTTTTCTTTTTCCTGGCTTATTGAATCCCTTAATTTTAGAGATGTGTCCTGTAAACATTATAATATTGGTTTTTCATTTCTGACCCAATCTGAATTTATTTTTCCATTAATATATGAGCATATTAGTTTCTCATTGCTGCTGTAACAAATTATCACAAATTTAGTAGCCTAAAACAACACAAATTTGTTACCTTACAGTTCTAGAGATCAGAAGTCTGAAATGGGTCTCGTTGGGCTAAAAGCAAGGTGCTGACCTGGCTGCATTTCTTCTGGAGGTTCTAGGGGAGAATTCTTTCCTTGCTTCTTCCAGGTTCCAGAGGCTACCTGAACTTCCTTGGCTTATGTCCCCTTCATCCATCTGCTAAACCAGAATGATAGGTTGAGTCTTCTTCAGATTGGACCACTTCTCTTCTATTACTCAAGTTTCCCTCTGCCTCTTTAAAGAATGCTTATGATTATATCAAGCCCACCTAGAAAATCCAGATTAATTAAAATATCTCCTTAAACTCAACTGAGCTGTAACCTTAATTCCATCCACAACCCTTGCCATGTAACATAACTTAATCACAGGTTCCAGGGATTAAGACGTAAACATCTTTGGGGACCTGAAGAGGGAGCATTATTCTTCCTACCACAGTGAGTTTAGTCCTTTTGCATTTAATAGTATGACCAATACTTTGGTCTAAATTCTGACATATTTTTGTGCTTTCTTTGCTTGGTGATCAATTTTCTTTGTTTCATTTCCTATAGGCAGTTCTTCTGATATTTAGAAAGGTTTGCACTTTATTCTAGTGATTAGTTTTAAATTATAATAGTATATGGTACTCTTAGTCATTAACTTTTTACTTATCTATTAGTTCCCTATCATCAAATTTCAGTTAATAGTATCCTTCTTTATTGTTTATATTTGTACTCTTAAATATGCCATAATAGACTGACTTATTGTCCTAAGTTCTTCACTCAAGAGCAATATATTCTTCCCACCACCATTGATAATGGGCTTGGACACGTGACTTGCTTTGGCCAATGTATTGTTAACAGATAGGAGATGAGCAGAGTCCTGAAACGTGCTTCATTAGTTGGCTTGGCCTCTTATACTCTCGTGGTGTGCTATTAGAAGACCTCCTTCTGGGAGCTGCTGCCCCTTTAGCCTGGGTCCAGAGCTAATACATCTGAATATCTGAACCCAACCCACAGCTTGCAACCAAACCCAGATGACTCACAGCCTGAAGCAGGTCCTCCCAACAATTTTACTTTGGATCAGCCCAAACCTCAGTCAAACTGGTAACAGAAGGATATGAGAATAAATGTTCTTGTTGTTGTTCTTGTAAACGCTGACTTTAGGGGATTGATTATTATATAGCAAAAGCTGGCTATTATATTTTTATTTCTACTACTTTGTCAACTTTAAATGATATGATTTTACTCCCAGCCATTATGTGAAACAATCAATATACTTTCTTTTCCTTCTATATTCTTTACCTTTTCCTCCCTGGTTTTTTGTAAGTTTTATTATTTCTATGATGTTTTACAATATATAACATTCATATCTTATTCTACCTCTTTAATACCCACATTAATATTAGTCTTGGTTCCAAATACTCTATGTTTTCACTTATGTGTGAAATCTAAAAAATAATGAAACAAATGAATGAATATAAGAAAGCAGAAAGAGACTAATAGATACAGAGAACAAATTAGGAGTTACCAGTACAAGAGAGGTGGAGAGATGGGCAAGACAGAGGAAGGGTATTAAAAGGTACAAACTACCAGGAATAAAACAAGTAAGATGCAGGGATATAATATATAGCACAGGGAATATAACCAACGTTTTTTAATAACTTTAAATGGAGTATAATCTATAAAAATATCAAATCAGTTTGTTATATACCTCAAACTAATATAACATTGTAAATCAACTATATTTCAATTAAAATATATATGTAAATTATTCTTGGTTCTACTGTCAAATATGTACAGTGCTCACTCTCAGTCACTGTTAAACCTATACATAGTTTCTCAAAAAATGTCTTGGTTTGCTGAAGTTTCTCATTTTTATTTTCATCAAGGAGGGCTCATAGGAACACATTCTCTGAGATCTTGTGGTTTTAAAGTTGTATTTCTCTGGCTTTTACATGTAAATGATATAAAGGTATAAAACCATTGATTCATATTCTCTTTTATTAGATATTGCTTAAATGTTGCTCTATTTTCATCTGGAACTGAATGTTGTTCTGGAGAAATCTGAAGCCAGCTGGAGGAGAGAAGAAATAAAGTCCTACATAAGGGGGAAAATCAGGAATCTTCATATTTGAAGTCTACTAATATTATGAGACAATGTCTCGGTGTTGACCATTTGGGGTCATCTTTGTCAGGCACATAATTTGTTCTTTCAATATGTAGATTAAAAAAATTTTTTTTAGGAAACTCTTCTTTATTTACACCTTTGTTATTTGCTCTGTTTCATTATTTTGGTTTTCTTTTTGATGAACTCCAATTATGCATCTATTTGATCTCCTTTGACTCTCTTCTACATCTATACAGCCCTCTTTAGCTATTCTTTTAATCTACATTTCACTTTGTTTGTTCTTCTCACTTCTATTTTCTATGTCCTTTCTTGTGTTTTCATAGTGTTTATTAACCCTGTGCTCTCTCAAATTTTGTCTTTATTTTAATAATGGTTTCATTTTTTCTTCTATTTCTTTTCTGAGTTTTGCCAGATCACATCTCATCCACTGCTGCCTTGCAATCCCATCCCTGAGTTATTGCATGGTGGTTGTTCTCAGAGGCAATTGCTCCTATATGATATTTTCTGTAAGGTGGAAGTTTTGCTCACAATTTTAGTCTGTTCCAGGGCCATTTTACTAGTGAGTGTTCTTTGTTCATAAATTTTACTGCTCCTTTCTCCCTTTTTTTTCATAGTATCTTTGTTAAAATACAGCACTGGATTGTTTGTATTGCTCATTGTTGACTGCATTAGGACTCTCTGGACCAAACATTGGACAAAGTTTTCTGTAGGTGGGGAGAGGCCAGGGTAGAATTATAATAAAGTTGCTTTTCACAGCTCAGGGTCTCTCTTCTCCTCATTTGCTACAAAGTCAGAGAGCTTCTACATATAACCTCGTGTGGAGGATTAAATTTCTATCCTCACTTATTCATCTCCCAAAGTACTATGCATGTACACTCTTGTCATGGTCTTATGGTGATGGATTGTACTTCCTTACCTCTTGGTTTCAGATTTGACCATGCAACTTGCTTTGGCTAATGGGCTATTAGTGTGTATGTCATGAGCAAAGCATGAAATGTGCTTGTGTAGTTAGATTTACCTTCTTGACTCTTGCTTTTCATCATGAGAAGAATATGCCTCAGGTTGCCACTGGATTAAGAAGGTTGAGATACACATGGAGAAGACCAGCAACCAGCCCTCAGACTGTAGTCAAACCCAGCTTAGACCAGCCTAGATACATTAACTCCAGCCACCTTGAAGACACATGAACAGGAAAAAATGTTTATTGAATTTGGAGGTGTTTGTTATGTAGCAAAAAATGACTGATACTTTCAACCTCCTTACTTCTCTGAAGCTAACCAAGTTTGGGGGAATCTCTTCTTCTCAGCTTATCCTATGTCCTCATCCTCTTTTTCAATCAAAGGATAGAGATTTCCTCCTTTAGACTAGTTCCCCCAGCATCAAGAAATTTTGTTTTTGTCTTTGTTTTTTGGTCAAATACTTTACTGAGCTCTCATCTCTGCTTTTGGCTACTACCTCTCTCACAGCTACTGTGTGCTCTTGACAGCCCCTACATAATATTTTTAGTTTCACTAAAAAAGGAGTTTGGAATTTTGTTTTCTATCCTCCTTATTGCTTTGGATGGTTTCCAGGAGGAGATGGAAAGAATATCAAGTTGGCACATCCATTTTCAAATGGAAGCCTCCACCTTGTTTCTAGAATAAGAATAAGAAGGTAGCATGGAGTCTTGGAAAGAATATGAGCTTTGGAACCAGACAGACCTGGATCAAATCCTGGCTCTGCTAATTTTCTGTGTGAATTTGAAAAACTTACATCAACCTCCCTGAGCTTCAGTTTGTTTTCTCATCTATAAAAACAATATAGTGACACTTATATCAGAGAGTTATTTACTGGGAAAAACCATCTTCAGAGAACCAGGAATCAAAGCTAAAAGACAGTAGTGCAAATAGTAGACATAGCAAAAATGAGAAATGTCATTATTGTACATTTTTGTTGTAATGGTGGTGATTGTCGAATGAATGATGTAGGAAAGCACTTTTAAAAGCACCTAAGTGATGAAGCAATAAAAGTATGGAGATATGCCTCCCATTCTCTGAAACTTGTATAGCAGCCATGAGAGCTGCAGATTCTTTCAGAAGCTCAGAAAACAGTTTCTTTCCTAGCACCCTCTCCCCCTTTTCAATACTTGGATTTTCTTACTCCACTACTGCAGAATACATGCCTTGATTCTAGGTATGGAGCAGGTGACTCAAGCCAAACCAGCTAGCACAATCTCACTCCCTGAACACCATCCAGTGGTTCACTGATGGATATGTGATTAATTCAGGGCCAAGAAGATTGTAGTTATTTGCTCGTGGCTTCAGGAAAGCAAGGTTTCAGTCTTCTAAGAGAGTTTCTGGAAGCAATCCTATCCTTCTCCCTGAATATGGTCATCAAATCCCAGAAGATTTTGGCAGCCCTCTTACAGCTACAACAAGAAAGAGGATGGTCTTAGGATAAGGCTGGCACAGCATAGAGAAAAAGACCCTGGATCCTTGATGATATGTTTGAGCAGCTGAAACAAACCAACCCTGAAGCCCACCCAACCTTGTTGCTGTCTAGTTATATAAGCAATTAACCATTTTTTAAAAAACTAGTTAAGCCCATTTGGGTTAGATTTTCAGTTATTTGCAACTGAACACACACTACCACACTGTCAGATGTCAAAGCTTCCCAACAATTTCCATTGCCATCATTGGCATACCTTCTCAGATGAATACAATCTTCTGTCATGTGTCCCCGGTGGTTTCCAGAATCAAAAGATTATTACTCAGTATCCCGTTTATGATTCCTCTTTTCCATAGATTATGCTATGGTGTGTGTTCAACAAAGATTTAATAAGAATAAAAGCTAACATCTTTTAAGTTCTTTCTGCACACCAGGCCTTATGCCATCCTCAAAACATCCTTATAGGTAAGCACCATTGCCTCTTCCCTGCAGAGGATGAAACTATGACCTACTTGACCTACGTTACATATCAATAAAGTGGAGAGTCCAAGAGTCAAAGGCAGATCTCTCTGACTCCAGAGTCAAATTTTTAAACACTAGGCTGAACTCCCTGTTAAAAAAATTTATTGAGCACCATCCATATGCCAGTTATGAGAGGTACAGGGAATCAGACAGTTTTTACTCATGAGTTGCACACAGTCTGGTGGGATATGCAAATGTGTGCACAGAAAATTACAGCACGGCGGGCACTCGCGAGCAGGGGCTAAAGAGGCAAGTTGAAGCCAACTCAGGAAAAGTCTGACCATTGTGCTAAGCAACCAGGACTCCACCCTGCCAGTGCAAGGTTTTCATCAGGGGAGCGATGTGAGTAGACAGGGGTGTGTAAACTGTGAATGTGACTGTGATGTGAAGATGACTGACCAGAATGAGACTGGAGCCAAGCAGACCGTGAAGAAGGTGTGCAGTACTCCAGGTGAGGTACAGAGGAGCATTCACGTGACTGTCCCCTGAGGGGTAGAAAGAGGAGTGTAAACGCGCTTCTCCCAGATTCCCCTATAATCCCACATTCTGCACAGGACATGCAGCCCATGAAAATTCCAGGTGTTGGCAACATGTCCCACGTTAGTAAAGTGCCCCATGACACAGGAGTCATGTCCCTCTAACCGAGAAGGAACTCCACTCTCTAGGAGACCTGCTGAGCTGCCCAGCAGGCACTTACAGTAGTTGGATAGCAGAGAATACGGCCAGAGTCAAGCAAGAGTGGGGCATGGCCTCCAGAAGGGAAAAACATTTCATGCTGTTTTCAACTGTTGTAAAGACTAAATTGATTCTGTGATTCATCCAATTCTCACCGTGGAAATTCGTCATTAAACATGCTAAAGTACACACACAAATGTAAACACACACACACAGGAAATAAAAAGAATGCTCAATTGAGCAATCACTGGTTTGAACCATTTCTTCATTTTTCATGTCCTATCTTTTGTGGCATCACTTCTGAGCAAGGGGTCATAATCAAATTATAATTGCTAACACTTCTTGAGCACTAACTGTGTACCAGGCACTATACCAAACATTTTATGCACATTAACCTCATTGAATTCTAAAAAAAAAAAAAAAAAAAAAAAAACCTGTTATGTATTACTATCCCACTTTTGAAGATGAGAAAACCAAGGCTCAGCAACAGAGTGCCTAAGCAGAGACTGAAACCAGCTCTGCCCGACTCTGGACACCATGTCTTCCACAAATGATCACCCTCCCTTACATTTATCCAGTCCTTCAAATTTACAATATCATTATTACTAACATTATCTTGTTTGATCATCATAGCAACTCTTTACAAAACCATTCCCATTTTTCAGGTGAGGTTTGGAGAGGGACAGTGACTGACCTAGGGTCACACGTCAAGGAGTGGAAGCAAAGTTGGCACCCAGCCTCCCAAGACAATGGTCCTAACCGTTGAGAAACACTGCCTGCCTTATTCATGGGATTCTGCTCCTGCCTGCATTAAATATGCATCTTCTATTTTCTGATTCTCATTGACTGAGCAATCTCCTCATGATATCAACCTAAATTATAGTAGAAAAGAATCTAAAGTTGATCACTCCCCCATGTATCTCTCCCATACACACACAGAAAATAATAACAATAATCATAATTATCGTAACAGTGAACATTGCCCTTAGCATGATTTCAAAAAACAATTTTCTTATTACTTTGTTCTAAAGTGCCTGAGCACCCAAACTGCAAAACAGTTTACAGAACTGTCTTCAAATGCATTTGGAAAGAGATGTGTTTCTTTTGCTTAACAAAACCTGGACTTAGGCAAGGAACATTGATTTTACTCTTAAGGATCTTGACATCTATGTCTTTCACTTTTTAAGAATCAGGCTAAAAGCATAAAAAGAAAGGTCAGAGTTGTGGGGCTTTGTATGCCTGGTCAAGACTAAATTCACCAGCTGTCTCTCCAGTCTCCTGGCAGCTCTGGCCACAGGGGACAGGCCACCATCACCATCCCAGAGCAACTAGTGAAACAAGAGGAAAGGAATTACCGCTTTGCGGAAGACCCACCACATGCCAGGGGCTGTGCTAAGGATGCATAGAAAAGGGCTAAATGTACATGCTCTGGAACAAGCCTTTCTGGGTTTGAAGCCCAGATCTGCCTTACTGGCTGAAGGCTTTGGTCAAATCTCTCAACCTCTCTGCCTCAGTCTCTCCTCTGTAACACGAGGACTGTAATAGTACCTACCTCAATGGATTGTTGTGAGTTGGTATATGTTGAGCACTAAAACCAGTTCCTGGCACATAGTAAGAGCTCTCTCTGTAAGTATCAACCAGAATTATTACTACTGTCTTGTTTAATCCTCACACCCATCCTGTGAGATCGAGGTTGTCCCCCTCTTCTGAAAGATGAGGAAACTTAGGCTCAGAGGGATGAAGTGACTGTGGCTGGGAAAAGGTCTGGAAAAGATGGATTTAGCCCAGCTGCATTCACTTCCAGCTGGCAGGCTCTGTGCCCACATTTGCCTTCAAGATTCATAGTCCAGTTGAACAATGCCCCACATTAGAAACTCAGAAGTGCCCATCACCAAAGGACAGTATCGACAAGCTACTGACAACCAGAAACACAATAGCCTGGTCATGTTCCATTCTGCGACTGACACTGGGTCACAGAAATTCTAATGACATCGTTCCATCCATCATTCTAGCCACTAACTCACCCATTCATCATTCACCCACCCATTAGCAAATATTTACAGAGATCATTCTTTTTGCCTCTTCCTGGTGAAGCTGCCCAAATCTTCAAAATAGCTCTACCTTGAATTGCAGACTGAATTCTGTACCAGGTGCTAGAGAGACATAAAAGGATTATCCGACAGGCCTTAACACAGATATACGTTCTTTACCTTTGGTATCCAGAATACATTTTCCACTTACCCTCTATGCTTACCAATCCTCACCACCACCACTGAGACATTTCTCAATCCACACACCAGGTAAATTGACTAGTTACGTGTATAGCTGACACATCCAACCTCACTAGTTTGAGTTATATTTTTTTCTTAATATTCAAGTGAAACAACTCCAACCTGCTATTCTACCTATCAGGGAATGTCTTTCTTCTCTCCCAGGGCAATACCACGTACCTACAGGCTGTTGTTTCAATCTCAGGACACAGGGCTGTTAATCATCGTCAAAAGGTCAGAACACAAATATCCCTGTTTGGCTCAACAGCTGGCCAAGGTGGCTTGGGCTCTCTAGCTTTTGTGGCTGATGGGGCCCCACTACTGTATCTCTGGGGGTTCATAATATCAAGGCCATCTCTACCTGGGACATGCATCCCCACTGTTGATACTGTACTATTTTTTCCAGATGCAGAATAAGGAGGTCAAGGAGTTTTGGGGGATTAAAAAATCCCCTGTTCACAAGTGTTTTACTCAGCTATGGTTGCTGCACCAACCCTCTGCCTTCCAGAGTGAAGCTCCCTGGGGACTCAATTCTCTCAATACACACCACACAGATGCACACTTTCCTGCGTTATCCATGATCCAGGGAGTCTCTGTTAGAAAGAATTCAGTTCTGCCTAGAACTAGTCCTCCCCTAAATTCTTGGGCGATTTATACAAGGAAGTAGGTGGGTCAGAGCAGTGAGCTCAATGGTGCCTCACGAGGCCAAGGGTTAGGGTTAGGATTAGGGTTCTTGTTCCTACCACCGGAACGCTGGCTGGGCCTCCACACACACCCCTGCCTGGTCTAGAGGAAGTCCCTCCTTCCCCCATTTCCAGGACCCACCCACATCCTGCCCCATCATGATTGTTGTCAGAATGCCCATTCTCTCACCCTATGTCTTCCTAAAGACAGATAATAGCATATTTCCCTCTGTCTGGGATATCCAGTCACCATCCTATATTCCTTTCCACTTTATTTCCACCACTTTATTTTCTGAGATCCTTCTCTTCTTCCCTAGGAAGCATCATTATGCAGTGGGCCGGGGGAGAGGGGGAATCTACGGGCTGTGGAGACATTTCATGGGCTTGTTCTGGGTATTAAATGACATGGATGCAAAAGTGCCCAGGGCAGTGCGTAGCTTAGAAGTACCAGTAAACTTGAGCTCTCTTCCCCCTTCCTCAAACTACTTAATTTTCTTTGAAACTAAAACTTATTTTCTAATTGCCCTTGACTTCAAATGTCACATTCTTTAGCCCATACCCTATTACTAATCCATTCTTGCCTAGTTCCTCCTACATTCCTTTTGTTCATGTTAAAGATGACTTTTCTTTTCACCTGTGTAAGTCTTGCTGCCTCCTACACTGATTAATTCAGCTAGATTGAAAAAGAGGACTAGCTCCTCCTCCATAAAGCTCCAATTAATCAATCATCCTAGAACCAGAGCAACTTGGTGCCTTGATATTTTGTAGAAAGAGCAGCAATGTTGCTGTCAGACCTGGGACATAGCGTTTAAGAGCAGAAAGAGCTTAGGCAAGTGACTTTACTCTGATAAGCCTCAATTTGCTCATCTCTGGTACTTTAACCCATAATGTTGTTGAGACATTTGCAAAGAACCTAAGAGGAATCTCTAAGGCGATGCCTGGCATATAGGTGCAACAGAACATGAACTTACTGCACCTAGACAGACATACCTGGTTCTGGTATGCCACTTAGCCAATTCTTATGTATAGGAAGTACAGAACACTCCATCAGACAAGAGCAGAAATCACATTCTCCTCAAGCTCACATGGAACATTCACCAAGATAGACTACATTCTGGGCCATAGGACACAATTTTTTTAAATGTTAAAGCATAGAAACATACAAAATATATTCTCAGACCACAATGGAATAAACTAGAAATCAATCACAGAAAGATAACTCCCAAATATTTGTAATTAAATAACACATTTCTAAATAACACATGGGTCAAAGAAGAAGTCTCAGGTGAAGTTAAAAAATATTTCAAGCTAAATGAAAATACAATTATCAAAATACATAGGATGCAGCAAAACCAGTTCTTCAAGGGAAACTTATAACATTACATGCATATATCTTTTTAAAAAGAAATCTAAAATCAATAACCTAAGCTTCCTTAAAAAACTAGAGACCTAAGAGTAACTTGAGCCTAAAGGAAACAAAAGAAAACATTTTTTTTTGAAGAGCGGAAGTCAATGTCAATGAAATTGCAACAGGAAAACATTAAAGAAAATTAACAAAACCAAAAGTTGTTTCTTGGAAAGAATCAATAAAATTGATTAAAATTTTGATAAGCCAAGATAATAGAAGAGAAGACACAAATTATAATATCAGAAATGAAAGAAAGGTCATCACTACTGATCCATGGGCATTAAAAGGATAATAAAGGGATATTATGAACAATTCTATGCCTCAAATTGGAGAGCCTAGACGAAATGAACCAGTTTCTTGAAAGATACAAACTCACAGACACACAAAAAGAGATAACCTGAATATCCCTCTGTTAAACAAATCAAATCAATAATTAATAGCCTTCCACAAAAAGAAACTACTAGGCCCAAATGATTTCACTAGTGAATTCTATCAAACATTTAAGAAATAATGCCAATTCCCTGTGATCTCTTTCAGAAAATAGAAGCAGGGAAAACAATTCCTAACTCATTCTATGAGACCAGCATCACTCCCAAACCAAAACCAGATAAAGACATTCCAAGAAAGGAAAACTTGAGACTAATATCTGTCATGAACATAGGCACAAAAATGCTCAACTAATCAAATCAATAATTCACACAAAAATACACTATAGTCACATGAGATTTATTCCAGGATGTAACCCTGGTTCAACATTCAAAAATCAATGTAATCCACCACGTTAACGGGCTAAAGAAGAAAAATCATGCTATCAATTAACGCAATAAAAGCATTTAATAAAATCTAGGAGCCATCCGTGGTTTTAAAAACTCTTAGCAAACTAAGAATAGAGGAGAACTTTCTCAACTTAATAATGAATACCTTCAAAAATCCTCCAGCTAACATCGTATTTAATAGTGAGAGACTGGACGTTTTTCCCCTAAGATAGGGGACAAGGAGATTTCCTCTTTCACCATTCCTATTCAACAGGCTCCCTGAGAAATACCTAATTCTATAGTTGAGTCAGGAAGTATATGTGATGAGGCTAGAGCATCTTGTAATTCCAGAAACTAAGGAAGTACAGAAAGAAAAAAAAAATCTCACAAGGATGGAGATATGTCAAAGGGACACAGAAGCCAACTGAAAGAGCTCCCAGAGCAACAAAATAAAGTACTTATGGGTTATTACCCAAAGTAAAATATAGATATCCATGAGCCATACTGAGGTAAATGAATGAATGAATGAATGAACGAACAAACATGGGAGAATGGACAAGTTTCCATACAGAAGTACTCTAAATAATTTATGTAGATATCCCCCCTCCTTAGGGGCAGGTTGCACACAATGACATCCCTCCAAAGAGTACAGTATGAAGGAGGGGGGAAAGATGAATGTGACAGTAGAGAGACCCAAACAACACTACTTTAGTCAGGTGGTCAGAGTGAGGAGTCATGTTGATGGTATATACCCTTGATACGATGTGATAAAAATGACACTTTACCTCTGTGGTCTTCCTCCCAAAGCCCCATAACCCCAGTCTAATTACAAGAAAAGCAGACAAATCCCCACCGAGGGACGGTCTACAAAACACCTGACCAATACTCCTTAAAACTGTCAAGGTCATCAGAAACAACGAAAGGGTGAGGGGATGTCAAAGCCAAAAGGAGCCTAGAGAGACCTAATGACGAAATGTAACATGGTACCCCGGATGGAATCCTGAAAGAGAAAATGAATATTAGGTAAAAACTAAAGAAATACGAATTAACTATGGATTTAGTAAATAAGACTATATCAAAATTCGTTCATTAATTATGACCATACTAATGTAAGAGGTTAACCATAGGGGAAACTGCATGCAGGGTATATAAGAACTCTCTGCTCTATCTTTGCAATTTCTCTATAAATCTAAAACTCTTCTAAAATAAAATTTTTATTTTATAAAAGTGAGATGCCCGAGTTTAATTTCTTGAGAAACCTCAAGCTCCCCCCTCCTGCTCCATCCCCCCTCCCTCCGCCCCTCTCTCTATTGAATTTGGAATCTCTGTCAAATACACATCTGTAATTTAATAACTGTCAGGGTGGAAAACAAGAGAAATAAAGCTAACTACCTACTCCTCACTGCTCTTTACTGTGAAGCCAGAGGGAGTCTGAGCAGAGGTCATACGGCACGTAACCTTCCTCTCCCCAAAGGAATAAGCCATTCATGGGAACTGATGCTCTGACCAGATCCCCAAAGATCCTTTCCTATACGAAGTTGCATCTGAAATAACTTAGTGTCCCAGTTCAACAACCTCAGTCTGCATGTGACAATTAGCCACTCTCCCTGACCAGTATCTGGCCTCAGCATCTCCTCTGCCTGTGACTCGTTGTTCAAGTCTCTTACAGGTTATAGAATCCGAGCCTTCACACTTAAATTTCTTCCTCCTTTTAGAATAAAAGATCAAATAAGGAAGCCTGTCTTTTTCTTCCATCCAGCCCTCATTGCTTTTATCCTCACACTTTGAATTTACCATCTAAAATAAGCGTGTGGGAGCATTTAACATAAAAATATCACTAAAACATTTAATATCTATGTCAATGATGAGAAAAATAGAATTTGAAAACCTCCCAAAGGTTAAACCTAAGAACAAATGCTAGGGTGTTTTTTCAGTTTCAAAGTAATCCAAAGTGATTTGTATCACTGTCGTAGACAAGGCCCTTAAACATCTGAGCAGTAATAACCCAGCTAGAGAACAAGAGAGATTTCAACAGGGAAAACGGCAGTGGCCTCCTCTCCTGCTGTGCCTAAAAGCACACGGCATGTCTGCTCTCAAAACTTGGAGAAAATTCTGGCTGTAGCTTGTTCAGGGCAGAGGGACTAGAGGTCCCTAAGGCTCTGAGCTTTTCAAAAGCACCACGAAATGTTTGAGACCAGATGGGGAAAATGCATTCGTTCCAAAATATGACCAAGTAACTGCAAAACTGAAATCAAAATAATTTCAAGACATTTAAAACTCCTTCTGTTTTGCAGCAGTAAAATTATATTTAAGAAGCATTTTAATATGTTTGAGGTGATGTGCACTGGGATACCACAAATAAGACCCTTTAGTGTCTGTAAAGGTTGTAAAATAGCCCAGACCCCGGAGAGGAGTTGGTTCTTGAAAAGAGGACTTCAGAGGGCCGCTCGCTAGTGACCCCCAACCTGAGGTTCCCCAAGGACCCCACCATGAGTGCTTTCTATCATTTCTCAAAAGCTGAACAGAGAAAATGCTTGAACCTATCAAAAGGCCACACAGACTATGATTCCCTAAATGAGATGCTTCTGATCAACAAAATTATTCCAAATATGGGCTCTGTGGAAGGACCTTTTGTGTGGGAAACTAAGACCCCCCCCCCACCATGGGGTGGAGGAAGGTCTTGTCCTGGGGGAAAGGGAGGGGCTTTGGAGCAGGCAGACCAGAAGTTCCTGTTCCCACTGACCTTCTTCCAAGGACTCACCCAGCAACCACAACTGGAATTCTACTTTCCTCACCCCTGGTTCGGTCTGCTTCTAAAAAAATATCTTAACTACACACCTGATCTATATAAACGCAAGCTTCTTGTAAAAACCGAGAAACATAAAAAGGAAAAAGCGAAAGCCACCCCGCTCTGCTCTCCCCAGAGATACCACTGTTTTCAGGTAGGTGGGCATTTTCCTACACCTTTTTTCTATGTACAGACATAAGAAATATATACTTCTTACACTGTTTTAAATAAAAAGGATCATACCGTCCATATTGTTTTTTAACTTTCTTTTTCGTTTCATGAATATCTTTCCATAATAGTGCATATCGATCCGCCTTTCTTTGTAACTACCACACACCATGGACATCCTATATTTTAGTTATTCATTTCACTTAGCGGACTTTTAAAGCAAGGCTGCAGCCTTTACACAGGCATCTCTGAGCATACAGGTAAGGATGTACATAAACCAGATTCCTGGAAGTGGAGTTGCTGGGTCGAATTGTATGCACAATGTCAGTTACATTCCTGTGAGCAGGCAGGAGGGTGGCTATTTCCCATCCTTAACCCAGAGGTTCTGCTTCTGTCCTTCTACAAACTTGTGGTTGCCAAGGAAAAGAGGGGGTGGGAGAGGGATGGATTGGGAGTTTGGGATTAGCAGATCCAAACTATTATATATAGGACGGATAAACAACAATTTCCTACTGTATAGCACAGGGAACTATATTCAATACCCTGTGATAAACCATAATGGAAAAGAATATGAAATATATATATATATATATATATATAATTGAATCACTTTGGTGTACAGCAGAAATTAATATAACATTGTAAATCAACTATACTTCAATAAAATTAATTTTTAAAAAACACTCAAATACAAACTTCTATACACAGAACTGGGTACCAAATAAAGGCAAATTAAAAGGAAAAGAAAAGGGTGACATTCTAAATTGCATGGTCTTGTGAGAAGCAAATAAGTTTTCATTTCAATATGGGTGCAATGGATGCTTTCTAAAAATGGCATTAAAATTTACTTTTGCCTTGATATTACAACCAGGCTCTCTAAAGTGACTGTCGCCTTCTTGCCCCTGGTCCCCTGTCAGAGTGGATCCTCTTTAATCCTCCCCTGTAACAGTCAAGGACATGCAGTTTTATAGGGACCCCACCATCAAGCAAGGAGAAACCCACAGCAGTTTGGGCAGAATTAGCATGGAGCTCCTTCCTTCCTCCCAGTTTGACAGTAAACAGCAGTGTGTGTGAAAGCAGCATCTTACAAATGGGGCTGGACATCATCTAAATGAGTCAACATGTTTATAATGCTAAATACTTCTGACCTAAAAACTCAGCCTCAGAACAGCATGCATGCAGCTAATCTCAGAACACACTGCTGGCATTTGGTTGACATTTCCTCTCCCTCCAGTAGGAAAGGGTTGATCACTCGCTATCCGTGCACAGCGACAGGAGAGAGAGCCCTAGTTTGCCATTTAAATCCTATTCCAATCATTTACCTGCGATTGTATCAGTATTGGAGAAACCACACTTAGCAGAGATCAGCCCTTATAAGCCCAGCAGAGTCAACCCCATGGTGAAAATTAAGGTATGTGTATAAGCAGTTATTCATTTTCATAAAGTGATTAATTCACCCATTCATTTAAAAAATATATTAACTTGGGTACTCCTAGTGTGCCAGGTTATGCTGGACACTGGGAAGAGAGTGTTGAAAATGACACGTTCTGTGCCTCTGGGAGCTCCCCCGAGAAACAGGGGACACAAACAGCACACAACAGGATGCATGCCCTGCAGTGGGCCACCAGCCCGGGGGGAAGAAGGGCCAGAGAAGGGCTCCAGTACAGCTGACACCTGAGATGAGGCTCAAACAGAAGACGGGAGGAAGGGAGTCCCAGCTGGAAAGAGAGGAAAGGGGTGTCAGCAGAGTCTATTTGAGAGCAGGTAAGATGTGAGCAAAGCTGCCGGGAGGATGTGAGGAAGGGAGGGGTGAGCCATTATCACCTGACCATCTGGTTAGTCATCCAGATGCACTGAGTTCGCCCCTGCAGAGTATGGAGACCACCCCAAGGCAGTTACTTTGACAGCCTGTGGGACCTCATTTGGATCAAGCCTTCTAGTGCGTTTCAGCTCATCTCTGCCCCAAGTCCTGTATCCAGAAAAGCCACCCAGTGCCCATTCCTCAGCCCCACGTTTGCAGGTACTGGAGTTCCAACCTCAACTGTTCTCACTCCCTGCCGGTTGAGTCCTGTCCTGTCCATCCCTCAAGCCCACATCCAATGCCATGTCCTTCCCAACCCTACCCCATCCCCATGCCCCTCCAGCAGCACTGTCTCCCTCACTAAGCATCTTCCCCCTCCCCACCCTGTTCTCTCGTCCTTCCCTCCTCACTCCCCCTCTCAAAGCAGCACTGAGGCCCAGGCAGGCATAGGTAAATGTTCGCTGAATTAAACTGAGTGAGGGTGCCCTGATCAAACTGATCCCAGAACATGGAGTGTTTTGACATTTGAATAAACCATCTCCCCATTCTGTTCTCTTTGAACTCCACAAGGTGACGTTTTTGAAATTGCAACGTCCTCTTGACTTCCACCTCGTGCTCTATCCAAAGACATGGAGCCCCTGTTATTCCTTAAAGATCACCAACCATAGTCTTGCCAATGTTTCAATCTGGGGAACAGGATGGGTGCTCAGGGGGTTATCATACAATCCTCTCTATTTTTTGTACATGATTGAAAATGTGAATAATAAAAAGTATTTTTTAACCCACCGATATTCGAGGTGATGTGGAAGCCCCTTGACAAGTTACTTGCTTGGTTAGGGCTAGCTCCTGGTAAACAGAACAGGTTCCAGATCCAAAGAATAAGCTTTAAAGTCAGACAGCCCTAGATTTAAACCTACCCCGTCATTCACCAGCTGTGTGAACGTGGACACATTACGTGCCCTTTCTAAATCTTCATTATTTTGATCTGAAAATTGGGGATGTTGATGATGGTGCCCACCTCACAGGATAGGTGTGAGAATGGAATAAGATAATAAATGAAAGGCACGTGGCATGATGCCAGGTGGGGCTCAATAGAATGGTGCTACTGGCATCACCTGGAAGAAAACATTTTCTTTCTTCTTATACTTTACTTTTAAACCGCTCTTTGATGATGGTTTATTTGCATACATGTTTCTACTTTAAGCTCCTCGAACACTGGGATAGTGTCTGATTCATTTCCAGCATTGGGCGCATGGCCTGAATCACAAAAAGTACTCACAAAGGTTACCGATGGTAAATGGCATCGATTATATACATAAACACACATAAGAATGGGGGGGCGGTGTCTGTGTGTATGCAATGACCTCTGTACAACCATTCAGACCCCAGGGAACTGCAGGCCTCTGACACCACATGGGGATGCTACCCAAAGATGTTAGAGAGAGCCTAGCAGACCTGCACACATACACCAAGCACTCCAGAAATAAACGTCACTAGAACCGTGGCTCCCGTCTTCCCTGTTTTGACTTGCTTGTTCTTTCATTCATTCAACAAAGTTCTAACGAGCAATTCCTATAAGCCAAGCAGTGGAATATAGAGAGAAAGGGAAACAAAGTAAGGTCGTCTCTTGCTCTCAAGAGACTCATAATCTAGGGAAAGAGATAAGGAAGTAAGGAGATTATTTCATTCCAGCACGGTCAACTCTTTGAAAGAAATAAGAGAAGTAGTAGAAGCGAGAAGAAATTACCAAGGAAGGCCTTCTGCAATTACGCCCTACTGAATCTTAAAAGATCAGTAGGAACGAGCAAACAAAGGTAACAGGGAAGGGTGTTCCACGCAGAGGGGACGGCATGCGCAAAGCATAAAGACAAGGAAGGACCTCGTACACTCCACAAGCTGTATGAAGTTCAGAACCTCTGTAGAGAGAGTGCTGGTGGGGTAGTGGCCACAGATGTGTCTGCATAGACCACCAGGGGTCTGCTCATGAAGGGCCTTACATGAGTTTGTTTGTTTGTTTTTCCTGAAAGTAACTGGGAGTCATTGACGAATGCTAAGCAAGGGCATAACCTAATATTTGCATTTCGGAAATATCACTTCGTTAACTTTCTAGCAGCAAAGAGAACAGACTTGGAAAATCTATCAGACTCATATTTTTACCAGTAGTGGATCTCACATCTAGTATTGTCAAGCCAAAAAAAAAAAAAAAAAACAAATCTTAGAAATCATCTCCTCTAACCCACTTATTGTAGAGATGAAAAAACTTATTTTCAAGGGTTATAAGGTAGTTTATCCAAACTACTTATCTTTTCAAAAATTATTTAATGAAATTAAAAACTCTGCCCTACAATTCAGCTCTTCTAGGTCTCGCTACCACCTGTCACTTTGCTGGCATTCCTGCTAGGTGGGCTTATTTCTATGGACATAGCTCAGGGCAGATCCTCTTCAATGACTGAAAATATTTACCCATTTTGAGAGCTGGTAGAATATATATGCTATGAGCTTGAGAAAAAATTTAACTGGTTTTGTCCATTTTCTCATAGTGATTAAAAAGTTAAACCCTTCTAAACCACAGATTATTCTCTGAGCTTCTAATACTATTTAAATTACAACTCCCAAATCTTGAATGATGTAACATACTCAAGTCCAAATGCTGCTTTTTTTAATTCGGTACATCACATGGTAGTTACTTAACATGACAGAAGGCAACATGACTAGATTGGCCTGGTAACAAGATCTTAGAGGGGTTCTCTGTGCTGTAATGCTTCCCATCCCCTCAATCCTCCATAAAAATAAACAGGTTGATTGTGTCATGTTTCTATCCAGGAAATCTCAAAGAAATCCACAGAGGTGTATCTAATCTATATAATGCTACAATCCCATGATCCACTGGGTTGGTTCCTTCACATGACCATGGTAAGCATATTGTGCAGAGCAGCAGGTCCCAGTTTTAACAGCCCAGAGCTAGGCTGCCATCAACTCATCATTCCTGAAACAAATTCTGCAAGGTAAGTAGATTTCATAGACTAAAACATCGTAGACAGACATATTTAGTTGATATCTAGTGGGAGAAAATTAAGGCAACTGTCTTAGCCATGCAGATATAAAAATCTACTTGCTTCTGGAATATCAGATAACCACAGCAAAAGAGAATGGTGTCTGGGAGAATTCCAAACTACATGCACTCTAAAAGTCATTGCCATTTGCTTCAAGCAAACATGCAAGAATTCAAATGCATAGCAGCTCCATTATTAGTAATGCAGTAAATATTGTCATCAACCCCTTCCAAGTAGAGATCCTGCAAAGAATCGGTGAGCGCAAAGATCTTATAAACATCAGCTTCATTTCAACCCTCACAAGAACCTGAATGTTTATTTCCATTTCACAAATGGGCAAACAGGCTCAGAGAGGTACAGACATTTGTTTAACTCTTACACAGCTTGAAAGTGGTAGCTACAATGTGAACACATCTCCGTCTGAAACAAATTCTGGACTTTCTTTGTTCCAGGCCCCCTCATGTGGACTGGATCCTAGGAGGTGGAAGGATCAGGCTGAAATGCCGCTGGTGCAAACCTGGGGAGAAATCATGATGGAGCCCCCAGAGAGTACAGAGTTCAGAAAGTCCCTGAGATTAGACTACATACCAGTTTCTATTTGGAGTGACCCCCTCCACTGAAGAAGTTCATGCAGAGGTTTTGTTCTTCCCATTTAATGGATCAAGACAACTGAGGCTCACAGACCATGACTTGCTTAGATCCTCCAAAAAAGCCACGACTTTCCTACAGAAACTCCAAATCTACCAATGGGAGCCCAGGGCTCAGCATCCCTTCCTTAAGGCTTCTTGTTATTCTATCACCAGTAAGAGCTCTATATTTATTTGACCAGGAAAAGCATCTTCTTAGCTTGAAAGAGAAAAAGAACACCTCTTTTAAATTGTCTCTGTCTTGCTAGAGTGTCTTACATATATTTAGCATTATGAAGGCTCCTCACAATAGTTAAATGAAATGAAATGTCATACTTGAATTTTGTTTTTATGGTTGTAAATTAAATTCTCTGAAAGATGCTGTCAGTCAAATCAACGTTTCCTAAGATACCCTTTAGCCATCCAACATGCCAGAAACCCAAAATACAGTCTCATCCACAGTGTCCTGAATTTTACAATTATTTAATATAATTTCTACATGTGTCTTTATTTTTCACTCTGCCAATGAAATACATGGTGAAGGCTTTTGTCCCATGTTTCACTGGTTGGACCATGACAGCCCTGAGCATCTTAGCTGATGTTGCCGGACCACTAATTACAGAACAAAATTAAACTGAAGAGAATCAAGATGTGCAGAAAGTTAGGAAGCAGAAAGAAAAGGCATCATGCTTTATGCGTGTTCATTCTAGATATGTTCATTATCTGCCAAAGCCTGGGGAAGGCAAATATGGAATTCAAAAAGACACCATCTGTTGTGTGATGTTCCAAATTATAAACTTAACCCTTAATTTCTACATCACCTGCTGTTCAGTCATTCTCCTTTGGGATGAAAGGAAAAGGGGGCGGTTAGCACATGAACTAAGCAGGTTTAGCAGGATCGATGAAAGTGACCTGTAAGACTTTTTGCTCAGCCCAGCCTCACAACCTGTATATTTTTTCCTAAAAGTAATTCTTAGATTTTACTCTTAAACACTACACATACAGTGGTTGCCATTAAGCTGAGGGTCCACGATCACGCAAAGCCAGCCACATTATTTTCTGTAATTTGTAGGTTATTGAAAACCTCTGGGCTCTTAGAAAGTAAAAACAGAGATTTTAGAAATCTTTCAAATCTGGGAAATGAAGAGTAATTCCTCGAGCAAAGAAGGATTTCTTTTTGGGAAAAAAAAATTTTTTTTGAGACAGAAGGTAAACAAGAGTATATAGCCCAAATCAACTTTCTATTTAAGTATTCAAAGGAAACACAAGGCATACGTAATAGGAGAGATTGCCACTAAAAAGGAAAAAAGAAAAGTAACGTATCCTTGAAAATGCCCATGTTTTCTTACGTGTAGATCTGAACTATCCTAGTTTTTAAAACACATTTAACAAATGCAACACAACTCATTCGTGGTTGATTTGAGTTCACAAAATAATTTTATTATACGTAAGAAAGCATACAGGCAATAAAATTAAGAAAACATTCACAATGCATAAATAACACAGACCTGATGCAGGAGATAGTTTTCAGTAGATATCTTTCTCATTACCCATTTCATCTAAATGTTAAGTCAGTTGCTTATCAACAAGAATACTTTGTAAACATTTCCAAAACATTCTCTTGAACTGTCCCACATGAATTAGTATCTGGCAATAGAGCCTTAGGATACTTTTTACAGTCCAGGTGATGACACAGAAACTTGATGCCAAAGCACAGAGAAAGGGCTAACATTCGTCAAAAGAGATGCTGATGGCTTTGGTGTGCTTAACATACGCAGAGAGAAGGGGTCTCCCGTCTTTTCTACCAACAGAAGAGTCTTGCCCAAGGATGACATCGAGGCACCCTCTGTTAGTTAGTATACCATTAACATTTAGACTTTTTAAAAAAATCAATTCTAAGTTCAGATTAAAGCACTACAAAAAGGAACCCCACTGAGTAGCTTGGCTGGTAAGATGGAGATGCAGGATTTGACTTTTGTCCATGGGTGAGACTGTTGTGACACACGAGCTAAGGAAACTCACTGTCTTCATTACACATCTCTAACCAGGACAGTCATTTATTTGGCTCAGAAAAGCTATCTGACACAGGAAATGAGAAAAGACAAAGAAGGCCAATTATTTTACATAAATACAAAGCGGCATATACTTTTTATTACCACCTAAGATCATATATTTCAAGTTGGATTCTTCTTAAGCTAACTTTTATTTCAAATATTTACAGAACTGCAAATCATTCTCCTGGGCAAGTCTTTGTCACTTAAGAAATTTTGAACACAAGAGTAGCTGTGCTTTTTTAAATCTTTCAAAATCTTTTGAGGAGAAAAAAAAAAGCAATCACAGCATTTGTCAGTTCTCACCTCGTATTTATTTGTTCCCATGAATTTTAAGGAATCATCACAACTTCTTTGTTTTTTTTCTATTAGACTTCGCTGTGTTTCTGGAAGTTACACATGAGCATTTAGACTCTCAGAGAGTCTGTGTGTTTGTTTCATCAGCTTATAAAATGCTAGTTAAGTGGACAAAAATGCTATTGTAAGATTTCAGACACTCATTCATTTACCCTATTAAATATGATAAATATAGATTTATTATAAGAAATTAAAAATATCCATATAATACAATAACTAAATAAACCAATATCAACAAAGCATCAACTCTGGAAAAAAAAAATCCCATTCCTACTGTAAGGCTCAATTATTTTTTAGGAATAATTTATGAAGGCATGCACCTACCTTTACAATCTGAAAACTTTGCTTGGACCAGTGTTAGCACCTGTTTGTACACAGCAAACTCAACCCTTCTCACCTCCTTCTGGGAAAGATTTAATATTTAAGTGAAGCTGTTCATTGTTGATTCTTTGCCCTGTTTCTTAAGTCCTAAGATAAGGCTCAGTTTCTAAAAATAATTTTGGAGCCAAAGACACGTCCCTTATGAACACTCGCTTCACTTGTGTCCCTCTTGATTGGCTATGAACAACACAGAAAACACACTGGCATGTAGATTAAAATGTAGTTAGTTGTGTGTTGAGGGGAAGCAGCAGAGGAGGGCTCGCCCGACATCGGAGTCTCACCACACCTTAGTTTCTTCACAGCAAGCCCCAGAGAAGTCTCCTCTAGCTTCTGGGATGAGCATGTCTGCTAGGATTCATTTCGGAGTTCAGGTCGGGTGCTGTCCATTTTGTGTGACGGGCTGGATCTTCTCTAGGGAGACATCAGTGTCATAGTCCAAAATGACAGACAGGGCTGGGGAGAGCTTCTCCAAGGGCTCAGCTATTCCACCCGCCTCTGCCTTCCTCAGGTCCTCAGAGGAGCCCACGGCATGTGGGATCAGATACACCAGATTGCAGTCCTTGGAGATGGAACCTCGAGGCTCGTGATGGCTGGAAAACACCACAGCCCCATTGTTATTGATGCTAACCGTCTCTATGGCATTATGCGTCGCCGGGCAAAGTCTGTAGCATCCTAAGAGGGTGGAAAATGCCTTCCGAAAATCAGCATTAAAGGCATAAATGATGGGGTTCAAGGAGGAATTAGCCCACCCAAACCACACAAACACGTCAAAGGTGATGGAATCGATGCAGAAGGGCTGGGTCTCCCCAGACCCACAGAAGGGCACCATGCAGTTCAAGATGAAGAAAGGGAGCCAGCAGCACACAAACACCCCCATGATCACAGACAGAGTCTTCAGAACTTTAGTCTCTCTTTTGAAGGACATCTTGAAGGAGCTTTCCGGCTGAGAACACTCCACGGGGTTTCCATTACCGGTAGTGGTCTGGCAATTCTTGGCATGGACTGCGGCCCTCTCCAAGGCCGAGATGCGCCGTATTTGTTTCTGGGCGATCCTGTAGATCCTGGTGTAGGTGACGATCATGATGGCCACAGGGATGTAAAAGCTTATTAGGGAGGATGAAATAGCATAGGTCCTGCTCAAGCTGGAGTCACAGTTGTCAGTGGTCTCATCCAGGGAAGTGGCATTCCCATCAGAGGGGCTTGTGGGTTTCGCCTTGTGCCAGCTGAGCTGCACCGGAATGAAGGAGATGAGAACAGACAAAGTCCATGCCACGCTGATCAGAATGAAGGCTGCCTTGGGGGTCATCTTCCTCTCATACCGGAAGGGGCTAGAGATGGCCCAATACCTGTCCACGCTGATCACACAGAGGTTGAGGATGGACGCGGTGGAGCACATGATGTCAAAGGCCACCCAGATGTTACAGAAGGACCCAAAGGGCCAGAAGCCAGCGATCTCAGCCACCGCTTTCCAGGGCATGACCAAGACAGCCACCAAGAGATCCGACACGGCCAAGGAGATAACGAAGAAGTTGGTCACCTTGGACCGCAGATGTCGGAACCTGATGACGGCAGCACAGACCAGCGTGTTCCCCAGGAGTGTGGACAGGATGAGCAGCGACAGGAAACAGGCTGTAAGGATGCGGAAGGAGAAGTCCCTCTCCACCACCATCCCGGCGCCGTCCATGGTAGAGGTGTTCAGAGTCCTCATCTTCCTGAGGGAGAGTGCAGAGGGGGCTCGGACACCCCTCAGGTTCCTAAGCAGGGATTAGGGGTTGGTCAGACCTGCAGGAGTCCTCGCTGGTCAGGCAGCCCCTTGAACAGCCCCACTTGCTCCCCTGGGTGGAGGACCTCACCAGCATTCCATTAGAGGGGTGCAGCAACTGTGTGGCAGGAGCCTGCCCTTGGCAGTCCAGATCAGCCCCTTGGAAGCTCCCTCTTGCTCTCTACAACTGTCTTCTGACTCCCTTGCTCCAATTCACTGTCACGGGGACCAGTTGGCCCTTCAATGCCCCATGGAAAGCACTGGCTTTTTAGCATATTCTAAGCTATCAATCCAGAGACTCCCAGTCTTTTGACGAGCTAGTCAATTGTCGTCACATTTCAGGGCTGTTGTCTTTCTGGTGGTGACAGAGAATTCTCCCCTTCTGAGGCGCAGCTGAAAATACATGCCTTGCTCCTCCAAGCCCCTGGCTCTGCACCAGCTCCCCCAAAGCTCTAGAAAGCAAAGAGAAAGCAAAGGACGTTTGCCAAGATAAGCAGATCGCATCTTTACTGTCAAGCCCAATCCAACCCCCTCTGAGCCACCTACCTTGCCTTGGGGTTGTCTCTCTCCAAGCCCCCAGGAGCTCGGGGAGAGCGGGCTTCGCGAGGCGCCCGGGAGGCACGCCTCAGTCCTATCCTGCGCGCGCAGCTGGGGTTCTGCTCCCGATGCGCAACAGTCGCCGGAGCGAGTTTGGGAAAAGGATCCTGGGCCAGGTCCACAGAGAGCTGGCGCTGCCCCCACTGCCTCCAATGGCTAGAGATGGTTCAAAGCGGACGAGACCCCGAAAAATGCCCCCGGACGCTTGGAGCTTCCTTGAGAGAGGGCACCCCCAGTATTAGTCACCTGGGCAGGTTCTTTGCTTCCCTTCTCCGGAAAACGAGCGCCCGGGCGCCCCTCGAGTGGCCTCTGGTCCCTCGGGGAAGAGCCCTGCGCCTTCCCGCGGAACTGCCCGCTACCTGCCAAGGAGCCCGTGAGAACACGAGGAAAAAGAGGCTTTCCCCTTTTCCTCGGGGAAAGCCGAGCTGGCACCCGCGGGCGCACGGGCTGGCCAGGTTCCCTCGGGGCACAGCCCACCCCCCTGCGTCCCTCCCCTGCCCTGGAGGCGGGCTTCGCTTGACAGGCAGAGTTACAGGCGACAGCCCCACGTGGTTCCCCCGGTTGGTGCCGCGGCGAAAGGGGTGGGGGACGTCCAGGTGAGCGCTCGCCCGCCCCGGGTTACCCCGCCGAACCCCGGGCCCCTGGCACTCGGGACAGCACCCGACAGGGGCCCGCGAGAAAAGATCCGATGTTAAAACCTCAAATGAGCCCGAGTCGCCGGAAAGCAAAGCTCCGCCCGACACTCAGCGCCTCCTGGGGTCAACCCGAAGCCTTTCCCAAAGACCAAACGGAAGCAGGGACAGCGCTCACTCTCCCACGGACACCAACCACTAGAACAGCGCGCCCAGGTCCGACAGGCGCTGCCTCCAAGTGCCCCCCAACTAGGGTGAGATGTGCCTTGCGGGCGCCTCTACTCACCGCTCGCCGGGAGGGCTCCGCGCAGCAGCGCGCCTGGCCGGTGCGCTCCGCTGCGCCCAGAGGGCTCTCACTTCGCGCTCAGCTGGGGTAGTGGGCTCGTCCACGGCTGCGGTCAAGGCCGGACTGCAGCCAGTGTGCAGCGCCCGGCGAGCGCCCCAACCCCAGAGCCACGCGCTCAGCGGGCCCGGGGCGCCCTCTGCCGGCGGTTTTGGCTTCCAGTGCCCCGACTGCGCTCTCTCAGGCACCAGCGTCACCGGTATGGGCTCCAGCATCCACGCGCGACCCGCGCCTGGACCCACTCTTCCCTGACTATGACCGCCAGAACCTGGGAAAGAGGACTCCTCTGCTTGAAATCCCCTAAAAACTGACAAAGGTGAAAATTTTTCTTTTGCTAGCACTGCATTCATTGAGCCACTGTATTTTCCTGAGCCTCACTACGTACCAAGAGCGACAGGGTAAGCAAGATACAAGCCTTACTCTCAAAGAGTAAACCAGAGAGAACTCGCCTTATGTCGTCCACCCTTTAAAGAATCCCTCCTCATAAGCCTCCTCATCTTCACTTTGCCGGAGTGGAAAATCAGGTTCAAAAAACTACCCAAAGTTGCAGAGTTAATGAGGGTGCCAGCTGCCTGACTCCCACCCGCGTGTTCTTTTCACCTACACGCCACTGCCTACTGGGAACTCTGAGTCTAGTGCGGGATCCGGCGAACTAAATAATTACCCACAGAGCTAAAACAGAGGAAAGGACAAGATGGAAGCAAGAAGGCCTGGTGGAGATGATTGTCCCTGAGCCCCTCCCCTGCTGCCCTGGGCAATGCCTCACAGGACAGACTTCACTGCTGTAAATGGCGAGATCACCGCGCCTTGCCGTGCCTTCCTAGGCGTGGGGAATCCGTTAAGCAAGCAGTTTCCATGTCAGACTGCCAGGCTTCCTGTCCCTACCCTGCCGCTGCTGGCTGCGTGTGCCCTCTATCCTCTCTGAGCTTGGTTTCTTCCCGTGTAAAATGGTGATGACATAACAGGATTGTTATAAGTATTAAATGAGATGATGTTTATACAGGGCTTGGCACGGAGCCTAGGACCCAGTCAGCCCTTTCCAGGTAGGCACCCCTGAGGGCTCGTTAGAATACTTATAGACTTATCTCCTTGAGAACCTCGCACCACACTGGAAGCCACAATTTTCTCTGTAAAAACCCTGACCCTAAATAATAATTCCATTCAATTAGCCAGTTCAAACTGCACCTTGATTTTAAATGAAAGAACCGCATTACAGACAGCAGACCCTCCTGTTCCTCTGTTACCAGCTCTGTTCTTCCACCCTCAGCCCTACTGTCACACATATTGACACCATGGGTCATGAGTCATGGTCACAGATACAATTTTTGCCACAAACCTGCCCAAAGAACGACACACTTATAGAGTCTTAAAGCAATGCTTAACATAATGCTTCCAGATCATTTTCCTTAAGGTAGTCATTCCCCAAGCTTCCTGGCTTTATTGCATCTTTCTCTCCCTTTTACTAACAAACACAAGTGAAAGAATATGCTTCTGGTTCAAGACAGTCATGTCAGCCTTAATGTTTAACTCCTCACATTCTACCCACCCATCCTGGAGTGTTTCCACTGCAATTACCCAGAAATACACAGGTAGCAGAAATTCAGCATTAACCCTGGAAGGCAGGAAAGATTGGGGGATGGGGGTCCTTTCTCCAGGATAAAAGGCAGATAGGACTGAACTGAAGGAGGGAGGTCTCCCTGGGATTTTTCATCTGGAAAGAAACCCCAAAAGAACACACTACAAGATGGGGGTAACAGGGCCTGGAGGCCAGAACAAGGCCAATTTGAGGGGTAAAATTTCTCTCTAATGATTCCCCTGAGAAATACCGCCAATGCCCGAGTCCTCCCAGAGTCAATAATCCTGGCACTGCCCTGCCCACTGCTCTTTATATTAAAGCCCCGTGACAACCCGTCTGATCTCAGGTGGCATCACATTCAATGAAACACAGTTCAACAGCTAAAAGATATTTGACATGAAATTTAAATATGAACCGAAACCTCGTTGGTTGGAAATGATGTTCATAACACATTTCATATCCTTGTTACTCTCAAGCTCAACAGCTGTTCCAAAAAAAAAAAAGCCTTTTTTCTTTGCTTGAAAAATTCCCTAAATTCTTTCCAAACTATCCCACACTGACCTGTGTTTTTTTCTCTCAACTCATTCACCTGATAGGTCTAGGTGATCAAACCAGCATATATCACTTCTGTACTGGTTGAGAGGTATTTCTTGTACAAGTAAATTTCTGCCATTTTTACTTTTAGACCATCCAATTTCCTCCTTACCCATAACATAAAAAAAAGAAAAAAGCCCAGGAATGCAGCTACAGAAGGAGGGAAGTCTCTGTGAACACCTAACAGGATAATTTTGTTTCCTGTCACTTAAAAAACAAAAGAGTGGGACAATTTCTTACGATTCCAAGACAGACCCTTGAGTTTTCTTTCTGGCAGACTTAGGTCACTGATTTTTGAACGTCATTGCTGAGGGAACAGGAAAAAGTAAAATGTAGCTTAAATCTCAGGGTTTTTTCACGTTGCAGAGTGAATTTCAGACGAACTTAACAGTTTGGCTAGAGGTTTGGGGTTTTTTCCATATTTTCTCTCTTGAAGCCCAGATGAAACAAAACTTTCCATTTTTTTCTGTAAAAATCTCCCCCACAAGCATCAGGAACCAAATATAAATGCAAGCAGGTATTAGCATTAGATCATGCTGGGAATGTAAACCCTAACACAAAAGCACATTTGTTTCCCAAATTGGCAGGTCTTTTAAGCTGTATGGTGATTTACGTGCTGCAGGGAGGGGGAAGTTAAAATGATGCTTTTCAACAAATTTTTATTGGAGTTTGTAAAAGTAAATGAATACAGAAGGCACGCTATCACAGGGGAGTTTAAGCTCATAAAAGACTAAATAAAACAACTGAACTGTCAAGTATAACAAATGAGATATTTGGGAGGCTTTAGGATTATTAAAGCTAATTTTATACCCGAAATGATGGCTTATAACGTTAGTGAAAAGAGATAAAGCTTGGCTGACCTTGACTGAGTAACTAGAATGCTTGTTTTAGACCATAAATATAACCTCTGAAATTCCTGATCCCGTGTTGGATTTTCTTCTCCTATAAGCTTATTATATGATTCAAAAATCAACACTATTAAAGATGTTTTAATCTACAAATATCGCTTTGAGTAGAGGTTGAGAGGTCGTCCAGCAGGCATAATGTGTGTTTGTTATTGTCGTGCCCGTTCTTGGTTCGCTTTTTCCTTTTCCTCGTTTTCCGACTTCTGTAGATTTACCTGAGTAGTTTTTATGATTTCTTTTTATCTCCTTCATTGCCTTATTTTCTGTAATTCTTCGTTTTGCTATTTTCATGGTTGCTTTAGGGTTTACATCATATACATGTGAAGATATATGAGATATAGGTACAGACATACCCCGTTTTACTGCATTTCACAGATATTGCATGTTTTACAAACTGAGGGTTTGTGGCAACTCTGTTCCAGCAAGTCTTTCGGTGCCATTTTTCTAACAGTGTTTCATCACTTTGTGTCTCTGTGTCACATTTTGGTAATTCTTGTAATGTTTCAAGGTTTTTCATTATGATTATATTTGTTATGGTAATCTGTGATCAGTGAAGGCTCAGATGAGGGTTACCATTTTTTAGCAATAGAGTATTTTTTAATTAAGGTATGTGCAGTGCTGTTTTAGACATCATGCTATTGCACACTTAACAGACTACAGTATAGTGTAAACGTAACTTTCATATGCACTGGGAAACCAAAAATTCATGTGACGCATTTTATTGGGATATTCACTTTATTGTGGTGGTCTGGAACTAAACCCACAATAACTCTGAAGTATGCCTCTATACATCTTATATCAGACATATGTATGACATATATTATAGATCTATGTAAGATATAGATTATGTCATATCTTATACATCTTTCTTACAGACTATCTTCAAGTGATTTGATACCATTTTGTGTCTAGTTAAGAAACTTACGATAGAATTTTTCCATGTCTTCCTTCTCAATCTTTATGTTGTTTTTGTCATACGTTTTACTTCTATACATGATATAAATTCCAGAATACATTGTTATAATTTTTCTTTAAATAGTCAATTATCTGCAGCACTATTTACAATATCCAAGACATGGAAACATCCTAAATGTCCATCGACCGATGAATGGATAAAGAAGATGTGGTATATATATATATATATATATATATATACACAATGGAATACTACTTAATCATAAAAAAGAATAAAATAATACCATTTACAGCAATATGGATGGACCTAGAGATTATCATACTAATTGAAGTAAGTCAGAAAGAGAAAGACAAATACCATATGATATCACTTATATGTGGAATCTAAAATATGACACAAATGAACTTATCTATGAAACAGAAACAGACTCACAGACATAGAGAACAGACTTGTGGTTGCCAAGGGAGGTGGGGGCAGATTGAAAGTTTGGGATTAGCAGATGCAAACTATTATATATAGAATGGATAAACAACGATGTTCTACTGTATAGCAAAGGGAACTGTATTCACTATCCTGTGATAAACTATAATGAAAAAGAATATGAAAAAGAATGTATATATACATGTATAACTGAATCACTTTGCTGTACAGCAGAAATTAACACAACATTGTAAATCAACTATACTTCAATAAAATAAATTTTAAATAAATAAATGGCCAATTATCTTGTAAAGATATTTAAATAATAAGAAAGAACTATTATATATTTACCTGTATAGTTACCTATGTACCACTTCTGACAATCTTCATTCTTCTGTAACTAGATCCATATTTTCATCTGTTATCATCTTTCTGCTTGAAGGATGATCTTTAACTTTTCCTGTAGTCCAGATCTGCTGGGGATGATTCTTTCAGCTTTTGTATCTCTGAAAAGTCTTTAATTTGCCTTTGTTTTTGAAAGATATTTTTACTAGGGATAGAATACTGGATTGACGGATTTTTCCTTTTAGTGTTTTAAAAGCTTGGACCACAGTTACCTTACTTGCATTGTTTCCAGGGGAAAATCTGATGTCACCTTCATCTTTGTCCTTCTATATGGAACACATCTTTTTTCCTCTGGCCACTTTTAAGGTTTTTTTTCTTTATCATTGATTTTGATCAATTTAATCATGATGTACTTTAGTGTAGTTTTCTTCAAATCCTTGGTGTTCTAGGGATTTGTTGAGATTCTTAGATCTGTGGGTTTATAGTTTTTGTCAAATTTGAAAAATTTGACCATTATTTTTTTCAAGTATTTTTTTCTGTCTCCCCTTTTCTCATTTTCTTCAGGTTCTTCAATGATATGTATATCAGACTGCCTGGGGTTGGTCTACAACTCACTGATGCTTATTCTATTTTATTTCCTCTCTTTTCTCTGCATTTTCATTTCAGATAGTTTCTGTTGCTATATCCTTGAGTTCACTAATATTTTTCTTTTTCACTGTCTAACCTGTTGTTAATCACATCCAGTGAATGTTCTATCTCAAGTTTTGTAGTTTTCTTCTCTAGAAGTTCATTTTGTGTCTTTTTTATATCTCCCATGTTTCTATGTAACATTCTGAATGTATGAAATATAGTTCTAATAATGGTTTCACTGTCCCTCTTTGCTAATTCCAACCTCTGTGTCAGTTCAATTGAACTTATGATGGGTTGCATTTTTCCAATTCTTTTCATCCACGGTAATTTTTGACTGGATGCCATACATTGTGAATTTTATCTTGTTGGGTACTGGATCTTTTTATATTCCTACAAATATTCTTGAGCTTTGTTCTAGAACAGATTTAAATTACTTAAAAACAATTTTATCCTATCAGGTATTTGCTTTGAAGACTTGTTATGTAGAACAAGAGCAGTGTTCAGTCTGGGACTAATTATTTTCCATGACAGGGGCAAGATTCTTCTGTGTACTCCACCCAATGCCCTGTGAATTATGAGGTTTTCCAGTCTGGCTGGAGGCAACAAGCACTGTTCCTATAATCTTCACACTCCCATTTCCTCCCATCATATACTGATTAGTTTCCTGCTGAATACTCTAAGGGACTCTGAAAATCTCTGGAGTTCTGTCTCTGTCTCTGTCTCTCTCTCTCTCTCTCTCTCTCTCTCTCTCCCCAGGTCTCTCCTTTCCAGACCTCTAGCTGCTCTGTTCTGTTCTGTGACCTCTAGCTGCCTTGGTGTCCCTGGACTCTCAATTCTGTCTCCTCAACTCCAGGAGTCCACCAGACTCCACCTCTGCTCCCCTTCCCCACACCATGACCTGGAAATTCTCTTGAGTCAGTAAGTTGGGGCAGTTGTAAGGCTCACCTCACTTGGTTCCCTGCTCTGAGAGATCACCGTCCTTTGTTGTATGATGTCCAGTATCTTGAAAACCATCATTTCATATATTCTGCCCATTTTGTTGCTTGTTTCAGATAGGAGGATCAATCCAGTCCCTATTACTCTATCCTGTCTGGAAATAGAAGTCTCAACTTTAAAAATTTTAAGTCTAAAAAGGCAAAGGAATCAAGCCAGAAAGGGAAATTGGGGTTGGAAATGAAGATTGATTCAGCAATACTGATTTTCTTCTTCTTTTTTTTTTTTTTTTTTATGCTACTGACCCACCTATATTATGACTCCAGTGTTCTCCCTCTTCCCCTATCTAAATCCCTCAGTCTTGAGAGATATATGGAGTCAGTTTGGCCCAGCCTGGCCTTCTGGGGTTGTGGACAGAGTCAATGCTCTGAGAAGAGATGGAATGGTTACAAATGCCATCATGCATTCCGTAAATATTTCTTGAGTGCCTATTATTGGCCAGGTACTTCTCTAGGCACTGGAACCACAACACTGTACAAAATAAACATTCTTGTCCTCGTAACATTTATATTCCTGTGCTAAATGATAAATGTCTTTTGTACAACACAATATAGAATTGCCATGAGTTTCAATTTTGTTGAAAAGAAATGAATGCCCTTACTGGCAAAATCATAATCTAAGCTAAGATAAAATATGGGCTCATTCAGAAAAATTGTTTACACTGTTTAAATATAGAATCTATTTAAGTCACCTTGGAGAGTCTTCTTTAGGCCATTTACAGAAAACACAAAGCCCAGGGGAGAGACTTTGCAGAAAAAATGCTGAAGCAGGCTCTTGAGGCTGTAAATCAATGCTCTGTGAAGACACAAAAGATGCTAATTCGTCTGTTGGGCCTATGAGGTAATTTATGATTAGAGGACCCCAGAGAGCATCCTTCAATTCACAAAAGAATTCATGAGCTGAGGCCTTTCCTCCCAGCCTATCTCTGCCATTGGTTAAGTTATTGTCCCTCCTGACAATGTAATCACTGGTCAATCTAAACCCCCAGCTTCATGTGTCCCAGTTCTGTGAGAAGGTCACACGGGGCTGCAGTGGAAAGAAATTGAGTCAGACAGACCTGGATTTGAACCTTGACTCTACTATTATAATAGCTAGCTGTGGGAACTTAGTTAAGTTTCTTCACCTTTCTGACCTCTTTTTTCTACCCCTTGAAAATGCAAATACTACTATTTACCATGCAAGGCTGTTAAGAAGATTGAATGAGATTCTGTCTATGAAATATCAGGTAGGTAGACAAAGATCAGGAAATGTTACCTCGCTTTACATTCTGTCCTAGCAAAGGCTGTTCGTCATGCATCTTTTGTTGGGTTTACCAGCCCAGCACACATTTCACCTTCTCCTGGTAAAAACATCCCAGATTCAGGGGAGCGGGCGGGGGGGTGGGGTGGGGCGGCTGGTTACGTGTTCCTTACTGACTACATTCTAGTGGTCTGATAAGGTAGACTGCCCCTCTGTAGCTAAGAGGATGGACACATGACCTGATGATGTTTCGCCCCTGAGATTTGAATCTTACACAGAGTGACAAAGAGACTGAAAACATTTGGCTGTCACTCATCCCATCAGCATCACCTTGACCAGATTGCTTCTGTTGTGAGACTATCCCTATAACTCTTCCTTCCAGGACCCTGGGTGCTCTGCTCTCTGTCTATTCCCAAGCCTGTTTCTATGGCCTCCCCTCCATTCAGTGTTACCTTTCCAGTGAATTTCCTTTTGCTTAGGTTAGCCATAGTGAATTTCTGTTGCTTACAACCAGATAGCTCTATTTGATCAGCAGAATAAAAAGGAAAAAAAAACATGTTTTATGTTTTATTTGGATTCAAATCAACTAGAGCCACCATTTTTACTTGCCTAGCCAGCAAGGAGACAAATTATACATAGAGGTCTCAGGATTTTTCCTAACTAACGAAAGAGCCTATTTAATTTGTAGTGATGAGTCCTCCCAATGACTTATTTCATTTACAGCCTTCATTCCCTATAACCAAGATATTCAACACATTAAATGAACAATACAATGCATTACCTGCTCCTAGTGGGAAACACCCTGCCTCTGATCTCTAGAGTTGCTCTGGCCACCTCCACCTGGCATCCTTGGGGCCAGCATGTACTCAATGCCCACATTTTGGACATGGGGGTTTACCTGATTGGCTACTTCTCCAAAGAGTAGAAGCACCTTTCCCAGCTTCAGGAATGTAGATAGGGGGACCAAGGGTGACTTCCCAGAGGAGACAACACCTAATATGATCTTAAAAGAAAGGAAGGAAATAATCCAGATGAAGAAGGAGGGAAAGGTATGTTTGGCAGAGGGGACAATATATGTGAGTGATGGTGATGGGAGAGGGTGCGGGGAATGATGAGAGATAAAGTTGGAAGATTGGAAGAAATATAAAGAGGAGGGCCCACCTCTGCTTTGGAAGCTCAAGCAATTTTAAGGTCAATATCTTTTTATTTAGAGGCTTATGGGGGGGTCTCAAATATAAGCAACAGGACTTGTGTTCATGGGGCAGAGAAACTAGAGGCAGAAGCCCCCTATAACTCAGTAGCTCCAATTTGGAAGAGATAGGGAACATGGAGAAGGGTCCAGAGAATGGTCAACAACCTTGACCAAAAAAGTTTCCTCTCCATACCACCGATAAGTTGTGTGGCCCCAGTTTCCAGCCACCCACTTCTCTGGAACTACTGTGTCACCAAACTGCTTACTCAACATCTCCACCAGGTCATCATAATTGTGTCCTTTATTAAACTCACCATCTTCCTCCTTGCTGCTCCTCTTCTGATTCTTCTCTTGGTGACAGACACCTCTCCTCCCCCAGATACAACAATGGAAGCCAACACATTACCTGATGTCTTTATTCCCTTCTTCTTCCCATTTAAAATCATACACTCTTTTTTATTCTTTTTCTGAGATCCATGGAGACATCTGCTCCCTTCTCTTTGTTTCCAAAACTACTGTTCTAATCCAGGTCTCAATATTTCTCACTTGGTTAATGCAACCAGCCTCCCAATCATCATCCCAGTATATAGCTTAATGAGTTGTTAAGTCATGGGTTATGTGTCTCTAGTCCTCAGAGACACCTTGTGAAATGGAATTAGTAGGGATGAGCAGAACCTTTAATTGCTCCTCCCATGTTCCTACCTGATGCTACTGGATATGGTAGCAAATATCATACATTACTTGTCCTTTTCTTTAAAATATATTATTTCTGTATATGTTCTATTGGCTCTTAGATTTCTTTAAGCATCACCTTATTGGATTCAATTCTAGCAAAAGGAATTCTACTTGCAGGTTTTCAAAAGAAACCCTCCTAATTCAAGCAAAGGAACAACAACAAAAAAAGTTGGTGTAGCTGCACTTGGAGATAAAATCCTAAACAGTACAGCCTTTTGGGGAAAAAAGTTTAGATAAATACGGAGACAGAAAACATTTAAAAAGAATAAAATTCAGTTTTCTGTTTAGAAAACAGCAAGGGCCCTCAATTGTCCACAAAAGTCTCTTTGGAGATACCTGGACTCAGGGTCTTTCCTGTTGAATGCGCTTTTAATCTCTCAAGGATTTTCATAGTGATTGGCCATCATCAGGCACACTCTTCAAATTGGTATCTATTATTCCTGTCAGGTTCATAAACTGCCATTGTTCTTTACCAGAAAGAACATTCAACCAGAAAATTCAACCCTGTCTCTTTGTTACAAAGGCAAATAATTGGATGAATCTGATGGATTCCTTTTCTTCAAACAGTGAATGCTCATGATTAGGGTTCTGTCTCTGGGTGTAGTGACACCTCTAGTTTTTGTTCACCCAGCACTTTCCTCCCCTGCCTATCATGGCACTCACTTCCCCTGACCACATGGGACGAGCACAGGACCTACACTACCATGTTCAGACTCTTCTCAGGCATCTGAAATTTGAGTTGGGGACACAGAGGAACACAAAGAAGTCAGAGCTGTCTTTTCAACAAATGTTTTTGGGAAATCTGGATATCTACATGCGAAATGATAAAGTTGAACCCTCACCTAGCACCATATAAAAAAATTAACTCCAACTGAATCAAAAATCTAAAAGGAAAAACTAAAACTATAAAACTCTTAGAAGAAAATATAGGGTGAAAACACATGACAGTGGATTGGCAATGGATATCAAAACCACAGGCAACAAAAGAAAAACTAGATAAATTTGAATACATCAAAAGTAAAAATGTGTGCATCAAAGGACACTATCAGCAGATTAAAAAAGCAACCCACAGAATAGAAGAAACTATTCACAAATCATATTTGATAAGGAATTAATATCCAGAATCTATAAGGAACTCCTACAACTCAAATTTTAAAATAGACAAAGACTTAATTAGACATTACTCTGAAGAAGGGATACAAATGGCCAATAAGTAAATGAAGAGATGTTCATCACTAATCTTTAGGGAAGTGCAAAATCACAATGAGATACTGCTATCATCAAAAAGCAGAAAATATCAAGTGTTGGCAAGGGTATGGAGAAATTAGATCCTTTGTGCATTGCATTGCTGATGGAAATAAAAATAGTGCAGCCAGTATGGAAAATATTGTGGCAGTTCCTCAAAAGGTTAAAAATAGAATTACCATGTGATCCAACAATTCCATCTCTGGGCATATACCCCACCCAAAATTGAGAACAGATACTTACACGCCTCCTAAAAATTGACTCAAACAGATATTTTCACACCCCTGTCCTTAGTAACATTATTCACAATAGCTAAAAGATGAAAGTAGGACTTGCCAGGTGGCGCAGTGGTTAAGAATCAGCCTACCAATGCAGGGGACACGGGTTCGAGCCCTGGTTCAGGAAGACCCCACATGCCGTGGAGCAACTAAGCCCGTGAGCCACAACTACTGAGCCTGTGCCCTAGAGCCCACGAGCCACAACTACTGAGCCCGCATGCCGCAACTACTGAAGCCTGTGGGCCTAGAACCCATGCTCTGCAACAAGAGAAGCCACTGCAATGAGAAGCCTGTGCACCACAACAAAGAGTAGCCCTGCTTGCCGCAACTAGAGAAAGCCCGCATGCAGCAACGAAGACCCAACTCAGCCAAAAATAAATAAATAAAATAAATAAATTTTTTAAAAAAAGAAAGTAACCCATGTGTCCATTGACAGATGAATGGATAAACAAAATGTAGTATATATATACAACGGAATATTATTCATTCTTAAAAAGGAAAGATTCTGACACATACTACAGCAGGGAGGACATTATGCTAAGTGAAATATGCCAGTTAACAAAAGGAAAATTATTGCAGGATTCCACTTATATGAGATACTTAGGCTAGTCAAATTCATAGAAACAGAAAGTAGAATGGTGGTTGTCAGGGGCTGGGAGAGGGCAAATGGGGAATCGTTGCTTAATGGGGACAGAATTTCAAGTGAGGAAGAGGAAAAAAGTTCTGGAGACGGATGGTGGTAATGGATGCACAACAATGTGAATGTGCTTAATGCCACTGAACTATACATTTAAAAATCCTTAAAATCGTATATTTTGTATTATGTACATTTTACCGCAATAAAGAGCACGGGAGATCAGAACTGAGCCATAAGATGGCAGCCTCCAGAGGGTGGTCTGTGAGTTCCTGCTGTTGAAGCTCCAGTGCTTCCCTAGACCTTCCAAGGAAAGCTGGACCAGAGCTCTCTTTTCCAGTCTGTGAACTCCCATTATCCTCACTCTGAAGTCTTCTTTTAGCCTAAGGCATCCAGGATAGTTTTCTTTTGGCCAATAGATATTAACTGAAATGCTGACATTCTGCAAAAGCGGTTGCAGCTATTTGCCTATGAGGAAGCATTGCTAATTTATTCTATGGAACAAAGACTATCTGCCATTAGATGAGCATCCTTCATCCACTCTGTTTTCACCTGTACCTGACACTTCAACCCAGGATCACCTTGCATGTCCGGGGTCTTCAAACTGAAGATTTTTTTTTGACAGTACACTCATGTTTTTGTATTGGTTTCTCTCCAATATTCTTTCCCCTCTTCACCTCCCTAGATGACAGGCACCACAATCCATGGGCCAGAAAAAATTACCAACTTGCACTGGTCCTAATTCTTGGACATGACGTAATAGTCAGCACCCATGGACCTAGAGACTGTCATACAGAGTGAAGTAAGTCAGAAAGAGAAAAACAAATACCGTATGCTAACACATATATATGGAATCTAAAAAAAAAAAAAGTAAAAAGGTTCTCAAGGACCTAGGGGCAGGACAGGAATAAAGACACAGACATAGAGTAGAGAATGGACTTGAGGACATGCGGAGGGGGAAGGGTAAGCTGGGACGAAGTGAGAGAGTGGCATGGACATATATACACTACCAAATGTAAAATAGATAGCTAGTGGGAAGCAGCTGCATAGCACAGGGAGATCAGCTCGGTGCTTTGTGTCCACCTAGAGGGGTGGGATAGGGAGGGTGGGAGGGAGAAGCAAGAGGGAGGAGATATGGGGATATATGTTTATCTATAGCTGATTCACTTTGTTATACAGTAGAAACTAACACACCATTGTAAAGCAATTATACTACAAAAAAGATGTTAAAAAAAAAAGAAACTATTCAAACATGATCCCTATTTTACCCAAGATAAATGGGAGCCCAGAGAGGGAAAGTGATTTGTCCAAAGCCACCTAATGCACGAGATGGTAGAGTGAGAGTCTTGCAAGCCCTGTCTGACTCCAAAGACCATAATCTCTCTATGTTGGATAGAGGATGGCTGATGTTCTGTATATCAGGGGTAATTATTTCATCAAATACAAAAGAGTCAGGGCTAATTCTCTGAAATCACATTCATTGGCTTGGGACTAGGACTCATTATTTAAAAAATTGGATTTCTTTACTTAAAACATAGAAAGCAAATTCATCAAATGAAACAAAACAGTCAATATATCAACAGATGTCATTTTTTAAAAGCCAGATTTAGCAAGTTAATTAGAGAATATGAGACACAGTAGCAGAGCCAGAGATCACTAAGGTCCTCTTGGGTTAAAAATCACAAAACACAGCCAATGCCAAATGAAGGTTTCTGAATCAACACCAGTATAAAAATGTTGTTTTGTATTTGCTGCAATACAGTAAATGTCAGGTTCACACACATACGTGCTAAAATGAAACACACACCAAAAGAATGAGAGCCAGTAAAGCAACAACGTGGGAAAGAAACTAACGTTTTTAGTGCCATCTATGGGCCAATTCTGGTGAAAGTTTCATCAGCCTTATTTTACATATGAAGAAAGTGGAGCACAGTAATATCACGTATTAATAAAAGGCAGCTGAGATTCACACACCCCTCATTCTATATGATTGAAAAGCATGGGCTCTTTCTATGTTTTTTCATGTTTATGTGGTCATTCATTAGATAATGATTTATCAAAAATCTATCATGGGCCAGGCCTCTGTGATACACACATACAGACACACACACACACACACACACACACACACACACACACTGTTTTTAGATAAATGTGGATTTGTTTACAATTTACAGCTGTAGTCATTGCTGTGAAAGAAAACAAAAAGAGGAGATAAAAGAGAATGCAGATTGGGAATGAACTTTTTGGTAGATTATATTGTTGTTCCAAATATTTGCTGCCTTTCCCTGGAAGAATATTACATTTCCCCAGCTCATTGACTTTAGGCTTACCCTGGGACTTATGGTGCTTCCCTAGGGGAGCATTATACATCCCCACCCTGTTGTACTCAGGAGTGTCCATGCAACTTATTTTGACCAATAGAATGTGGCTGGAAGTCATGTGTGTTTTTGTCAGGCAGATGCCTTAAAACCAGTTCAGGGTTTACCATCTCTATTCTCTCTCCCCTGAGTCCAGCAGTGTCCCAGGTAGAGACTGTGATCAGTCTGTCCCAGAGTGAAGCCCTAGTGGATCAGAGCTGCAGCTGACCCTTGGTAGACATGTCTTTGTTGTAAGTCACTGAGATCTGGGGCTCATTTGTTAGTGCAGCATAACATACCTTACCCTGACTTATATACCCTCTTAGAGGGTGATCAGTGAAGACCTCTTTGAGGAAGTGACATTTGAGATGAGTCCTGAATGCAGGATCCTGCTAGGTAAAGTGCAGGAGAGGAGAGCTTCCCAGCAAGGATAAAAACAGGCAGTGCACATGCCCTAAAGTGGGAAAGAACTTGGCATGGCCTCCGTGTCAGGAGCTGATGAGAGTGGTGAGAGATGAGGCTGAAGAGATGTCTGAGCTGAGCATAAGGAAGTGGGAGCCAAGGGAGGAGGCTGGATTGCATTCCACGTGTGATAGGAAGCTGCTGAAAGATTCCAAGCAGGGGAATGAAGTGATCAGATTCAAGTGTTTAACAGATTTCCCTATAATCTATAAAGCAGGAAAGGAAGCAGGGACATCAAGTACAAGGCTATGGCGTTGTCCTGTTAAAGTTGTGTTCTTTCTGAATTGTGTTCCCCCCAAAATTATATGTTGAAGTCCTAATCCCAGTACCTCAGAATGTGACCTTGTATAGAAATAGGGTCATTGCAAATGTAATTAGTTAAGTTTAGATGAGGTCATACAGGAGTAGAGTGGGCCCTAGTCCAATATGACTGGTATCCTTATAAAACAGGAAAATTTGGATACTGACACGTACACAAGGAGAACACCATGTGAGGAAGGCAGATGTTGGGATGATGTTTTTACAAGTAAGGGAATGACAAAGACTGGCAGAAAATCACCATGAGCTAGGGGAGAGGTATGGAGCAGATTCTCCCTCACAGCCCTCAGAAGAAATCAGCCATGCCAACACCTTGATCCCAGACTTCTAGTTTCCAGAACTCTGAGACAGTAAGTTTCTGTTGCTTAAGCCACCCAGTCAGTGGTATGTTGTTATGCAGCCTCAGAAAACGAATATAAGGACAGAGACAGTGGTATCTTGGGCTGGAGTGATAGCTTTGGGGATGGTATAAAAAGCAGATAAATTCAAGATACACTTTGTAATTTTTTTGTCAATTTCTTCTGATTATATTCCATTATTACAAGATATTGAATACAATTCCCTGTGTTATACAGTAAATCCTTGTTGCTTATCTATTTTATGTGTAGTAGTTTGTATATGTTAATCCCATACTCCTAATATGTCTTCCCCCCACCTCCCCTTTGGTAACCATAAGTTTGTTTTCTATGTTTGTGAATTTGCTTCTGTTTTGTATATAGAATCTTTTGTATTATTTTTTAGAGTCCACGTATAAGTGATATCATAGAGTATTTGTCTTTCTCCCTTCACTAAGTATAATGTTCTCTAGATCCATCCATGTTTCTGTAAATGGCATTATTTCATTCTTTTTTATGGTTGAGTAATATTCCAGTGTGTGTGTGTGTGTGTGTGTGTGTGTGTGTGTGTGTGTGTGTGTTTATACTGCATCTTCTTTATCCATTCATCTGTTGATGGACACTTGGGCTGTTTCCATGTTCAAGATTCATTTTGAAGGTGGAAAGGACATGATTTTTTATTGGGTTAGACATAGATTAAAATGGAAAGGGAGGGGACTTCCCTGGTGGTCCAGTGGTAAAGAATCCGCCTTGCAATGCAGGGGAACATGGGTTCGATCCCCAGTCAGGGAATTAAGATCCCACATGCTGCAGGGCAACTAAGCCTGCATGCCCAAACTACTGAGCTCACGCACCTCAACTAGAGCCTGCATGCCACAAACTACAGAGTCCATGTGCCCTGGAGCCTGTGCGCCACAACTAGAGAGAGAAAACCCTCACACCACAACTAGAGAGAAACCCACGCACCACAATGAAGAGCCTGCATGCTGCAATGAAAGATCCTGCATGCCTCAACCAAGATCCCGCATGCCGCAACTAAGACCTGGTGCAGCCAAAAAAATAAATAAAATAAAATTTTAAAAATGGAAAGGGGGCTTCCCTGGTGGCGCAGTGGTTGAGAGTCCGCCTGCCTATGCAGGGGACACGGGTTCGTGCCCCGGTCCGGGAGGATCCCACGTGCCGCGGAGCAGCTGGGCCCGTGAGCCATGGCTGCTGAGCCTGTGCGTCCGGAGCCTGTGCATCCAGAGCCTGTGCTCCACAACGGGAGAGGCCACAACAGTGAGAGGCCCGCGTACCACAAAAAAAAAAAAGGAAAAAAGGAAAGGGAGGAATTAAAGAGGAAATTATTGAAATTGTACATCAAGCACTCCATCCAATGCTATCATGAAGAATTGCTTTCTTCACAGGAGTCCTGTGGTCCTGTGTGTCAGTCGGGTCCCCTGGGAAGCAGACACTGAATTGGGATTAGGAATACAATAGAGGGAATGCCTGTGGAAGATAAAAAGGGAAGGAAGCAGAATTGGACAGAGTAAGGACTGTGATGCAGATCTGACAAAGTTGCAGCCCACTCAACCCAATGGGGAGCTTCAGAACAAAGACTTCCCATCACAGGAATCCTGCACTGGGCAGAAATAGACAGGCCCTAGTGTTCCCACTGTGCTTGGTCATCTTCCCAGAAAGAGTGTGGCCTCTGCTTGAACATGAAGGCAGATCCTAAAGGCTCTAACTAGAGGCTGTCAACTGCATTCACTCCTTGCAGTAAAATAACAAATTCTTTTTGAAGGGAGACACAAAAGGGCACCATGCCCTGTAAGGTTGGAGTTTTAGACATATCTTACAAATTAGGAAATAGAGGCTCAAAAATCTTACTTTGAAACTTTTCTTTGAGTGAGAGTACATAGAGTTTGGCTGCCATCCTCTAATGGCCTGGTGTCTGTCAAGTTCTGGTTAGTACTTATAGCAGCCACTGCCAGCACTCATCCCAAGCCCCTCCTATAGCTTCTCTCTCTGGGCTGTAGCAGATGAAGAACGAAAAACTACATTTCCCAAAATCCTTTGCTGATAGGGTACAGGTATGTGACCTCTTTTCAGCCTGCCTGATCTATCCCTAGACGTGGATGTTGCAGTGAGCAAGGGAAGGTGGGCTGCCAGCAGATGAGGGGATCACCTGGTGAGCCCTGTGGCAGAGGCCGTCAGTCCCCAGCACCACAGGGTTTTTTCTAGAACAGTCCTTGACCTGTTTCTCCCAACTGCGTTTCTTTCCTGGACATGCCTTCCCAAGGCTGATTCTTCAAACACCCTGGAGGTGTGCAAACTTTCTAACATCCCTTAACAAATACCCTTCTGTTTAAAATAGGAGGAGGGGCCTCTGTTGTCTGCAACTGAGAATCCTCAGAGAGATGGTACTGGGTAAAGTACACTAGACTGTAAGGGTACACATGCACCATTCAGCAGGGAAATGGAACTTAGATCCAAAGGCATTTCCCAAGCTCTGGCACACTTCAGAGTGGCATTCCTCCTAACTGAATCACACACAATTCGGCCTTTGCAGCATATAGACAATATTTTAAAAATCAGATACACACCTCACAGTGTTTTGGTTAAGAGAGTCTAAATGCTTTCAGGTCTGCTAGAAATTTCCTTGCAAGAGCCAGAATTTCTTTCCAGCTAGATGTAAATTAACTTCAGCATCTCTCAACAAAGCAAAATAATAGTGCTGGAAATGTGGACTTAGCTACAACACAGAAAAGCTGCTCACAAGATTTTTTTATTCACGAGCCCTTTTGAAAACATCTCTTTTCAGTCTTTAATGTAAGTCAGAGAAAAAATATGGTCATCTCTCCCTATTGGACCACCACAAGCAAATCCTAGACAATTTTCTTCCAGTGATTTTTCCATACTGTGCAACAGCTAAGAACATCAAGGGCTGACCTGCAAGCCCATCATAGTAAGGACCTCTTCCTGTGCTGGTGCAGATGTTGTACAGAACAGTAATAAATTAATGAGAGGGAAAGGCATGCTCCAAGGGGGAGAAAGTGGCCCTGCCACTCCTCCCCAACCTTTGCCTCCTCCTCTCCCACCTCACAGGGTCAATGTCAGGAATTCACTGAAAAAACTGACAACCAGGAAGCTAAGACGAGGTGATCTGAAAGGCCACTGAATTGAGACAAAGAGCAGGCTCAGAGGCCACCCCTCCCTGAAGGAGCCATCTGAGAAGAACCTTGCCCAGCACACCAGGACCACACCACCCCCAGGACACCTCAGACACAATGGTGCTACCCCCAAGGCCTCTTGATCAAAAGCCCCTACTCCAGTAGGGCTGCAGATATAGCATTTCCTGTCTCCCAAGAATCTGGTCTCAAAAATCCTGTTCATTGGATTAAAAAACTGTAGTATATTCACACAATGGAACACTACTCAGCAATAAAAAGGGATGAAGTACTGATACATGAAACACTGTGGATGGATCCACAGTCATGCTGAGCCAAAGAAGCCAGACACAAAAGGCTAGTAGTATATTACTCCATTCATTTGACATCCTACAGGAGGCTTAACTAATATCTACTTCAAGAAAACAGAGGAGAGGACAGACAGCAGAAGCAAGAATAATTACAAGCCTGCAGCCAGTAGAACAAAAACCACATTCACAGAAAGATAGACAAGATGAAAAGTCAGAGGGCTATGTACCAGATGAAGGAACAAGATAAAACCCCAGAAAAACAATTAAATGAAGTGGAGATAGGCAACCTTCCAGAAAAAGAATTCAGAATAATGATAGTGAAGATGACCCAGGACCACAGAAAAAGAATGGAGGCAAAGATTGAGAAGATGCAAGAAATGTTTAACAAAGACCTAGAAGAATTAAAGAACAAACAAACAGAGATGAACAATACAATAACTGAAATGAAAACTACACTAGAAGGAATCAATAGTAGAATAACTGAGGCAGAAGAATGGATAAGTGACCTGGAAGACAGAATGGTGGAATTCACTGCTGTGGAACAGAATAAAGAAAAAAGAATGAAAAGAAATGAAGACAGCCTAAGAGACCTCTGGGACAACATTAAACACAACATTCACATTATAGGGGTCCCAGAGGAGAAGAGAGAGAGAAAGGACCAGAGAAAATATTTGAAGACATTATAGTCAAAAACTTCCCTAACATGGGAAAGGAAATAGCCACCCAAGTCCAGGAAGTGCAGAGAGTCCCATACAGGATAAACCCAAGGAGAAACATGCTGAGACACATAGTAATCAAATTGGCAAAAATTAAAGACAAAGAAAAATTATTGAAAGCAGCAAAGGAAAAACAACAAATAACATACAAGGGAACTCCCATAAGGTTAACAGCTGATTTCTCAGCAGAAACTCTACAAGCCAGAAGGGAGTGGCATGATATACTTAAAGTGATGAAAGGGAAGAACCTACAGCCCAGATTACTCTACCCGGCAAGGATCTCATTCAGATTCGATGGAGAAATCAAAAGCCTTACAGACAAGCAAAAGCTAAGAGAATTCAGCAAGACCAAACCAGTTCTACACCAAATGCTAAAGGAAGTTCTCTAAGTGGGAAACACAAGAGAAGAAAAAGACCTACAAAAACAAACCCAAAACAATTAATAAAATGGTCATAGGAACATAAGTATTGATAATTACCTTAAACATGAATGGGTTAAATGCTCCAACCAAAAGACACAGGCTTGCTGAATGGATACGAAAACAAGACCCATTGTATATGCTGTCTAAAAGAGACCAACTTCAGACCTAGCGACACATTCAGACTGAAAGTGAGGGGATGGAAAAAAGATATTCCATGCAAATGGAAATCAAAAGAAAGCTAGAGAAGCAATACTCATATCAGACAAAATAGATTTTAAAATAAAGAATGTTAGAAGAGACAAAGAAGGACACTACATAATGATCAAGGGATCAATCCAAGAAGAAGATATAACAATTATAAATATATATGCACCCAACATTGGAGCACCTCAATACATAAGGCAACTGCTAACAGCTATAAAAGAGGAAATCGACAGTAACACAATAACAGTGGGGGACTTTAACACCTCACTTACACCAATGAACAGATCATCCAAAATGAAAAAAAAATAAGGAAACACCAGCTTTAAATTACACAAGAGACCAGATAGATTTAATTGATATTTATAGGACATTCCATCCCAAAACAGCAGATTACACTTTCTTCTCAAGTGCACATGGAACATTCTCCAGGTTAGATCACATCTTGGGTCACAAATCAGGCCTAGATAAATTTAAGAAAATTGAAATCATATCAAGCATCTTTTCTGACCACAACGCTATGAGATTACAAATCAATTACAGGGGAAAAAACATAAAAAACACAAACACATGGAGGCTAAATGATAGATTACTAAATAACCAAGAGATCACTGAAGAAATCAAAGAGGAAATCAAAAAATACCTAGAGACAAATGAAAACACGACGATCTGAAACCTATGGGTTTCAGCAAAAGCAGTTCTAAGCGGGAAGTTTATAGCTATACAAGCCTACCTCAAGAAACAAGAAAAATCTCAAATAAATAATCTAACCTTACACCTAAAGGAATTAGAGAAAGAAGAACAAACAAAACCCAAAGTTAGCAGAAGGAAAGAAATCATAAAGATTATAGCAGAAATATATGAAAAAGAAACAAAGAAAACAATAGCAAAGATCAATAAAACTAAAAGCTGGTTCTTTGAGAAGATAAACAAAATTGATAAAGCAGTAGCCAGACTCATCAAGAAAAAGAGGGAGAGGACTCAAATCAATAAAATTAGAAATGAAAAAGGAGAAGTTACAACAGACACCACAGAAATACAAAACATCCTAAGAGACTACTACAAGCAACTCTATGCCAATAAAATGGACAACCTGGAAGAAAGGGACAAATTCTTAGAAATGTATAACCTTCTAAGACTGAACCAGGAAGAAACAGAAAATATGAACAGACCAATCACAAGTAATGAAATTAAAACTGTGATTAAAAATCTTCCAACAAACAAAAGCCCAGGACCAGATGGCTTCACAGGTGAATTCTATCAAACATTTAGAAAAGAGCTAACACCCATCCTTCTCAAACTCTTCCAAAAAATTGCAGAGGAAGGAACTCTCCCAAACTCATTCTATGAGGCCACCATCACCCTGATACCAAAACCAAAGATACTACAAAAAAAGAATATTACAGACCAATATCACTGATGAATATAGATGCAAAAATCCTCAACAAAATACTAGCAAACAGAATCCAACAACACATTAAAAGGATCATATACCATGAGCAAGTGGGATTTGTCCCAGGGGTGCAAGGATTCTTCAATATATGCAAATCAATCAATGTGATACACCATATTAACAAATTGAAGAATAAAAACCATATGATCATCTCAATAGATGCAGAAAAAGCTTTCAACAAAATTCAACACCTATTTATGATAAAAACTCTCCAGAAAGTGGGCATAGAGGGAACCTAACTCAACACAATAAAGGCCATATACAGCAAACCCACAGCAAACATCATTTCAATGGTGAAAAACTAAAAGCATTTCCTCTAAGATCAGGAACAAGACAAGGATGTCCACTCTCATCACTATTATTCAGCATAGTTTTGGAAGTCTTAGCCACAGCAATCAGAGAAGAAAAAGATAAAAGGAATACAGATTGGAAAAGAAGTAGTAAAATTGTCACTCTTTGCAGATGACATGATACTATACATAGAGAATCCTAAAGATGCCACCAGAAAACTATTAGAGCTAATAAATGAATTTGGTAAAGTTGCAGGATACAAAATTAATGCAGAGAAATCTCTTGCATTCCTATACACTAATGATGAAAAATCTGAAAGAGAAATTAAGGAAACACTCCCATTTACCATTGCAACAAAAAGAATAAAATACCTAGGAACAAACCTACCTAGGGAGACAAAGACCTGTATGCAGAAAATTACAAGACACTGATGAAAGAATTAAATATGATACCAACAGATGGAGAGATATACCATGTTTTTGGATTGGAAGAATCAATATTGAGAAAATGACTATACTATCCAAAGCAATCTACAAATTCAATGCAATCCCTATCAAATTACCAGTGGCATTTTTTACGGAACTAGAACAAAAAGTCTTAAAATTTGTATGGAGACACAAAAGACCCCGAATAGTCAAAGCAGTCTGGAGGGAAAAGAATAGAGCAGGAGGAATCAGACTCCCTGACTTCAGACTATACTACAAAGCTACTGTAATCAAGACAATATGGTACTTGCACAAAAACAGAAACATAGATCAAAGGAAAAAGATAGAAATCCCAGAGATAAACCCATGCACCTATGGTCAACTAATCTATGACAAAGGAGGCAAGGATATACAGTGGAGAAAAGACAGTCTCTTCAATAAGTAGTGCTGGGAAAACTGAACAGCTACATATAAAAGAATGAAATTAGAACACTCCCTAGCACCATACACAAAAATAAACTCAAAATGGATTTGAGACCTAAATTTAAGACTAGACACTATAAACTCTTAGAGGAAAACATAAGAAGAACACTCTTTGACATAAATCACAGAAAGATCTTTTTTGATCCACCTCTTATAGTAATGGAAATAAAAACAAAAATAAACAAATGGGACCTAATGAAACTTCAAAGCTTTTGTACAGCAAAGGAAACTGTAAACAAGATGAAAAGACAACCCTCAGAATGGGAGAAAATATTTGCAAATGAATCAATGGACAAAGGATTAATCTTCAAAATATAAAGCTCAATATTAAAGAAACAAACAACCCAATACAAAAATGGGCAGAAGACCTAAACAGACATTTCTCCAAAGAAGACATACAGATGGCCAAGAAACATATGAAAAGCTGCTCAACATCACTAATTATTACAGAAATGCAAATCAAAACCACAATGAGGTATCACCTCACACCATTAGAATGGGCATCATCAGAAAATCTACAAACAACAAATGCTGCAGAGGGTGTGGAGAAAAGGGAACCCTCTTGCACTGTTGGTGGGAATGTAAATTGATAAACCCACAGTATGGAGGTTCCTTAAAAAACTAAAAATAGAATTACCATAAGATCCAGCAATCCCACTACTGGGCATATACCCAGAGAAAACCATAATTCAAAAAGACACATGCACCCCAATGTTCATTGCAGCACTATTTACAATAGCCAGGTCACGGAAGCAACCTAAATGCCCATCGACAGACAAATGGATAAAGAAGATGTGGTGCATATATACAATGGAACTTTACTCAGCCATAAAAAGGAACGAAATTGGGTCATTTGTTGAGACGTAGATGGATCTAGAGACTGTCATACAGAGTGAAGTAAGTCAGAAAGAGAAAAACAAATATTGTATATTAACGCATATATGTGGAACCTAGAAAAATGGTACCGATGAACCGGTTTGCAGGGCAGAAATAGAGACACAGATGCAGAGAACAAACGTATGGACACCAAGGGGGGAAAGTGGCGGGGGGTGGGATTTGTGGTGTGATGAATTGTGCGATTGGGATTGACATGTATGTACTAATGTGTGTAAAATCGATGATTAATAAAAAAGAAAAAAAATAAAAATAAAAAAAGCAGAGGAGTGGTTGTCAGGGTGAGGGCTTGACTGCCAATGAGCACAAAGGAAATTTTGGGGGCAATGGAAACATTCTATATCTTGATTGTTGTGGTAACTACACTAGTGTCTATACATTTATGGAAACTCAACAAGCTATACAACTTTCAGTGAGCTGTGCATTTTATTCTGTATCAATTATACTTAAATAAAATCCATCAAAAATTCCTAGCAGGATGGGTGTCATCTATGTGAAATCTGTGTGAACCTATGTGAAAACCCCCTTGCTACTTGTTCCTCTCAAATACATGCCCATCAAAAATTCCTAGCAGGATGGGTGTCATCTATGTGAAATCTGTGTGACTCTATGTGAAAACCCCCTTGCTACTTGTTCCTCTCAAATACATGCCCCTTCACCTTTCTGAGAGTAGAGATAGTTTTGCTGTCAGCTAAATCTGAATGAGAGTTATCCTTGCCACAAAATGCTATGTTAACATTTTTCTGAAAAAAAAAAAAGAAGTAGGGTCTGCCATTGACTTTCTGTGTGACATCAAGCATGATCCTTCACTTCCCTGAGACTCAGTGTCCACATGTGTAATGTAGAAACAGTATTACAGGGAAAGTTATACAACACAGCTTATTTGAAAGTAACCAGCTTAGAGCTGGGCAAATGGCGTGTGCCCAATATATTGGTTTGCTTTCTCCATTCCATCAATGAGGATTCTTTTGACTGCAAGTAGAAGACAATACAACCTAACTTATTTAAGCAAAGGGGAGTTTATTGGCTGAACAGCTGAAGAGCACTGGCTTTAGGGAAGGCTGGATCCAGAGGGTTTGTATCCATACTATACCCTGGATTTCTCTCCCTCTCTCTGTTCTGTATTCAACCACATCCAGACTCATCATCTGTCTCCACACAGTCCACTCCCTCCCAGCAGCTCCAGCCACTCTCTCTGGGCCTCATTCTCACATCACAGCATCCTGGATGCACTCTCTTGTGTTTCAAATTGGGACCCATGCTTATCCCTGAGCCAAGAACTCTCGCTAAGGGGATGTGATATGCTGATAAGACAATCACCCTGGAGCTGAAGTCTGACTCAATCCCACCTAAAACAAACGGCTGCTATGAAACAGTGTAGAGGTAACTGTTCCAAATCAGGGTACTCTCAGCAGAAGGAGGACAATGGATATTGAAAGGCAATTATCAAATGTCCACTGAATGCATTCTATCAGTCAGGGTCTCATTCAGGAAAACAGAAGCTACACATGTTAGTTTAACAGAGAGGATTGAATCTAAAGAATTTTTAACTGGGTGGGTATTAGAACAGTGGAATGGAAAAAGGAACACTGAGCCATCAGAATGTAGCCACTGCAGGAATCAGCCTCAGCCCTATGCAGCGGGGGAATGAAGGGAGGGGTCTGGATTCATTAAATCTTAGAGAACTGGGGGAGAGAGCACAGCTTGGATACTGCTGTATCTCAGAGCTTGGAGGAGATGACTCCTGGAGCTTGACCCAGAACTCTGAGGAGGGGCACCCCATCTGCAGTGCTAGTATCTCTGAAGAGGTGCAATGAGTCTGAGTCTGGGAGTGTCTAAAACACTTGGCCTCTGAGATGAGGAAGCAAGGCTGCGGTGATGCCAAAAAGAATAGGAAGCAAACAGGAAGGGACATGTCCCTCCTTCCTTGTTCAGCCTCTCATTTTCCCCAGGCCCTGGCAAAGCAGAAATGTGGCTTGCAGAGTCCTAGAATCACAAAGCAGAGTACAGAAAAACTGGGTTCTGTACAGAGAGATAATTACTAGCACACAAACAATTCACATGATCAGGGTATCAGTGAGAACAGTCTGGCTGCAAGCAATGGAAAAAAACTCTAACTTAATTAGCTTAAACAATGACAAAATTTCCTTACTCACCAAAATACAAGTTCCCAACAGCTCCAGGATTGCTTAATTCAACTACTCAATATTGCCATAAGGGATTAAGGTCTTTCCGTCTTTCCACTCTGCCATCTTTTTTTTTTTTTTTTTTGGCCTGTGTTGGGTCATTGCTGTGTGCAGGCTTTCTCTAGTTGCGGTGAGCGGGGGCTACTCTTCATTGTGGTGCGCGGGCTTCTCGTTGTCGTGGCTTCTCTTGTTGTGGAACATGGGCTCCAGGTGCACAGGCTTCAGTAGTTGTGGCACGTGGGCTTAGTAGTTGTGGCTTGCGGGCTCTAGAGCTCAGGCTCAGTAGTTGTGGTGCATGGGCTTAGTTGCTCTGTGGCATGTGGGATCTTCCCGGGCCAGGGCTCGAACACGTGTCCCTTGCATTGACAGGCAGATTCTTACTCACTGTGCCACCAGGGAATCCCCCAGGGAATCCCCCACTCTGCCCTCTTTAGAATGTGGCTTTATCTTCAGTTCGTTTTCCTCATGGCAACAAGATGACTGCCACAATTCCAGACATCACACAGGCATTACAGATCCAGACATAGAAAAAAGTACTTGGTGAAAAAAAATCTCTTTTTAGTGCAAGGAAACTTTTCCCAGAAGCCTCCCGGCCGATTTCCTCTTATATCTCATTGGCCAGAACAGAGTTACATGGCCATATGGAATCAATCCTCAGCAGAAAGAGAAACTGAAACAGCAAATAATGGCTTAGAGTAATTAAAACTTACTCCTGGGTGACATGTGGGGAGAGTAGATAGTTAGATAAAATTGAGACTTGAGCCAGAGGTGTAGGTTATATGTTTAACAACCAGTACTCTGAGAAATATATATATACATATATAAAATAATTTTATTATAAATACACTGATACAAAGGATGTGTAGAAGAAAATTTAAAAATTACAATAAATTATACAATACTCTTTATTATATCACATAGGCAACTGATTCTCATAAGATGTTTCATTGATTTTTACCAAATTCCTATATTCTTAGCCAAACTATGGTTGTAACTGATCAGCAAGTTTAGTTCTAAAAAATTATTGATTGATATATTAAGACAAAAGTGAAATAACAAAGATGTATATTTGAGCTTCACTCAGCCAATAATGTGAGCAATTTCTGTAAATGAACTAAATCTCTATCTCAAGCTCCCATTCCACTGAGGTGGTTGAAATTTTATCTTAGTTAATTAAAAGTTCACCCACCCTCACATTTTCTTGGGGTTGAATCTAAGTTCCAAGGCAGGTTAGAAGGGCCCATCAATCTTTCGTTAATTCAAAGAGGTTGCTATTTTCACATTCACATACCCCTATGTAAATGTCAGTATTTATATATCCCTCATTTCTGCCTGCCAGCACTCTTTGGATCTATTAGCTCTGTTTCCATAACCCATACCTGAGAGCCTGAGAATCTCTATGAAGCTAAGACTCCATCTCCCTAGACTCATTAAAGTCTGCCAGGGAAGCAAGAGGCAGGTTCCCTCTCCCTGGAACATATTAATATCTGGATTTTCAGCATTCTTCTTCTTCTCTCCTCTTCCTTAAGCATGATGAAATCATTCCCAGTCTGGGGAAGGAGTAAATCCTACACTCCTTAAATCCCCTGATCCACCATTTAGTAGACAGTGTAGTGAAAACAGGCTCATTCTTTAGAGAAAAATGAAGTTGAATCCCTACATCACACTATATACAAAAGTAGATTCTAGATTGATTAAAGACCTAAGTGTGAAACATAAAATTACACAACTAAAGAATTAAATATTGGAGAGTAATTTTACAACCTAGCATTGGGGAAGACCTTCTAAAACCAGACCTCAAAAGCTAAAAACAGGGGCTTCCCTGGTGGCGCAGGGGTTGAGAGTCCGCCTGCCGATGCAGGGGACGCGGGTTCGTGCCCCAGTCTAGGAAGATCCCACATGCCGCGGAGCAGCTAAGCCCGTGAGCCATGGCCGCTGAGCCTGCGCGTCCGGAGCCTGTGCTTCGCAACGGGAGAGGCCAAAACAGTGAGAGGCCCACAAAAAAAAAAAAAAAAAAAAAAAAAAAAGCTAAAAACATAAGGTAACAAGTAAGTGGCTTTCATTACATCAACATTAAAGATTTCTGTTCAACTACTGTATAGCACAGGGAACTCTGCTCAAAGCTCTGTGGTGACCTAAATGGGAAGGAAATCTAAAAAAGAGGGGATATATGTATACATAAAACTGATTCACTTTGCTGTACAGCAGAAACTAACACAACATTGTAAAGCAACTATACTATAAGAAAAATTAATAAAAATAAAATAAAACCTTCAGACAAAGAAAAAAAATTCTGTTCAACAAAACACACTGTAGACAAAGTTAACAGAAGGATGACAAGTTGGGAGAAGATATTCACAGTGTTTACAACAGACTCGGAACACGTGCAAAGGAACAAAGACAGAAAAACTGCTTTCAGAAAAAAAAGGCGGGCTTCCCTGGTGGCGCAGTGGTTGAGAGTCCGCCTGCCGATGCAGGGGACACGGGTTCGTGCCCCGGTCCGGGAAGATCCCACATGCCGCGGAGTGTGAGCCATGGTCGCTGGGCCTGCGCGTCCAGAGCCTGTGCTCCACAAGGGGAGAGGCCACAACAGTGAGAGACCCACGTACCGCAAAAAAAAAAAAGGCAATGAATATGATCAAGCAAGTGTTAAGTAGATGAGAAGATTCTCAAAATCACTGATAACCAAAGAACTACAAATCAAAACAATAGTATAGAACTTTATTCCCATCAGACTGGCAAAGATCAGAGAGAAGGATAATGGTAATTCTTGGTGAGATGTGAGGAACAGGGGCCTTTTTGCACACTGCTGGTGAGTGTTTAGATATTGCTGCCATTCTGGGGGGTTCTCTGGCAGTACATATCTAAATTAAGTGTGCTTGTATGTGCAGAAATCTCACCCCTCCGTACGTTCCCAGAGTCTTTATTAAATAGGACCATTACTGGACATACGAGACGGCGTTTATCACAGAGTTGTTTGCGACACTGAGAAGTAGAAGGCACCCTGGTGCCCATCATGGATAGCGGATGAGTAAAATATTGTGGCTTTACTCCAAGGAATTGTATCCACAGTTAGAAGGAACAAAAAAGATATGCACACATGGATGGACCTAGAGATTACCATACTAAGTGAAGTGACTCGGAAAGAGAGAGACAAATACCATATGATATCACTTGTATGTGGAATCTAAAATACGACACAAATGAACTTATCTATGAAACAGAAACAGACTCCCAGACATAGAGAACAGACTTGTGGTTGCCAAGGGGGAGGGGAGGTGGGGGAGGGATGGATTGGGAGTTTGGGGTTGGCAGATGTAAACTATTATATATAGAATGGATAAACAACAAGGTCCTACCGTATAGCACAGGGAATTATATTCAATATCCTGTGATAAACCATAATGGAAAAGAATAAGGAAAGAAGAATAAAGGAAGAAATAAAGGAAAAGAATAAAGGAAGTTGGCCCAGAACAGCTTAGTCATTTGAAGGGGACCAGAAAGGAGGTTGGTGGAGGAGACCGGTTAATCAGCTAACCAGCTGACCTCTCAAAATGTTATCCCACTGCAACTGTTTCAGGCTTCTTGGTAAGCATTTTCAAACCCATAAAAACTATTATGTAGAGAATGGATAAACAACAAGGTCCTGCTGTGTAGCACAGGGAACTATATTCAATATCCTGTGATAAACCATAATGGAAAAGAATATTAAAAAGAATGCATGTGTGTGTGTGTATATATATGTATATGTATAACTGAATCACTTTGCTATACAGCAGAAATTAACACAACATCTTAAATCAACTGTGATTCAGTAAAATAAATTTTAAAAATATCCAGAAAAAGAAAGTCTATTCCATCTTATCATTTTCCTATGGCTTGGGTGAGTCTGTTTTAAATGAACCTCAGTGAGGGCTGCTACATGCAGTTGTACAGTCTGTGCACTGCACAAAGATGCCCCTGGGCAAGGGAGTGAGGGGGAGCTAGAATCCATCAGGGGCTCTGCTTATAAGCTGGGCCAACCTGGAGCTGCTTTAATCACAGGTAGGAGAGCCTTTTAGTAATTTGTCTGCCAGAGAGAGTGACCTTTTGTAACTTCTACCAAGGTATTATAGGTGCCAGCTGGGGCCCTGAGTCTCAGACTGATCAACATTATCAGAAATTCACGTATCAACTCAAAGGTTTCTTTGTAGCCTCTGCTTTTAGGACAGTCCTGAGGCTATTTCACTGGCCTTTCCCTCTGCCTGGAACACTCTTCCCTGATCTGGACTGGCTCCTTCCCTCCTTCATCAGGGTCTCTGTTCCAATGTCACCTCCACAAAGACACCTTCCCTGAACATCCCCTCTAAAATCAGCCCCCTCTCCATCCTTACCTTGCTCTATCCTCTTATCCAGCTTTCTTCATTCCACTTTTCACTCCCTGAAATCCTGTATGTATTGGATTATTGTCTGTCTCCCATGGGAGTGTAAGCTCCCCCAAGCGAGGGACTCATCCTCATTCACTGGTGCCTGTCCAGTGCCAGCACAGAATAGATGCTCAGTAGATGTACGTTGGATGGAGGAATGGATCGGACCTAAAGGACGAGCAGGATGTCATATTCTTTTCAGAAAAATTACGGAAAAGGAACGGCAAGTCCTTAACCTGAGCAAAAAGAAATGTGAAGTATTATTTCTCCCTTATTTCTCTCCTATTATGTTAAGATTAATTTGACTAATGAACCAGTTTCTTAAAACGCATAATGGAGTGACTCAGCTTTCTCAGAATAATCAACATCGTGTTTAGCCTCCAGAACCTGTTTAAGACATAATTGACTTCCAAGTGATATTCAGCGTTGCTTTATTTTAAAACAGAGCCAATTCATGATGTGTTTTTCAGATGCTTTGTGTGTGACACACTGAGTTTTCACTCCCAAACAAGAATGCGTTCAGGATTATTGTCTGCATATTTGAGGTACAGAAGCCTAAGGCCTGTCTGCCTGCTGCCCACAGGCCAGCCCCCATCTTGGGGGGATGGCAGGTCAACTCTGCAATTACCCACAAATATCCCTGTAGCCAACTACCCTCACCTCAAGAACAGGAGGGGCCCCTTTGAATCAACTGAAGGATGATTCTGTGGGTTTGCTGTTTGGTCCATCCCTTTACTGCTGTGACCCTCCATCCCTGGCTTCACACTGAAGCATTAAAAATCCAGATTCCAGGGCTTCCCTGGTGGCGCAGTGGTTGAGAGTCCGCCTGCCGATGCAGGGGACACGGGTTCGTGCCCCAGTCCGGGAAGATCCCACATGCCACGGAGTGGCTGGGCCCGTGAGCCATGGCCGCTGAGCCTGCGCGTCCGGAGCCTGTGCTCCGCAACGGGAGAGGCCACAACAGTGAGAGGCCTGCGTACCGCAAAAAAAAAAAAAAAACAAACCTCCAGATTCCAGGTCCTGCCTGTTAAGATCCTGATGTAATTCATCTGGGTTGTGGCCCAGGAAATTGGATAAAATTGGGAAGATTTTAAAGATCCCCAGGTGATTCCAAGCTGCAGCCTTTTAAAAGGACCCTGGTAGGACTTAGGCAAACAGCATGAAATCCCGCTCTGCCGGCACTCTGCCTCCATAAATGCCCTAAGCTGCTCATTTGTCCATTTTGCTTTGCTGGTCCCTTAGTTTTCCCTTCTTGGGCCCTGGCCCTGGCCCCATTCTCTCCCTAATCTCTCCAATGAAGGAACCCATGAGGATACTCTTTCCAGCTTTGACCTCACCCCTCCCCGGGAGGATTCCTACATGCCCTCTAGCTATGCACCCCTCTCCTGTCTGGGTCCCTCATCTCCACCTATCCCCACCCCTTGGGATCTACAGGCAAGCCCACCCCACGCCCATCATTCCCCACATGGGCCACAGCTCTCCCACTCATGCCCAACCAGTTGGCCTCTATGTTATTGCACATACTGCTCCCCCTGCAAAGAATGTCCTTTCCTGCCCCTTTACCTTGCTTTCTCCTACTTGTCCCTTAAGCCCTGGTTCACCTACTACCTCTGTCAGGAACCCTTCCCCAACATGTACACAGAAAAGGCCAGTTGGGCCTTCCTCCAGGCTCCATGTCTGCTGCTGAGACCACCTGGCCCTGCCTGTGTTGGGCCCTGAGTGTCTTACCAGCAGGTGGACAGTGTCTAACTCACCTCGGTGGCTGCTGTACCCTCATGGGCCTTAACCTGATGCAGCATCAGAGAACGTGGTGAGTAAACCAACAAACAAATGGGACATCAGAGAAAACAAGACATTTGCCTTGGTTTTCAGGTGCATCTCTGTTTGGGCTACAAGCAGTCACTTAACATTCCTATTTTTAACTTTCCAAAGTAAGAATGATCAGAATGCAGATGTGGCATGACGATGTTTGAAGTACAAGAAGCAAAGGAGTGAAAAATGGCCTGAATCCAGCCCACAGATGTTTTTGGATTGTCTTACCTTGTACTTAAAATAACTTAGCAACATTCAAAAATTAGGAAACTCCACATATTTTGTGGATTTCTGGTTTTTCTTGAAACAAATCAGTAGATGTGGCCCCTCGGAGCTCATACTACCATGGCAACAATGTGCTGGGCTGGGAGGACTCTGCACTCTCCGGCAGATGTGCCCCGATCACTCGGCCCAGCTCCATGCTCTCTTCTGTTCTCATCACCAAGACCAAGACCAAGACCCTCAGGCCCTTTGAGCTTCAACCCCTGGTCTCCTTTAACCTTGCACATGGCGATGAGCATGTACTCCACCATGCACTGTGGTGTTAAGAGCATTTAACCTGGAATCAGGCAAACCTTCAGTCATAGAAGCTGCGTGGCATTTAGGTACATTACTTCACAGCTCTGAGCATCCTTCTTTGCCTTCCAGAGCTCACAGACAAGAAGAGGAGACAGACCATGATCATAGAAATTTATGGGATGAAATAAGTCCTCCTACAACATTAATACCAAACATTTATACCAAAGTGTGTACCCAGTGGAGAGTACAATAGAGTGCCTGACAAACTGAAGGACAGCTCCCTAGAGGAGGTGTCTTTCATCTGGGTTTTGAGGGATGTGTAACAGTTTGTCCAGGAATCAAGACTCTCTGGGGAAAGGCATTCCAGACAAAAGCTGTACAAAGGCCAAGAGGAAGAAAACAACCTGGTACATTCTAGAAACAGTGAGTTGGTCAATGTGCCTGTATCAGGGTGTAAGGCAAAAGATGTAATGGATTGGAAGTTAAGGTCAGTATCAAAAAGCCGTGAATACCATACCAGGGAGGCTGGACTTTATCAGGAGGCAAGAACCAACTTTCACATGGGGAGTGACGTGAGCTTCAGATCTTGGTAACATCACTCTGGAGGCAGAAATTAGGTGAAAACACATGCCCCAAACATGTGAACTAAATGCAAAAAAAGAACTGCTCTTTTATCCATAAAAAGATTATACATGACTGTTTATATCACAGCTGCTTTATTCATAATAACCAAAAACTGGAAACATTGTAAATGTCCATCAGTTGGGAAATGGACACAAAAATTGTGGTCTATTCATATGAAGTGGAATTCTACACATTAGGAAAAAACAAACTACAGCTACATCCAACAACATGGATACATCTCAGAAACATGCTGAGTGAAAGAAACCAGACACACATGCAAAAAAGCACATACTATATGATGCCATTTAGCTCAAGTTCCAGAACAGACAAAGCTAATTAGAAATTAGTGCTAGACAGCTACAGAAAAGTTTTGATGTGGCGCTGGCACGTGACCGCGCCAGATCAAGAATTGATCTGATTCACATTTTCAAAAGATCAGGGGATGAATTATTAGAGGCAAGAGTGAATGGAGATATAAAATCAGGGGAAGGGTAATATGATGGTTAGTTTTATGTGTTAGCTAGGCTAGTCTAGAAACCCAGTTATTCAATTAAGCACTAATCTAGGTGCTGCTGTGAAGGCATTTTGTAGATGTGGTTAACATCTGTCATCAGTTGACTTTGTATAAAGAACATTGTCCTCCATAATGTGGGTGGGCCTCACCTAAGCAGTTGAAGGCCTTAAGAGCAAAAATTGATTTGCCCAGAGAAGTTCAGCCTTTCAACACTACAGCATCAATAGGAGTTTTCAGCCTGCTGGTCTGTCCTATAAATCTCAGGCTTGCCAGCTCCCACAGTCATGTGAAAAAATTCCTCAGCAAAAATAGACAGATAGATAGATAGATAGCTATAGAGATAGAGATGTATCCTATTGGTTCTGTTCTCTCAGTGAACCCTGACTAATACAAGTAGTTAACCTCTCAGTGTTTCTCTGAGGACTAGAAAAGATGTTTGTGAAAGTGTCTACTATGTGCCCAACTCACAGTGGGCACTCAATGACTGTTATTCCCCTATGTTCCTTCTCCTATAAGGCTCAGGAAGAACAGAAGTTTGATTAGGTCAGAAAAGAAAAGAAAATCCTAGAAGGAGACATACTAAAAATCTCCCAGGGAGAGAGCTGAGGAACAGCATGGAGTGTGTACATGAAGTTTTCCACACCTCTCAAATTCATGATTATGCATTTCCTTTATCATCACAAATAAATTTGCTAATTGAATCTGTAACTTAAGGTTTTCATTTAAATATTAATTTAAAAGAAACATATTAAGTCTCACTGAATTCCCTGTTCTACCATGAGGAAACTCTCACCTTGTGATATATTCTGCAAGATCTTTGCTCAGCTCACGGAACTTTTGCTATGCTCAGAAATGTCCCCCTATCTTTGCTGACTTAAGCGTTGTTTCGTTTTTGCCATGCCCTGAACAGTTCAAAGTCCATATTAAAATGCCAGGGTTTTGCAACCTTTGTCAATGCTAGACTAGCAAGAATTCCCAAGCCCTCAGTTTCCTTATCAACAAAGGTGAAAAATACTACTTTAGCTTCCTTGGAAGCTCTTTCTGAAAGACGTTTATTTAAAACAATGGTAGGAACACATGTGGACACCTGCTTTTTATTCTTTAAACCTTAGCTCATTTCTTCTTCCTTCATCTTCCTTCTTTTCCTTGATTTTTCAAATTTGATTTCATTCAGCTCAAATGTCACCACTTCTGTGAAGCCCCCAGTCAGTTAGAGAAAGAACTCCAACTCAAAAGAGCTTATGATTTAAAAATGAAGCCCCAGTCAGTTAGAGACAGACCCCAACTCAACAGAGCTTATGATTTAAAAAAACAAAAACAAAAACAAAAACTGTATGTGGGTGGATTTATTGGCTCTTATAACTGGAAGCCTAGGAGGTAGACCTAGCTTCAGGATTGGCTGAGCCCAGGGCCTGCAGTTATGTCATCTGAACTCTCTCTCTTGCCTTCTTTCAGCTTACTTTCAATTCTGCAAACAGGCAAAAAGAGCAGCCCTGGCAGCCCCTGATCCACATTCTCCCAGCTTAGCAACCCCTATAGGGTCAGAGGAGGGGGATGACTTCTCTTTTTCCCGGTGTCTACATATAAATTCAGAGCGGGATTCTGTTTGGCCGAGCTTGGGTCACATATCCATGGCAGTGGCAGGTGTGAGAAGATAAAAGTCCCATGACTGACAATCTGACCAGGATCAAATGAAGTGAGAGAGAGGAGATCCCCAAAAGAAACTGGGAAGCTGGGAAGGCAAGATACACACAAGAAAGAATTTTTGAAAAAGAAAGCCCCCAAGTCTCCACTTGTCTATATATCACATCTATTTATAATGTCACTTTGCAGCTCATCCCATCAAGAGATAAAGAATCTGGGCTGGTCTTGTGACTTGGTTTGACCAATAGGCTAAAGCAGAAGTGAAGGCAGCCTTGAGGATTCTCTCTCCGTAACTTTGCTGGAAAAATGAGACCTGGAACAGAGCCAAGTCGGTCCACATGTCCTAGCTAGAGACTCAGACAGTGAGAAAACCCTGCCAAGACCCACAAAGCCACCAACTGAGGAGGCCTTGCAGAGCCCAGCTCTGATCAGCAGAACCGCCAGCCAACCCATAGATGCAGAAATAAAAATAACCTTTTTTTTTTTTTTTGTATACTGAGGTTTTTTGTGGTTCTGCTATAGCATCACCGTGGCAACAGATAACGGATACACTTTGTATCTACCAGACCTCTCTCACATCACCATTCTGCGGGCAGAGTGGGGCATCCCTCCTGTGCTCACGCACTTACATCACCCAAAGTATGTTGTTGCAGTGTTTATACTGAGTTGTAATCATCTATTGTAACTACTTGTTTACATATATATATATCTCCTTGACACTAAGCTCTTTGAGGGAGGAATTTTTTTAAATCTTTTTGAGCCCAACACTTGGCACAGAGTGTAGTAAAGAACAGAAACCGGTTAAACGTTCCTAGGAATTCTGAGAATGAGGAGTCCCACCAAAAAACTATCTGTAGGGCTTCCCTTGTGGCGCAGTGATTGAGAGTCCGCCTGCCGATGCAGGGGACACGGGTTTGTGCCCCGGTCCGGGAAGATCCCACATGCCACGGAGCGGCTGGGCCCGTGAGCCGTGGCCGCTGAGCCTGCGGTTCCGGAGCCTGTGCTCCGCAACGGGAGAGGCCACAACAGTGAGAGGCCCACTTACCGCAAAAAAAAAAAAAAAAAAAAAAAAAACTATCTGTGAAACCTACGCTGAGTGCCCAAATCCCTAGCCAGGTTGATTTTTTTTTTAGGTATCAGGCTCATTTGTTTTTCTGTCTCCGTGAATTGCATGCTTCTTGTTTTTTATTTGTTTATCTATTGGATTGTTTCTCTTTTTTCTTATTAATTTGAAAACTTTTTAATATTTTCTCCATATGTATTCTTTGCCAGATCATGTATTGAAAATATTTCCTGCCAGTCTGTGAACTCTTTCCCTTTTATTATGCTATCATTGGTGAGCATGACTTTTTTAGTTTTAATGAGGTTTAACTTTTCAATCTTTCCTTTATATTCCATCCATTTTGTGTTTATTTAAGAATGCATCCTTATCCCCAGTCATAAAGATACCCTCCTATATTGTCTGCTAAAAAGTTGGGAGTTTTGTTTTTCATATTTGGGTCTTTAATGTGCCTGAAGTTCAGTTTTATATATGGTTTAAGGTAGGGGTTCAATTGCCCCAGCGTCATTTAATGAATATCTAACCTTCCCGTTCACTTAGGATGCAGCTAATAGAAGGTTTCTGTATGTGCAGGGTGTGTGTCTGGTACCTCTTATTTGCCTGCACTATTTGTTGATCCCTGCACAAACACACAACCTCTCTGTGTTCATAGGATGAGTCACTCCACCCTGCTCTTTTTCTTCAAAATAGTTTTGGCTATTTCTGGCTCTTTATTTTTCATATACATTTTACAGTCACCCTGTCAAGTTATACACCAAACTCTTATACCCACTAGAGTTGACAGAATTTTGTTTGGTATTGCATTATATTTTTAGGTTAATTTGGGGAGAATTTACGACTTTAAAAATCGAATCTTCCTATCCATGAACATGATTTAATTTCACTACTTATTAAATTTCACCTGTCTCCAAGATATACCCGGAATCCAATAATTCTCACCGCCTCTCCTGTTACCAAGCTGGTGCAAGCCACCGTCATTTCTCCCCTGGTTAGCCCCGGGTAGCCTCCCTACTGGCTCCTCTGCCTCCACGTCATCTCCTCTACAGCCTATTCACACAGCAGCCAGGATGATGGTTCTTGTTTAGACATAAATCAGGTCATGGCCCTTGTACCACCTAAAATCGCCTTGTAGCCCCCAGTGGTGCCAAATTCCACACTTTGGGAAACAATGGTTTGAATGAATGAATGAGAGGATGCTGACTATGTAAGACCCTGGGAACTGAGAAATGATCAAGTAAGGGGTCGGTCTCGGGGAAACCAACATGGGAAACATGGCACGGAGCCCGCACCGCGGTGAGGGTGAACTTCGGAGTTCATGATGGAGCCAGAAGCAAAAGCGCGGGCACAGAGGATCGCGCCTGGACCAGGCGGAGGCTGCTTCCAGAGCGCAGCGACTGCGAGGGCGCGTCCGGGGCCTCCCGCGCGCGGCCGCCGCCCAGCCCAGCCGGGCCTCTGGGCTCCGCACGGGGACGCGCTCTGAGGGCGCGCTCCGGACGGCGGCGGCGCGCAGGGCCGCCGTGGCGGGAGAAGCGCTTCCGGTGGCGGCGGAGGCGGCGCTGAGCGGGTCCCCAGAGCGGCGCGGGCTGTGGCCGGGGGGGAGCGGTGAGTCGTGGGCCGCGGACCCGGGTGCTGTGGGTTGGAAACGCGCAGGGAGCCTGGCGGAGGGGCGCGGGCTGGAGCGGGGGCGCGCTCCCGCGGGCCGGCTGCCAGGAGACACCGGGGCTGGGAGGTCAGAAGCCCCCTCGCCATGCCCGGGACTCCCCGTGCCAGGGGGTCCCTACACCTTGGAGACCCCTGCCATCCCAATGCCTGAGCTCCCCATCTCTAGCAGCCTGACCTCCTCCGAGCTCCCCCTGAGCCCCCGCGGTGGAGTGGGTCTCCCGGCATGGGAGGGGGCTCACCCATCCGCGCCCGCACGCGCCCTGCCACGCTGTCCCCGCGGCCGCGTGACGAAACTCGCCGCGGGGAGGACACCCAAGATGGCTGCCGCGGGGACAGGCCACGGCGGGGACTGGCGCGAGCGATTGCTCGTTGGTTCGGTGGCACCGACCCCCACGTCCCTCAAGCTCCTAGCTCCTGGCTTCTCCTCCTGGCGCAGAGGGGGGGCTCGGAGATCAGAGACCACCTGGCCCCTGCCCTAGAACTCGCAATCTAGTAAGGAAGAGAAAAGCAGGTAATGGGAACAGGAGTGATCCTGCCCGGAGCTTGCATTTCCGTGCTGACCGCCTGAGCTTTCCCACTTGTCACGAGCCTCTAACCTTCTCAGAATGACAATAGACACAATGCCTACTAAGAGTTTGCAGGTGATTCAGGTCCATCTACTTTTACATTCCTCCAGCCCCATGAGGTACTTGGCCTTGCCTTCCTAATCCAGATGGGGAAGGAAACTGGGGCTCAGAGAGGTTGTGTAACCTGCCTAAAGCCACACAGTTGGTCATCTGTAGTCTCAGCTTACATGTTACTTCCTCAGAGATGCTCTCCCTTGGCTGTGTTGTTTGAAATTGCCCCTTCATGCACACATCCTCTGTTAGATTACCCCTGTGATTTTTTCCTTAAGAGAATTTGTCACCAGTTGAAATTAACTGTTTACTTGCTTGTTTGATTCTCTGCTTGTGATCAGGGCCTCTGTTTGTCTTGCTCATCTGTCTGTTCCCTGCACCAGGGAGACCCTCACTGAATATTTGTTGAGTGCCTGAATGAGAAAGCTCAGTATGAGTGACTTTAGAGCTCGGGCACTTAACCACTCCATGGGCAACTGCCTTCTGAAGCCCCGTGGCATTTTGTTTTTACTTTTCTCAGTCATAATCTCTCTTCTGCCTCATCTTCTAGATTTTTACTTGCGTGTCTCCAGCTTTTCTCTTCCTTTGCCCATCCGCAGTTTGCTGAGCTGCTTCCATGTTCCAGGCACTGTAATAGGTGCAAGGCGGGTATACAGGTAAATAAGGAGACTTTGCAGCTCTTGTGGTGCTGAACTTGCCATGTAAGAGCTGTAAGCTGAGAGGGAAATCTGGGAGGATGAGTGGAGGCTCCACCAGGAGGTTCTGGGACCTCAAGCAGCTCCCTTCTCGCCTCAGGACTGCAGTTGTCTAGTTTGCAAAAAATGATGGTGTTTGGAGAGGAGGATATATCGGTTTCTATCCAGCTCTAACATATGATAGCTTTAGGTATGTATTCAAGGCTTTGCTTGAGCAGGCAAGCATTTAAGTCCCATGGGCTTTCAGGAAAGGGGTATCTGTGCTTGCAGTTGTCAGAGAAGAAGCTGTATAGCAAGGGGTAGATGTAATTCAGGATCAGGAAAATATTTAGAATGCTTTTAATATTCTGTAAAAGTTTTATGAAATCCCATGTGGATGAGTATAGAAAGATGTTGTCAGAGGGAGGGGACCCCTTCCCCCTCCTCACTTCCTGCAGAGGAAGCTGAGAAGACAACCAGAGCAGCAGTGACCCTTAGAGCAGATCCATCATAAAACTTCTTTGCTCTCTGATGCATTAGAATGAAATATGGCATCTACATCCTACTAAGCAAGCCGTGGTTAGATGCATTCGGTTGGAGTATAACTGTGAATAGAACCAACCTTTTGTTTGAGGTTAAAGGTAAGAAATCAGCACTAAGTCATTTTTTTAAAAGGCTGACTCTTACCTAGACAGTGAAAAATTATTGTCAGAATACATATCAAACCTATACTTAATTATACAAAGTTCAAAGTTATTAAGTTTTTAGTTAACTGCTATTACTTTGTGAAATATTTTCATACACAGTATATATAATCTGTTACTTGATTCTTTAAAGTAGGTGGGAAAATGTTCAACTGAATATGTCCAAAATACTACAGTTCGGGAGTACTTTATTATTTTTACAGGCTGATACCACCATCTCAAGTAAAAACTAATAGAATTTTTTTTAAAAAATGGATAAGAACTTCACTCATCATAAGAAATTGATTAAGAAACCCAAAGTTGATCTTGAGGTTCACCAGAATATGAACAATGATTGTATTGTTACCTGGGTGTTTTAAAGTTCGTAGAAGAATGGGATCTGCCATGTGGATGGGGAGTGGAGGCAGGGAGTATGGTGGCAGGGAGACAGACAGAAGGCAGTCATTCCCCATGGGTTCCTGATTCTACTACACAGGCCCCATGTCTCCATGCAGACCTGTCCCTGGAATAGAGGAGGGTATGCAACAGAAAGCCATTGCTGAGTGGAAATGCCCTATGAAAGAATCTGCTTCTTAGTACAGGATTCAACTTTCTGATCTATAATTTTTTTTTTTTTTTTTTTTTTTTTGTGGTACGCGGGCCTCTCACTGTTGTGGCCTCTCCCATTGCGGAGCACAGGCTCCGGACACGCAGGCTCAGCGGCCATGGCTCACGGGCCCAGCCGCTCCGCAGCATGTGGGATCTTCCCGGACCGGGGCACGAACCCGTGTCCCCTGCATCGGCAGGCGGACTCTCAACCACTGCGCCACCAGGGAAGCCCCTCTGATCTATAATTTGATCTCTTGTGTGGCCATGCCCGTAAGAAAGAAATGCTGTGTGTGGACGACCATCGCAAAGCCAAATGAGGAAATGTGTGCCTTCAATGAACGTGACTGCCCTTGCCAGACACACCACTTCTGGCCCCGCAAGGGTCAGAAGTGGGGTATAAAGTCAGGCCGAACTGCCTTCTTGGGCGTGGCCCTTGATTTCTCTGAGTAACTCTGCAAAGTAGGGGGAAATTTCTTAGCTGAAGTGAGAATTTAGCAGTCTAGTAACGCGTGGAACACCCTGTGTCTGGCCCACAATGGGTGCTCAGCCATGTCCCCCTATAGTGACTTTGATAGGGTACATCACACCTCTCTGGCCCTAACTACATAAACCAAGAGCAACCAGACTCTTTTTCAGCTCTTTCAAATGCAGTAAACAACTGCATTATGTTAGTTAAAACATAACTAACAATAAGTTTCCAGTTTAATAATTTAATTATCGTTGTTAATCTTTAGCCAGGGTTAAAGGTCTTTCTTACCAAGTCCCTGAGAAAGCACATTCCCTGCTAGTTTGTTTTCTGTGAAGTTTTGGGAAATTCTTTTTTTTTTTTTTTTCCAGTAGTTAAGCATTTTCTTGGCATGTAGCTAAAAGTTTGAAATAAAGCTTATCTCAGGGAAAATCATTTTTCTTAGGCATCATCTTCAGGAAGCCAAGTGCCCTTGCATTCCCCACCCTCCCCCCACCACCAACCCCACCAATACTACCAGCCACTGTGTTTCTGTGCAGGACTTGAGCCAATGAGGGCAGGAGATTCCTTGCTTGGAGAATGATGTTAGTAATGACCCTACCTTTGTTTAGCCCTTTACACTTAATAAAGGTCAATAAAGCCCTCTTGCACACTTCAGTTTCCTAATTCTTCCAACTGTGTCAGCCAACTCTCATCTCCATCTTACAGACGAGAAAATTGAGGTTCAGAGAGGGGAGATGACTCCCCCAGTGACATGCTTAGAAAGGAAGAGACAGAGTCAGGACTCTAATCCAGATTGCAGTGGTTCAAGTCCAGTTCTCAATTCCGTGGGTTGGCAGGGTAGGTACTCAGCAGACCAGGCTGCAGGGCAGGGAGCCTTCCTCGACAGGACCCAGCCAGCAACCAGCCTGAGTGGCCATGGAGTCATCTAAATATTTCTATTGCCCCTGAAAGAGGGTAAGAATCTTCCCTTAGCTGGTAGGGCATTTGGTTATTTATCTGTAGGTTTTATATCCTTTCCCACAGAGTGTTTCCCAAACTTAGCTGATCATAGGATACCCCTGGTGTATTTCTTAAGGATCACCTTCCTAGGCTCCACCCCCGCTTTACTGAATCAGGATTTCCAGGAAGCTGCTTTCCAGGTCAGCACTACCTCCCCAAGGAGCAGGGATTCTGGAGCCAGGTAATAAAACGTCACACCCTGGCAGCACCGCTTCCTTGTAACCAAACCCTTATGAGGGTTAGATGGGGTCATATAAGGAGGGCTCTTATGATATGTGGTTATTAAACATTAGTGTTATTATTAAGCAGCATCCTAATTTTGCTGATAAAGATGCAGAAACTTGGGGCAGTGGGATAATGTGTACAAGGTCCCAGAGTCGTCGGTGGAGCTGGCATTGGAACTCAGGTCTGTTGCCTCCACCAGCATAAGCCCCTAACCACTACACACCCCTTCCCTCATCACCTCCATCGGAGGATTCCAGGTTACAGGGCAGTTAGGGAGGTGCGGCTTGGAGCCAGAAATTCAAGTTCCACTAACCAACTGGTTCAGTAAAGTTATTTGGCAATGAAACTGATCACCGTTGTCTAATTGGAGCAGACTGTTTACCAGCCATGAAGGCTTGTATGTGGTGGGAAGTGGTCCTGGGCCTCTGAGTCAGGGGGTGGTCCTCGCCCTTGCATAGCTGTGCACTGACTGTGTAACATCTAACCTAAAAGGGAGACAGTATTACCCTCCCAGAATTGGTGATGAAGGTTGTGATATAACTTAAATAATGACTTGAAAAAAGATGGAGTTAAGTACCATTTCCAGTAGGCCTATAATGTGTAATACAATATTATGACTAGAGAATCTTTGTCATGGCACTCATTTTGGCTTTAAAAACTTATAAATTCTGTGACTGAGTTATTGTGGATGTTAAACCAGGTTTACTTCACTGAAATAATAGATATTTTTTGCGGCGAGCCGCCTCCGACCAGCAGAATGACGAGTCGCCACACGCAAGATTCTTCTCGTATCACACTTTATTGGAGCACAGCTTGGTTAAAGAAAAGATGGAAGGAAGACACCGCAATCCTATAGCAGTCTGCTTATAGAGGGATTAAGAACATGTGTCGCTCTGTGATTGGCTTTCGCCGATGGTGCGACTTGTGAGCCAGCATCGGATAGGTCGCTACTTTAAAACCTCATTAGTATACTTAGCGCAAGCGCAGTGGCCACAGGAAGGATGACTCAGCTTACTTCAGCTTCCTGCTGCGTGGCAGTTAGCTGACCGCGCCCTACAATTTTTGAAAAGTGTGTACAGATTTGGATATGAGAATCATTCATATCACAGTCTTCAATAAGGTTTACCCAGGTTAGTAATCTGATAACTCAGTTGAAGACTGCATGGACAGAGGTGGGTGATGTCCACCCATAATGAGCTCTATATGAGAAGGGTGTCTGTAAGTACGTTTGGGGAAATTTAGGCTGTATTCATTAGAATGTGTTAGCCTTTCAGTTTATTTACCGCATGGTGGGACTTTCCAAATCCAGGGCCAAGCCAGTGCTGGGTATAGGAGAGGCCTTCAGTGCATACTGAATGCATATATTAATTTCGTTTATGAATGAATGAATAAAGAAAACTTGGAGAAATTCATTTTGATGAGTTTTGATGAGGCTTCATGATACTATATTTACCCAAAACCCCTTAGCCAAGAGATTGAATTTTAGCAGGAATTTTTTTCCCCTCTAAGAGATTATTTCTATCCCCTTTGAGGGGTTAATTAATGTATTAACGTATATAATCTGTAAAATAATATCCTTAGGAATGACTCATTTAAATGCAATCTAATTCTATAAGTATTAATGGCCCCAGATAGCTGTCATTCTTAGTTTATTGATTTTGTCTTTCGGTAACAAAGCCTTGACTTTATTTCTTAGCATAAGTGATGTCAGTCACTACAGAAATTTTTTTTGAATCCCACTTTTTTTCTCATACAAAAAAATATTTTCATACCTTTACAATCCAAACTTTTCTTTGAAATCATTCATTTTAAAAAAAGATTCTTAAGTCAGAATTAACACCTCAGTTGGTCAAGTGTCAAAAAGCAACATTATAGGGCATCCCTGGTGGCGCAGTGGTTGAGAGTCCACCTGCCGATGCAGGGGGCGCGGGTTCGTGCCCGGGTCCGGGAGGATCCCACATGCCGCGGAGCGGCTGGGCCCGTGAGCCACGGCCGCTGAGCCTGCGCGTCCAGAGCCTGTGCTCCGCAACGGGAGAGGCCAGAACAGTGAGAAGCCCACGTACCGCAAAAAAAAAAAAAAAAAAAAGCAACATTATAACTATTTAAATATACAGACACCTCCTTTCACAGGTCAGTTCCTGTTAACGCCTCTGTTCCAGAATCTTCCAGCCTCCTTTGCTTCTCTACACCCCCTATTCCATCATTTCTTCAGGTCATGGAAACTGAGTTTGTTGAACATCAGAAATCTACTGATACGATTATGTGTAAACCATAACATTCCACAGTTGACCATCTGCAGCTATTCAACCAGCTGGTCACTGGTTAGTAAATTTCTCCTTGGGAAGCTCTTCACTTAATCAGTCTGTAGCTGTGATATTTCCACCTTTCCTGTCTCTCCTGTCTCTCCTTCTATAGCCTCTCTAAATTTCTGAAGATATTTCCACCCTTCTGCATAACTGTCAAAGCCTCAGATAGACGTGGCAGAGAGAAGATCCTCCCACTCATCTCTTCTCAGTCTGTCCATGGCATCTTTCACTTGCATGGCTTGTTGTAAAGCTGACACACTTGCACTTCCTTGAACACATTGTTTGGTGTCCCGTGCAGTCTGTCCCTTGGAGGTGTGGCATTTTCCCTTATCTCTGCCACCCCTGAAATTGGACGATATATACATATATGTATGTATATATACATATATATACCTTGTTCTCTGAAACTTTCTTTTGAGCCATTGTGGCTTTGCAATCATCCGCGTGGTCCCCAGTATCATTGCTAGGGCTGTACAGCAGAATGACTTACCCAGTCTACTTTGCAGAAATTCTTAGCTGAGAAGCACTTGTTCTAAACTGTCACCGTACATTGTCATGAAATACTGTCAGAACTGCATGGTCAGTGGTGCTTAAGAACTCTCTGGAAAGGTATCTGATCTTTGACCAATGTCAACCTTGGTGAGGAGACAGAGAGGAAAGTCCAGAAACCACAGGTTCAGGGATGGCTGTGCTCTTCCTGCATAAACCAGACAGTGGGGAAACCAAATCCATTTCTTCCCCTACCACCCCTGGGACTTCGCTTCCTTCCCACGAAGGTGCCCGCGGTGGCCCCAGCCCCTGGCCCACTGCTCGGTACCGAGTTTGTGGGGTGGATGATCCCAAAGCGCAGACCCCGGCAGCTGGTGGGCATCCTGGATGCTGCAGGTGGCCGACCAAGTGACCAGCCCACCAAGCGCTGGCGATGAGGCAGGTAGGAAGGTGATGTACCCCAGGGACCCCCGCATAGCAACCAAGGCCATGGGGGTGCCTTGGCCCCGGAGGCCGCTACTGGGTCAGGAGCCCCAGCCGTGGCACCCTGCGTCTTGGCCGGATGTGCAGAGCTGCTCCCAGGTCCACAACTGGAGGGAGACCAGTAGTGATCCAGGGCAGCAGCGCCTGGATGCGCTGTTTTTTTAGTGCAAAATAAGAAATCTTTTTTTTGAAAACTGGACCCCTAATTATAGAAACTGGTTATAGAGTGGGAAAAAAGTGAAAACTGTTCCTGGGCTTGAAGGTTGGTGTGTGAAAATGCTTGTCTAATTGGAACATGGGAGTCCTAGTCAATAATTAAAATTTTATCTGGTTTGAGATCAGCTGTCTTTGTAAGAATGTTCATATGGTATTCCTGATTAGCCTTATGGTTTTGAAATTGGTGGGGGCAGGACAGGCGCTCAAGTCTAGTTGGTATTACTTACACCAGTATAGAGTTCTACTAAAATTCTTTTTAAATTTTTTTATTTATTTATTTTTATTGAAGTATAGTTGATTTACAATGTTGTGTTAGTTTCAGGTGTACAGTAAAGTGATTCAGATATATATATATATATATATATATATATATATATATATATATATGTTCTTTTTCAGATTCTTTTCCCATATAGGTTATCACAAAATACCAAGTATAGTTCCCTGTGCTATACACACAGGGAACTATAGGTGTAGGTCCTTGTTGTTTATTTTATATATAGTAGTGTATATATGGTACTCCCAAACTCCTAATTTATCCCTCCCTCGCCCCCCCTCCTTTCCCCTTTGGTAACCGTAAGTTTGTTTTCTAAATGAACTTATTTACAAAATAAAATCCTCTTAAGTAGGGGAAAAGAGTGCTGAATTAGTAGCCTATTGCTATTACCTATTAGCATATTACCACAAATGTACCTTAAAACAAAACAACTGTGTATTAGCTTACTGTTCTGAAGTCAGAAGCCAGAAGCCAGAAGCCTGAATGGTTCTGTATTGCTTCTGGAGGCTCCAAGGGAGCATCTGTTTCCCTGCTGTTTCCAGCTTCCAGAAGCTGTGCACCTGCCTTGGCTCGTGGCATCATTCCAAGCTCTGCTTGTCCCTTGTCACATCTACTTCTCTGATTCTGCCTCTCCTGCCTGGCTCTTTCTCTTATAAGGACCCTTGTGATTAACAGGCCCCCCTAAATAATCCAAGGTGGTTTCCTAGTCTCAAGAGCCTTAACTTAATCATACCAGCAGCCACCTTTGCCGCGTAAGGTAATCGATCCAGATCCTGTGGCGGTTGGGAGGTGGACGTCTTTGGGCGGGCACGATTCTGCCCACCCCAAGTCTATACGAAGTGGATCAGTATAAGCGTTCAGTGTTGGGGTTTTGGTGGGCTTGGCCTGTAGTCTGATGATAAGCCTGCTTCCTCCCTTGCCGGGAGATAAGGGGGTAGCTGTGAGTGACGTCTCAGAATCTTACTTTCCTCTTCTGTGAAATGTGCACAGTATGCAGAAAGCACAGCGTTGCGAAAACTGACATAGACTCTTCTGCCACTGGCACATAGTAGGGGCTTGCACTCTTAGGAAGCATCCAGCCCAGTTCCTCGTATGCAATAGAAACTCCGAAAATGTGGGGTTTCCTTTCCCCATCTATCTCCTTTTTCTTTGCCTTTTTAAGAAGCGACTTTCTACACACTACTCTATATAAAATAGATAAGTAACAAGGTCCTACCGTATAGTACAGGGAACTGTATTCCGTATCTTATAATAACCTATAATGGAAAAGAATCTGGAAAAGAATACAGACACACATACACACACACACACACACACACATACACACATACTTACATACATAGGTGTATATATATATATATATATATATATATATATGAATCACTTTGCTTTACACCAGAAACTAATGCAACATTGTAAATCAACTGTACTTCAATTAAAAACAAAAAAGAGACTTTGTGAGGCCTCCACAGCATTCTTCTCACATATACTATGGAGGCACCAGAGGGTTAGCGAAGCTTCGTGGTGTGAGTAAAGCTGTTTTTATTGAAAGGAGAAAAGGAGGGCTTCAAAGATAGCAATTCTGTGCAGACATTAATTGCTGTACTTTGGCGGGGGAGGGGGGGAGGGGAATAGCTAAAAGAGAGTAATAGAGTAGAAAGAGTAAACTGGTCGACCAGTGCTCAGGAGGTCAGTCTGGCTTTGCATCCTCGCCCACTTCCTTCTGCCACCATCACCAGGAGCACACCCTGGACAAGTTATGTCCCCCTCTGTGCCTCTGTTTCCTACATGATGAGAACATGGGGTGGATTATTTTTAAGATCCTCTCCAGCTCTTATGCAATAGAACATCTTTATTTTATGAAGCACCATGTTGTAAAACCAGATCATGTTCTCAACAGCTTGACCTGAAGCTTGCCCTATGTTTAACAAATTGGAGATGGCTGGTTATTAAGAACTAGAATTCTATGAAAGCTACATTTTAATTTTTTGTTCATGCTATTGTTATATATATTAAGTGTGAAGGGGAAATAGTGAGAATTATACTTTAAAAGGAAGATATATTGCTTGGTACTCAATTTTATGAGAAAAAAATCAGTATCAGATATCCACTGGGAAGCACTGCAGATTGCTCAGGCCTGGGGGAAGTCATAGGCGGCACAGAGAAAGATGCAGGGAAGGAAACAGCTCCCAGCTTCATGTAGAGTCCCAGCCTGGTGCCCAGAGAGCTGGAGGTCCAGACCCAGAGCGCCTGCAGAATCACATGCCCAGCCTTATGTAAGACCTCCTAGGTCTGAATCTCTAGAACGGCGATAGTATTTGTCTTTTTCAGAAGCTCTCCAGGTGATTTCAATGCGTTCTGTTGGTTAGGAACCACCAGTCTGTGCCGGTGACCTTGCAGGAATAAACAGTGCCCCAAAGAGGGGGCATTTAATGTGCTGTGCATTCACTCCCTACTTGCCATCACCATTGCTAAGAATTTTTAGAATTTGCCGAGGTAACCATCTTTGTAGCGTTCCCATTCCCTAGATGGCCCTTCAGGAGTTGTATCCCCCTCTTCACTAGCCCAAGATGGGAGTAACCAACTACCAAGGTGTTCTTCCTTTTGGCCGATGGGACTACAGGTAGACTCACTTCACCTGTCCTCCAGGACACCACGCTCTGCTGAGTTCCTACCCGCTGGTCACTCTTTCTCAGCCTCCTTTGCTATAACTTAGTCTTTCCTGACCTCTTAACATTGGAGGTCTTGGATCTCTTCTCTGTTTACGTTCACTTGTCTGTCGCTCTCCCATTGCCTGAGTTTCAGCCGTCTCTGCTCACAGATGAAGATCTGCAGACTAAATCTCTCCTCTGAACTCTAGACTCTCGTACGCAACTGCCTCCTGGACATCTCCACTTGGAAGTCCCCTAGGCGTCACAAACTCCATCCATCCAAACCTGAACTTGCTGTTTGATCCCTGACACCTGCTTCTCCTCCAGTCAAACATCTTAGGAGTCATGCCTTTTCTTTCTCTCACACCCCACATCCAAGATTTCAGGAAATCCTGTTGGCTCCATCAGCACAGTATCCAGAACGTCAGCACTTCTGGCCCCTCCTTGCTGCCACCTGCGCCACCATCAGCCCTCTCCTGGATACCCGCGGGAGCTTTATAATTGCCCCTCCTGCATCCACTCTTATAGCCCCACTGCGTTCTCCACACAGCAGCCAGAGACATCCTTTTCAGTTGTAAGTCCTCTGATTGGAGCCCACCAATGACTCCCATTTCCCTCAGGGTAAAATGCAAAGGCCTCACGGTGGCCACGAGGTGCCAAACAGTGTGATTCCAACTAAACCCCTCCCCATACCTCTCTGACCCCTCATCTCCTGTCTCCCTCCCTCTTCCTCTCTCCACCCCAGTTGCATGCCTTCTTGCTGTTCTTTGAAGACACCTGCTTCAGGGCCTTTGCAATGTCTGTTCCTTCTCCCCGGAATGCTGCTCCCCTGGATACGCACATGATTCAGTTCCTCACTTCTTTTTGAGCTTGCTCCATTGTTATTTTCTCCATGAGGCCTACCCCGACTGCCCCGTTTAAAAATGCAGTCTGTCCTCATGATGCTTCCCATTGTGATTCTTCCCCAAACCATTTATTACCTACTAATATAGTGGATACTTGGCTTACCTTGTTTATTGTCTGTCTACCCTTCCATTGCCAGCACCCAACATCAGCTCCACCAAGGCAGGAATTTTTGTCTTTTGTTCACTGATTTAGCCCAAGAATCTGTCACGTGGTGGGTGCCCAGTCAGTGAACACTAAAGGTAGGAGCACTTTCTAGACCTTAAAGAAAAAACAAAGCTAAAAGTTTTGTCCTGGTCAGAATTTCATCTGTTCTGTATTTAGTATGCGATCTACTTGAGGGTAAGCATTATACCTTCTAGTGGTCCATTCAAAAACAGAAGTGAGTTAGACCAGATTATCTGTCTTTTCTAGTTACACGATTATATGTAGCATTTATTTGGTGACGTTTAAGTATAGAAACAAATTGTGATCTATACGCCTAAGTGTAAATTCAAATTATGACCCTTGGACGAGGCCAGTGTCCTCATATTGGGGAAGATACAGAAATTGGGGGTAAGCATTTAGGAACTTTCATAACAATATGATAGAGTTCTAGTATATCTGCTGAACCTAATAATAAAAATGGGGGCTTTTATATGTGTCCCACTTTTTTATTTCATTTTTTCAAAATTTATTTTTAATATAGTTTACAAAAGTATTGGTTCATGATGGGACCGGAAATTAGAACAACCAAAGCAGGTCCTTCACCGGACATAGTTGAAGAGGCACTAATCAAATGGATGCCAGGGCTGACTTAGGAAACTGGAGGAAAAAAAAAAAAGCTTGAAACCTTCTGGACCTTTATGAATCATCTCATAGATCTTCAGATTTTCCTCTCCTATAGTGATTTTCAACTTTTTTCTTTTTTGCTTTTTCTTCCCCCCCACAACCCTCAAGCATTAGAACCCTCCCTTTAAATGATCATTGCCATAAAACCCAGATGTAGAGAGCAGATGAAAGCAGACCTGCTCTAGTTGACTATAAACTCAGGGGCTCAGAACCCACCTGCTTGAATCCCCTCCACTCCCTGCAGGTCACTAGCATGCCTCAGCAGAGCCCTAGGTCCCTGCACACAAGTCTGAAAATTGTTCTCCTGGGTGTGAATTAGAGTTTTTGTTTGACTTTTTGTATGTTTTATAAATAATACATTTGGTACATTCTTATTCAAAATTGAGACATTTCTTCATACAATGACACAGCTCTTTGAAGTGAAAATTATATCCTTACATCCCCGGACTTGACGTTCATGGCTTAGAGGTGTCCTAGTTTGAAATTTAGACACTTCTCTTATCATAGCCCAGCTGACTGAAAACCAGCAGGGACAAACCTTAGTTAAACAAAGTCATGTGTATTTCAATGAGGGAGACCACACACTGGAGGAACTGGGAGTGTCTCACCAACAAAGGAAAAGATAGGTCTTTCAGAGCATCTTGGAGAATGGTGGAACTTAGGGAAGTTTAATGAAGCAATATTTTGATTGGCTCAAAGCAGGGCTGGGTGTAAAGATCTGAACTGTGAAGTAGCCCATGACCTGGAAACTACAAAGTTTCCTTGGAAACTACAGAGTTAAGAAAGACATGGAAGGGACTTCCCTGGTGGCGCACTGGTTAAGAATCCTCCTGCCAATGCAGGGGACACAAGTTCAATCAAGCCCTGGTCCGGGAAGATCCCACATGCTGTGGAGCAACTAAGCCTGTGCGCCACAACTACTGAGCCTGTGCTCTAGAGCCCGCAAGGCACAACTGCTGAGCCTGCCTTCCACAACTACTGAAGCGCATGCACGTAGAACCCATGCTTCGCAACAAAGAGAAGCCACCGCAATGAGAAGCCCACGCACCACAAGGAAGAGAAGCCCCTGCTCGCCACAACTAGAGAAAGCCCGCGTGCAGCAACGAAAACCCAACACAGCCAACATAATAATAATAATAAATTAATTTTTTAAAAAAAGAAAAAAGACGTGGAATGTTGTGTCCAGAAACTCCCTAATCTGAAACTCTGCATCTGGGCTGGAAATCCAGGCTCCTTTTCTGTGTTAAAGTGGGATGATTCATTCTTCCTAGTGTGATTTCAAACAGCAAAGTTTCTGACAGTCTGTGATGGTGGAGAACAGGGTTTCTCAATGAGATAAGAAAGCAGTGGTCACCCAAAGAAGGGGGTTGTTAGGACACCTTTTAGCTTCAGTGTGACCTTGGGAGAAATACGGTTTCCTATTAGCTTTGCAGCTGCCTTTATCTGTGTTTGTCATCCCAGCCTGCTTTATGAATAATGGGGCTGATTTTTACTTTCTTACTCTCAACTGACCAGCTGTTTTACATATACTAGATTCCTCACATCTCTGGGCCTAACATGCTTGATTTTGATCCAGTGGGCCTTGAAATGTGTTAATTTGAGATTCTGATAAAGTTCAAATGGCAGGCGTCTGCACCTGACATCTTAACAGACCTATGATCTAGTGAAGCACTGAAAAATAACTTCGTGAAAAATACCTGGAAAAGAAAGCCACTATAAGAACCAATATTAGAAATATAGAAAGAGGAAAGAGGTATGAGAAAGCAATGGTTTGAAGCCTTTATAGTGATAAGATCCTTTGACCTGCTAATATCACATAGAGAGATCTAGTTGAAGGAAGTCACCAGTTATGAGGAAAAAAATTAATAGACAAGGATACAGCATTATTTTTCATGGTGAAAAACTGAAAATAACATAAAGGTTGAAGGTGTTGCTAAATACCTGAAATGAATATTTAGTGCCATAGGGAGTGCTCGTGAAATAAGTACAGCAGGAAACAGTCAAGATATTAAAATATAGAGTATGATATCAACTTTATTTTTTTAGTTAGAGGATAATATGTATAGAAAATGTCTGCAAGGAAATATATCAAAACATCAACAATGGTTATTTCAGCATGGCTAAATTATAGCAGATTTTGTTTCTTTATTTTCTACAATAAGCTTATATTATTCAAAATACTACAATAAGCACGTATTACAGCAATACAAAGCAGCTCTAAAAATAAGTGTATATTACTCAGCGAAAGAAACTAGTTACTTTAGAAAGAAGTAATGGTTCTTAGCCAGAAAATAAGTATTTTATGAGGAAAATAATATGCTCTATGTTATTACTATTTATGGGGTTGTCCAAATGTGTTTTTCCCACTATGACTGTTAGATTGAGGAGAATAATTTTTCATTTTTGATTGGTGGTTTATACGCTGAATAAGGCTGAATGAATCTGAATCTTGTTTTAATTCTAGAATTTTTAGCATGTAAGCCTTTTTGCATAATTAGTCACTTCTACTTGTAGGAAAAACAAATTTAGTAAACCAGAATGCCGCAGTAGTTTGACGTTGGTTCTTTCATCCAGAAAAAGCGTTTCAGACTTCAGACACTGTTATTGTTAATGTTATTTTTAACTTTTTATATTTTTATTTTTTCTGAAGAATAGATTTCCAAAGTAAGGGATGATGAAATACTATGTCCTTATAAAAAGAACTATGTGGGAAATCATTGAAATTTGGTTAAGATAAATTGAGATTTACAAATTTAGCTTTGGATTTAAATAGCCTTTCTGCCATTTATAGCAAAATTATTTTCATAAATAGGAATGTAATGTAAATAACTCTTTATTTGAAGATTAGTGTGACTACAAAGTTTCTCAATGTGTAGTGACTTTGTAAGTCTTAACTAGGCCTGTCCTTTTGACCCTCTACAGTCCAGGACAATGTCTGGAGAACTTCCACCAAACATTAACATCAAGGAACCTCGATGGGATCAAAGCACTTTCATTGGACGAGCCAGTCATTTCTTCACTGTAACTGATCCCAGGAATATTCTGTTAACCAACGAACAACTAGAGGATGCAAGGAAAGTAGTGCATGATTACAGGTAACATTAACAAGTATGCTTTGGGGCTTAATATATTAATAGATCATCATGTTAGCCTATTGTCTTTAAACCTTCCCTTAGTGATTTTTCAACATTTTTTTTGCAATTGATTCCTTTTTATTAAAAAAAAAAATGTAAGAAATAGGAAGACGTGTTTCATTCCCCATTGTTGACACTTAACACAGATACCCAGGGTTCGTAGTAACCTGAAAATAAGCCAGCCGTCCCTCCAACTCATAGGTGCGAATCCGTGAGGTCCCCTTTCTAGAGCCCCGCCTTCTGCTCGACAATACAACCACACCTGCATCCACAACTTTCTGTCTCCAGATAGAGACTGCATCTTACAAAAAGCAAGTCGTCAAGAATTAGGGTAGGTTGTTCGCTTCTTCTCAGATTAAGCCCCAGGGAATAAACCCCACATACAGTAGCTCAGATGGGAAGGATGCTGGTGACACAGTTTGTAGGTTTGGGATGGACTCTGTCAGTTCAAAAAGCCAGGCATGAGGTGAGAGAAGAGACATGCTCTAAGGCAATGGTCACAACTTTCTTTTTTTTTTTAATTTATTTAATATTTTAATACAATTTTTAAAGGCTACACTCCATTTACAGTTACTACAAAATATTGGCTATATTCCCCGTGTTGTACAATACATCCTTGAGCCTATCTTACATCCAATAGTTTGTACCTCCCACTCCCCCACCCCTATGTTGCCCCGCCACACTATAACCGCTAGTTTGTTCTCTACATCTGTGAGCCTGCATCTTTTTTTTTTTTTTTTTTTTTTTTGCGGTACGCGGGCCTCTCACTGTTGTGGCCTCTCCCGTTGCGGAGCACAGGCTCCGGACGCGCAGGCTCAGTGGCCATGGCTCTCAGGCATGTGGGATCTTCCCGGACCGGGGCATGAACCCGTGTCCCCTGCATTGGCAGGCGGACTCTCAACCACTGCGCCACCAGGGAAGCCCAAGCCTGCATCTTTTTTGTTACATTTACTAGTTTGTTGTATATATATGTATATGTTCCACATATAAGTGATATCATACAGCATTTGTCTTTCTCTGTCTGACCTATTTCACTTAGTATAATGCCCTCCAAGTCCATCCATGTTGCTGCAAATGGCAGAATTTCATTCTTTTTTATGGCTGAGTAGTATTCCTGTGTGTGTGTGTGTGTGTGTGTGTGTGTGTGCGTGTGCGTGCCACATCTTCTTTAGCCATCCATCTGTTGATGGACATGCAGCTTTCTTGATAGAAGACCATATAAGAAATATTTCAGCCTTCGTGGACTACAGAGGATTTCTGTCTTATTCTAAATGTTCTGCCTAGTCTTCTTAGTGTCTTGGGGGTTTGCTTGCTTGTTTGTTTGTTTTCCAGGGCTTTTTGTTTGGTTGGTTGTTTTACAATCCTTTAAAAGATGTAAAAATCACTCTTAGCTAGCCAGCCATACAGGCCACAGACAGTAGTTTGCTGACTCCTGCTCTCAGGGAAAGTCAGCCATAAGCTGAGAATTGGATTAGTGGGAGCTGTGAGCCTAAACATGCCAAGAATAATCCATGCAAGGCACGTATTTGACTGTCACATGGGTAGTCAGCGAGGCCACGAAGGGCAGTCGATAAACTTTGTTACCAAACAGTGAGTCTGGCCAGGTCTTAGCATGCGCAGCCGTGCAGAAAGAGGGCTCCCTGGGAAGCAGAACATCCTGGAGCCCTACGAGCAAGTCCTGAGGAACGAGGCAGAGGAAGACGGCAGAAGCGCATTTCAGAATTCCGGCAAGTCAATGTTCCATGATGCTGGAATAAAAGCCATAAAAAGAGGAGAGGTGGAGATGTAAAGACAGCTAGAGGAGTTGAAAAGAAGCCATACAAGAGATTGCAAAGCCCCTAAACTTGTAAGAGCAAAATTAAGATCTTCACTGGAGGCAGCGGTGGAGAAGTAATGACATCAATGGTACCGAGAAAAAAGTGGAAACAGAGATGCTGGGGATAAACCTGAGTCACTCTCCAAGGATGAAGATCTGAGGTCGGCACACTTTTTCTGCAAAGGGCCAGATGATAAATATTTTCAGCTGTGCAGGCCCTACAGTCTCATCCTCTGTTGTTTTGCTTGTTCACCACCCATTAAAAATGGAAAAACCATTCTTAGCGCACCAGCTATTCAGAAATAGGCGTGGGCTGTAGTTTGTCAACTCCTGATATAGATGAAAAGGTGAGAGTGTGAAAAGGATTATATTTCAGGGGACTAGAGGATGGAGAGTGAAGATATAATTTATTGATGCTTCTCAAGGAGAAACTAGAAAAATGCGAAAGATGTCATAGTAAGTAGATAAAAGAATTGTCCTGTAGTGAGGACAGACATCCACAAATCAGGCTCACCCTGTTTCAGGCAAAGAGACCCACGTATGGAGATTTTTTTTTTCTTTTTTCTACAAAGCAACTTTTAAAAATTTCGTAAGCATCCAAACAGTGAAAAAAAGTTATTAAAAAAGAACAAATGACAGAGAAGTCTCAATCTTCTTATCTATGTACTGAGTGCCAGAGGACAGTAAAGGAACGTGTGCCGAGTTTCCAGGAGAAAGCATGTAACCCAGGAATTTTATACCAGGGTGTCTCTGTTTACAGAGGCAACAGAAAAATACATAACAACATCAAAAATAAACTCCTCATAAATCCTTCTTGAGAGGTCAGTAGATGAAGCAAAATTGAGTTCAAAAATAGGAAATCCATAGTATATTGTGATTCCTCAAACAATTCAAAATAGAATTACCATATGATCCAGCCATTCTACTTCTGAGTATATACCCAAAAGAATGGGAAGCAGGGTCTTGAACAGATATTTGCACACCCGTGTTCATAGTGGCATTACTCATAATAGACAAAGGTGGAAGCAACCCAAGTGTCCATGGATGGATGAATGGAAAAATAAAACGTCGTATATTCACACAATAGAATACTATTCAGCCTTAAAAAGGAAGGGAATCCTAACACGTGCTACAACATGGATTAACCTTGAAGACATTATGCTAAGTGAAATAAGCCAGTCAGAAGAGGACAAATTATTGTACAATGCTACTTATATAATGTGCCAGGAGTAGCCAAATTCATAGAGACGGAAAATAGAATGGTGGTTGCCAGGGCCTGGGGGGCCGGGGAATCAGGAGTTATTGTTTAATGAATACAGTCTCAGTTGGAGACGATGAAAACATTCTGGAGATAGATGGATGGTGGCAGTAGTTGGACAATAACGTGAATATGCTTAGTACCACAAAACTGTACAGTTAAAAATGGTTGAGATGGTAAACTTTATGTTATATACTGTATTACAGTAAAAAAGAAGAAAGCTGTAATATAAATAGACTAGTGATGAATGTCGAAACTGTTAAAATAGAAATAGTTGTTACATTTCTAGTTATAAAGCAATGTATAGGCAAAAAGAAGTTTTAAGTGTTTTGTAAAAAATAGTAATAGCTATCTGAATCTAAAGCCCTAGATTGTAGTATCAAAAAAAATTTTTTTTTAATTAAAAAAAAGGAAGAGGGGGAATTAAAAGTATACCAAATATTTATCTTAAATAGGAGGTGGACTCAAAAGTATGTATGGTTTGGCCCTTTACCATGTTAGAGAAATGTATCTTAGAATGGTTTTGAGAATCTTTTTTTGTTTTGCGGTACGCGGGCCTCTCACTGTTGTGGCCTCTCCCGTTGGCGGAGCACAGGCTCCAGACACGCAGACTCAGCAGCCACGGCTCACGGGCCCAGCCGTTCCGCGGCATGTGGGATCTTCCCGGACCGGGGCACGAACCTGTGTCCCCTGCATCGGCAGGCGGACTCTCAACCACTGCACCACCAGGGAAGCCCGGTTTTGAGAATCTTAATGGTAACCACTAGTCAAGTTAAATCTTAGTATATATCTTCTAAAACCCCAAAGGCATAAAAACAAAGACAGCGTAATAAGTATAACTAAAGGTAAAACCAAAAAACTGTCATAGAAGCTTTTAAAATAACGTAAAACAAGATGGAGGAGGCCAGACAGCTTAGTAATAACAGTATGTGTAAAAGGGATTAAAACCCTCTATTAAAATCAGAGACTTTAAAATTGTGTAAAAACACTTAAAAAGCTCAACAGTGACATGACATCCCAATCAGAATGCATGAGAGTTGCTAGCTACATGACTAATCTCTGTATGAGGTCACTGTGCATGGAAAAATACAATGACTTCCTCCAAGAATCGTTGAGCACCTCACCTTCTTTTCTCTTCACCTTTTAAGGAATATAAAACCCTTAAAGTCTGTGTCATAAATTGCTCCACTGGGGATTAGGTGTAATGCTGCTTTTATATTCGTTATATATCTATATATCTATATCTATATCTTTATCTATATATTCATCAGTAAAACCAATTTGTGAATTAATGGATAAGGAATACCCCAGAGTTCTCCCCCTACCCACTAAGAGACAAATTAGCTGTGAACTCTCAGAGGAGAATAGCTCAAAGGGTTAGTTGGAGTCAAGGAAGTATCATGTACAGTGTACCTTCAAGGAATATGAATACCAATAATCTGTAGTCCTCATGGGATACCAACGTACTATTTTAGTATGAATCCAAAGGGAGGTAATAAAAATGGCTAACATTACAAAGCAGGACGAAGGTAACTGCAAATAAAAAGGAAGCTGTATGAAAATCGGACAAAATTCAGTTCAGGGCGAATAGATCAGAAAAATTTGATATTTATAAAATGACCAGGTTTGGTATTCATGAACTAGTTAATGTTACATCAAAATATACAAAGAAAAGACTGTTAGAAATACAGACAGAACTTGATTAATCACATCAGAATTGTTCAGTACTTTAACTGTACAAAAAGAAAAACCAAAAGTAAAATTACAAAGTAAAAATAATGAGAAAATTAATACGAAAACTTAAGGGATTGTGTCAAAATTGTACTCTGAGTGGAAGTTTATAGTTTTACATGTCTCTCTGATTAAACGTTAAAGGCTTACAACAAATGAACTGAGACTTCAGCTTAAGAAATTGTGCTTAAGAACAGCACAAAATAATAAAAAGAAAATAGCAATAGCACATGCTGTGTAATGATACTGCCTGAAGCACTTCATGTGCATTCATTTACACCTCAGCAGCCCTTGAAGGTAGGTGCTCTCCTTATGCCCATTTTTCAGATGAAAGAACTAAGGCACAAAAGTCAAAGTCCTGCCACTGTTAAGTGGCAGAGCCAGCATAGAAACTCAGACAGTCTGACTCCACAGTTCATGCTGTTAACCACTATACAGACTGTTTTTCAAAGAAAACAGAGAGAAGGTCATTTTTTTAAGGTCAGAAATTAACAGAATTGAAAAATACATGAAAAACTGGTTCTCTGATAAGCCCAGAGAAAGATAAGCCTCTGGCACATCTAATCAATATAAAATAAATAAATAAAACTCAAAGTATGTAACAAGAAGATAAGAAAGTTGCCTGTGAGAAATAGAAATATAAAAATGAAGGGGATTCCCTGGTGGCGCAGTGGTTAAGAATCCTCCTGCCAGTGCAGGGGACATGGGTTCGATCCCTGGTCGGGGAAGATCCCACATGCAGCAGAGCAGCTAAGCCTGTGTGCCACAGCTACTGAGCCTGCGCTCTAGAGCCCGCAAGCCACAACTACTGAAACCCATGCGCTTAGGGCCCGTGCTCTGCAACAAGAGAAGCCACTACGATGAGAAGCCCGTGTACCGCAACGAAGAGTAGCCCCCGCTCACCACAACTAGAGAAAGCCCGTGCGCAGCAATGAAGACCCAACGTAGCCAAAAATAAGTTAATTTTTTTAAAAAATGAAGCCTACTATGTAGCTCTTTGCTAAAAATTTTAGAAATATTAGTGAAATGTCTAGCCTTCTATGAATATATAAATTACCAAAATTGACTCAATCCAAAATAAGGCAAGGAAAGAGAAAAAAAAGGAACAAGGAAGAGATGAGACAAACAGAAAACGAAGAGCAAGATGGCAGAATAAATAAATAAAAATAAAACTTTCCCACAAAAATCTCCAAGGCCAATTAGCATCACAGGTGAAAGAAATTATTTCTTCACAGAAAGAAACTATATCATTTCCATCACAAACTTTCTCAGAAAATAGAAGAGGGGGAAAGACTTCTTCATCCTTTTTTTTTTTTTTTTTTTGCGGTACGTGGGCCTCTCACTGTTGTGGCCTCTCCCATTGCAGAGCACAGGCTCCGGACGTGCAGGCTCAGCGGCCATGGCTCACGGGCCCAGCTGCTCCGCGGCATGTGGGATCTTCCCGGACCAGGGCACAAACCTGTGTCCCCTGCATTGGCAGGCGTACTCTCGGCCACCAGGGAAGCCCTTCTTCATCCATTTTATGAGACCACTGATAGCAAAACCAAAGGGATTACAAGACAAAAATTACAGACCAATATCCCTCATAAACATAGACACAAAAACTCCTCAACAAAATTTACAACTTAAATCTAGCCATCTTTAAAAGGGATAATACCCAAAATAAGCAGAACCCAAATATGGTTCGTCACAAGACTGCAAGTTCATTTTAACATTTGGAAATCACTGTATCAGTAGACTATGACAGAAAAACATACAGTCTTCTCAATAAGTGCAGAAAAAGCAGACAAAATCCAACATCCCTTCATGATAAAACTCTCAGCAAACTAGGAATAGAAGGACTAAAGTACATCTAAGAAAAGCCTATAACTAACACCAAACTTAATGATGAAAGAATGAAAACTTTCCCCCTGAGATCAGGAACAAGGCAGGGAGTTCAGCTTTCACTACGTTTATTCCGCATTGGACTAGCATAGCTAGTCCAATAAGAAAAAAAGAGCAACAAAAATAAAAGATGTACAGATAGGAAAGGAACTAAAACTCTCTTCATTCACAGAAAACATGATCATCTATATAGAAAGAATCTACCAAAAATGCAAATAGAGTGTTTAGCACAGTCACAAGATATAAGATCAGTATACAAAAATCAGTTGGGGGGCTTCCCTGGTGGCGCAGTGGTTGAGAGTCCGCCTGCCGATGCAGGGGACGCGGGTTCGTGCCCCGGTGCGGGAGGATCCCACATGCTGCGGAGCGCCTGGGCCCGTGAGCCATGGCCGCTGAGCCTGCGCGTCCGGAGCCTGTGCTCCGCAACGGGAGAGGCCACAACAGTGAGAGGCCCACGTACCGCAAAACAAAACAAAACAAAACCAAAAAAAAAAAAAAAAAAAAATCAGTTGGGTTTCTGTATAGTAACAATTAACAACTGCAAGTTGAAATTTTAAAAATCATATTTTCAGTAGCAACAAAAATATTAAATGCATGATTTCAAGACTTACTGTAAAGCTCAAGTAATCAAAACAGTATAGATATATAGATCAGTGGAACAGTATAGAGGATCCTGAAATAGACTCAAACATATATAGTCAATTGATTTTTAAATAAAGGTGTCTGGATAATTCAATAGAGAAAGAATATTCTGTTCAATGAGTGGTTCTGGAAAAAATGGATTTCCACATAAAAAAAGAGTATTAATCTTTAAACAAAATCATAAACATAACTTGAAATGGATGATAGACCTAAATATACAAGCTAACACTGTAAAACTTCTAGAAGAAAACAAGATAAAATCTGTATGACTTTGGGATAGGCCAAGGTTTCTTAGATAAGACATAAGCATGAACAATAAGGGAAAAGATAAGTCTCTCCACTTCGTAAGACACTGTTTAGAAAACAAAAATGCAATTCACAGACTGGAAGAAAATACTTGCAAAACGTATAGCTCATAAAGGACTTATGTCCAGAAGAGATAAAGAATTCTTTTCATTCCAACCCAATTTGTTTAAATGGTCAAAAGATTTGAATAGGCTGATGACACTAAACCAAAGAAAATACAGAAATATCAAGTAAGCCTATGGAAAGATGCTGAACATCATTAGTTGCTAGGGAAATGCAAATTAAAACCACAATGAAATATCACCTCACACCTGTCAGAATCAAAAAGACAACAAATAACAACTTTTGGCGAGGATGTGAAGAAAAGGGAACCCTTCTGCCCTTTTAGTGGGAATGTAAATTGGTGCAGCCACCTATGGAAAATAGTATGGAGGTTTCTTTAAAAATTAAAAATAGAACTACTGTACGATCCAGCAATTCCATTCCTGGGTATTTATTCAAAGAAAACAAAAACACTAATTAGAAAAAGATATATGTACCCCTGTGTTTATTACAGCATTATTTACAATAGCCAAGATATAGAAGCAACGTAAGTGCCAATCAATAGGTGAATGGATAAGAAGATGTGGTATATATAGATATGTAAAACATCTATTACTCAGCCATAAAAAAGAATGAAATCTTGTCATTTCCAACAACACAGATGGACTTGCATGTATTATGCTAAGTGAAAATAAGTCAGACAGCGAAAGACAAATACTGTATGATTTTACTTACATGTAGAATCTAAAAAATAAAACAAATGAACATAAAACAAAAGCAAACTCATAGATACGGAGAACAAACAGGTGGTTGCCATAGGAAAGGGGGTTGGGGGGAGGAGAGAAATTGGTGAGGGAGATTAAGAGGTTCAAACTCCCAATTACAAAATAAATGAGTCACAGGTATACATGAGGTACAGTACAGTGTGGCGCTCTGTCAATAACTATAATTTTAATATCTTTGTAAGATGACAGATGGTAACTAGGCTTATCGTGGTGATCACTTTGAAATGTACAGAAGTACCGAATCACTATGTTGTGTACCAGGAACTAACATAGTGTTGTAGGTCAATTATACTTCAAAAACAAACAAGCAGACAGACAGACGCATAGAAAAAGAGATCAGATTTGTGGTTACCAGAGGCGGGGGTTGGGAGAGGGGGAATTGGCTGAAGGCAGTCAGAAGGTATAAACTTCCAGTTATAAAATAAATAAGTACTTGGGATGTGATGTACAACATGGTAAATAGAATTAACGCTGCTGTACGTTATATATGAAAGTTGTTAACGAGAGTAAAGTCTGAGTTCTCATCAGCAGGACAAATATTTTTTTGTCTGTCTTTTTTTTTTTTTTTTTTTCCTCTGTCTTTAATTTTGTATCTGTATGAGATGATGAATGTTGACTAAACTATTGTGCTGATCATTTCATGATGTATGTAAGTCAAGTCATTATGCTGGATGCGTTCAACTTAGACAGTGCTGTATGTCAACTCTATCTCAACGAAACTGGAAGAAAAGAGTATACATTGGAATGTCTAAAAATGAAAAACAAAACAGAAACCACAATGAGATACCATTTTCTACCTACTAGAATGGCTAAAAAGAGAATTGATAAATACCTGTGGTCCATTCATTGAATGGAGTACCACTCAGCAATTAACCGGTCACTGATACAACAAAGATGCATCTGAAAGCACTATGCAAAGTTGAAGAAGCCAGACACATACTACTACTTGCTCGTATGATTCCATTCATGTGAAATTCTCAGAGGCAATACTGTAGTGGTAGAAAGCAGATCTATGGTTGCTGGGAAGTGCAGGGAATGACTCCTAAGGGGCCTGAGGGAACTTTGGGGGAGATGAAAATATTCTATACCATGATTCTGAAGGTGGTTACACCACCGTGTACATTTTTCAAAACTCATCAAATTGTATACTTAAATGAATGACTTTTATAATATTTAAATGATACCTTAATAAAGAGATTTAATTTCTTTTAATGTTATGGGGACATAGAACACAAAAAGATGCTTTCCCCTTTGGTAACCGTAGGTTTGTTTTCTATTAGACAGTGTTTTTCGATTTCATTCCTAAGAACTATATATATATATATATATATATATAAAATACCTGGGAATTAACTTACCCAGAAGTAGGAGGCAAGTACAGACCACTGGGCGACATTAAAAGATGCCTTTGAGTAACTGGAGAAATATGTGGTAGGCCTGGATAGAAAGTCTTATTGCTGTAGAGATAGCAGTTCTCTTCAGCTTAATATAGTTTTGGTCAAAATACAATTGCGATCCCCTATAACATTAACAAAATAATTGTAAGAGTTACCTGGAAGAACAAATTACTGGGTGTAAGTAAGGCACTTTTGAGAAAGCAGACGAAGAGTAGTGGAGTGAAGGACCATTGCTCTACCAGATATTCAAAGGGACCCTCAGTTAAAATGGTCGGTTTGGCAGCACGAGGTGTAGATGACGGGCACACTGTAGAAAGTCCAGCCTAACATTCACAAAAGTTCATGATGGTAAATATAGCATTGAAATCTTGGTCTTGGAAGGGCAGACCAGCCAACTGGAATCTAAAATTAAGCAATTTCACATATTCATATCTTAAGATAAATTTCAAATAGCTTAAAACTGTGACCAAAAAAAAAAACTATTAGGAAAATGCAAAGAACTATATAGGTGAACATACCTGTAATCTTGAAGTGGGTCACGCCTTTCTAGGCAGAAACTTCATTTGTTCCTACCTGACTGCATAATCATAAAAATTTTCAGGGTGGCAGATAACATAACTAAACAAAATTATCCACATTGTATAAAGAATACAACAGGTTACCTAAATAATAATGATGCTACTGCTGCTGAGGATAAAAAAAAAAAAAAGACATACTCAAGTAGAGAAAAAGGATAAAAGATATATTTACAGTTTTAATATTTTACATAGCTTTTGTCTCAGCAAATGTACTCATTTCTTTCTAAATAATCTTGGATGGGGGAAAAGTTTTATTTATAAGGATATTTACTTCCTTATCCCTTACCAATGGAAAAGGTTAAAAGCAATTAAAATGTCCAACAGTAGGGGATTGGTATAATTTCTAAGGCTGCCATAGCACATTACCACAAACTGAGTGGCTTAATACAACAGAGAAATTTATTCTCTCACAGTTCCAGACTCTAGAAGTCTGAAATCAAGGTGTTGGCAGGGCTCTGCTCCCTCTGACGGCTCTAGGGCAGAATCCCTCCTTTCCTCTTCCAGCTTCTGGTGGCCCTAGGCTTGTAACTACGTCACTCAGATCTCTGCCTCTGTCATCACATGTCCTTCTTTGCGTGGCTGCACTTGGTCGTATAAAGGCATCAATCATTTGATCTGCTCCCTCCCGCCCCCGCCAATCCAGCATGACCTCATCTTAACTATGTAATTACATCTGCAAAGACCCTGTTTATAAATAAGGTCACATTTTGAGGTTCCAGGTGGACAAGAATTTTAGGGGGGGACACTATTCAACCCAGTACAGATGATATAGAAGAATATCTAAAGATATAGAGAAATGTTTACAAAATATTATTGAATAAAAAAGGTGATTTGATACAATGCCTTTAAATAAAAATATCATGTATAATAGATCCAATAAAAGCCTGAAAGGGCATTTACCAAAGCATTGCTAGTGGTGCTAAGTTGGGAGAGGCTTGAATGCTTTTAATTGTGTTAATCAATTCCTGTATTTTCTAAATTTTTTGCAATGAATATGTGTTTCTTTGATAAAGAGGAAAAATAGTGAGCCTTTCTTGTCTAGGTTTTCAAACTATAGGTTTAAAAATGAATTCATATTCTTGATTGCTACAACTTTTGTCTAATGAGTTAAAAATAGCATTTACAGAGTTCAAAGTACATTTTTAAATGTCATTTAAAACAAAGACTATTTCAAAGTTGAATACTTCCCTATTATACAAGATGCTTTTGTTTTTCCAAATTATAGGCAATTTGAGGTTTATGGGTTTGACATGCTCCTTTTAAGTGTTTATTGTCTTTGGTGTTATTAGAATTTTCCCTGACTCTGTAATAGTTAGATTTGTCACTCCATCCAGACACAGATGTTCTAGGTAAACATAAACTCCAGGACATTCTAGCTACATGTCTCTAGAGCACTGGTGAGATATTTGGAATGAACAATCGCCATGTTATTTGTTGCTGTTTTCCTAGGCAAGGAATTGTTCCTCCGGGTCTCACAGAAAATGAGTTATGGAGAGCCAAGTACATCTATGATTCAGCTTTTCATCCCGACACTGGTGAAAAGATGATCTTGATAGGAAGGATGTCAGCTCAGGTTCCAATGAACATGACCATCACAGGTTGTATGATGACATTCTATAGGTGAGTTCTGGCAACGTAACGACAGTTTGTTTGCTTTATATTCCAGAAGCTTAAAGTACATTTTTTTATGTGAGTGGTTTCATCGAAATAAATGTCATTTCATGTGGCGTTTCATTTTGTATAAATGTTGCAACTCTAGGGGGTTGTTTTACCTTTTCCCTCTGTTGAGTAGAACTCTCCTTGTTGCCCAAAAGGAGGTTGAATTTCTCCCTAAATCTTAGACCCAAAAGAAAATGAGAAAGAAAATAAAACGATCCTCTAAGCAGATTCTGTTTAATCCATTCATATGCTCTAGGTATAAGTATAGGTGTAGGTGTAGACATGTAGTGAGGAGGGACCAGAAATAGCCTACAAATGGCTTTTTTCCCTAAGAGAAGGGACCTGACATTAATCACATTAATTGGGTGCCCACTCTTTGCTGGGCTCCCTTACAAATTTAAGATAAAATTTAAATAAGTTATCTCCATCCTCACCCTAACCCTCTGAGTTTGTTGCTATCCATATCTAACGAATGAGGAAACTGAGAATCAGACAAGATAAAAATCTGCCTAGCCACACCGGTCCTCGGCCTTTGACCCAGAACACACAGTCCTGGACCCAGCGTTCTCCCTTCTCCAGTCCATCTCCTCTCTGGTTACTGGTGCTCACGTTGTCCATTCTGCATGGCGGCTGGTTCACAAGCGCTGGTGGGTACGTGATGGATCGATCTGTTTCAGGACCACACCGGCAGTGCTGTTCTGGCAGTGGATCAACCAGTCCTTCAATGCCGTGGTCAATTACACCAACAGAAGTGGAGATGCTCCCCTCACTGTAAAGTAAGACTGGAAGATTTAACTGTCCTCTGCACTTCTCTGGGGTTCATTTGAGTCACTGGTGATGCTCTCCTGGTTAAAAAAGTATATTCGTACAAATTGTTTATACGGTTTGGAATCCTAGGGAGCATAGTTTTCAGTAGTGTTTCTTTTCCTCCCTTTCTATGTAGGTAACGGTTTTTTGCAGCCTGCCTTTCCAGACATCATCCATGCCGTTAGTGGCTCTGGTAGGAGGACATGGCTCCCACACCCTAGGGCGCATCCCCGCCTCGCCCCCGCAGAACACACAGCAGGCAGCTCAGGGCTGGCCTGTGTGACATGACACACTGTACCCCCATCCACCCTGTGGGTGTAGACAGATACCAACATCAAAAGTAGCAGAATCAACAATGTGATCTCTGCAGAAATCCAGGGGAATTTTGTATCTGATTTGTCTTTAAAATAGGACGCCTCCGGAACCCAAAAGAAAGTGAATGGATTTAAAATTTTGCCTCCTGTGAAAAGATGTTCAGATAGACTAAAGTGATTAGTGAACCAAAACTTTGAGCCTAACTTAGTAACACTTCAAAGCGTTTTCTTTTTTGTTTTAACTCTTAAATTGCTTTTGACCATCTGTAGTCTTCTATTATCATCCTAGGGAACAAAGAATATTGAAATCTGCAACCCAGCAGTGCTGGTCACACCTTCATTTCATCCAATCCTTGAATTAGAATTTATTTTAAAGCAAGAGAGAACTGCTTGGGCTTAATTGTATTTTGAGGATGAGACTTTTAGTCTTTTTATACCATAAGATGTCATTTTTAGAATGGCGGCACTGCATTTTTACTTTCAGTATGTATAGTGATATTTTGAGAAGTATTTTTTTATTTAAGCAAATATGCTACAAACATTTAAGCTAATATGCATTTTCCCACATTTGTAGCTTCCTGCACAGTCCCTGCTTCCTTCCCCCAACCACCACGCATGCGTATTCTCTATGTCTGCTCGTTTGGCGTGGTAGTTAGGTTCTATGTGAAGAATGCCATTTTTGTGTGGGTCTGCGTGCTTTTTCTCTGAATATCTCTATTTGTAGAGTGATGACGAATGTTGTTCTGTGGGATCTCCTTTTTAAAATTTATCTTATTGAAATACAGTTGATTTACAATGTTGTGTTAATTTCTGCTGTACAGCAAAGTGACTCATTAACACATACACACATACACACATTCTTTTTCATATTCTTTTCCATTATGGCTTATCACAGGATATTGAGTATAGCTCCCTGTGCTAGACAGTAGGACCTTGTTGTTTATCCATTCTATATATAATAGTTTGCATCTGCCATTCCCAAACTCCCAACGCATCCCTCCCCTACCCCGCTCCCTCTTGGCAACCACAAGTCTGTTCTCTATGTCTGTGAGCCTGTTTCTGTTTCTTTGATAAGTTCATTTGTGTCATGTTTTATGGAATCTCTATTCTTAATCTTGATTTCTTCCAAAAATGTTGGGCTTGAGTTTTCTGACGCACACTTGTTGTTTATGTACCATTTTCCTTCTTTTCAGTGAATTGGGAACAGCTTATGTTTCTGCAACAACAGGTGCTGTAGCGACAGCTCTAGGACTCAATGCATTAACCAAGGTACTCAGATTTTTATTTCCATAGCAGTAAAGCTTCTTAATTTGTTCTCACCTGCCTGGCTCTAAGTCTCTCTGTTAATTTCTCAAAATAGTTCAAGTCCTATGACTCTCTTATTATAGTCATTATCTCCGACTGCTTTCTTAAAGTGTATCTTTCAATACGTTTGGGAAGGAGTGTCACTAATAACGTCTGCCAAGACCCTGGTCTGTACCTGGCACTGTGTATTCAATGCTAAATGCTCACCCATCCATACAGCCCACCAGAGGCTGGGTGCCGGGCTGGGTACCTCCAGGCACTGCCCTGAAGAGGTAGAGGAGTCAGCATCTGAACCCAACACTGTGGGACTCCAAAGCCCCTGCTCCATCAGCCACATAAAGCCATCAAAATATCTTGGAAGTCTGCCTTGTCCCAGTGTGCCCAGGCTGGAAATAGAAAGTACCTCTAGGAAACCAAGTTTTGAACGTACTCTTGGCCCAAGTTTCTATACAAATAGGGCTCTGCATTTGTAGAGGTTTTCAAGAAGAAATAAGTACTTGCATTCAGCATTACAGGAAAAATAAGATCTTGCTTTTGGAATTATCTTTTCTGCAGCATGTCTCTCCGCTCATAGGACGCTTTGTTCCCTTCGCTGCGGTAGCTGCTGCTAATTGCATTAATATTCCATTAATGAGGCAAAGGTAAGGTTAATATGCCCTCTTAGAGAACACTTGTGCTTGACAGTAGGGTCTTATAATAATCTGCTTTGTTGAAACTTAAATAAATTTGTTTTATTTTAATATTTACAGATGAAGTTTTATGAGATCTGGGATCTGCTTCCAAATAATCTGGTTTTGGGGGTGAGGATGGGTCCATTGATGAAACAAGGTCAGCTCTGAGTTGCTGATTATTAAAGCAGGCTGATGGCCGTATGGGGTTTAGAACAGTCTTTCTACCTCTGTATAATAAAAAGTTTAAAAAATAGATCTCAAACTTACGTCTATGCCTAGAAAGCTTCTTCTATACAACAGGTTCTTCACCCCTTCCCCCCAAATTTTCTCTTGGGGTTTCAAGTAATATTAATCTATATCTCTGGAAGTATTTTTTAGTGCTGGCAAAAATTAGAGGAGAAGAAAAAACGAGAAAAAAGCATTTTGGAATGGATAACGAAAAACAGGGTAACAGTAGGAGCTATAATCGTAGCAGTAGTGGCCTTAGTTAAATATGCTATAGTTCCGTGTACTTGTGGCGCCTGTGTCAGTACAGTTAGTTTATTCTTTAGTAATTATATCTACCTCTCATTTGGAAAGTTGCTCAGATTTGCACATGAGCTTAGAAATCAGCCTTATCTCTAAGTTAGCGTGTTCACCTGTTGAGTCCTATTGTTGTTCAAAATGCTACACCTTTTTTTTTTTTTTTACAAAATTTACTAGCATTATTTTACTTGTGTGTCTATCACACGAGGATTAAGCATGTTTGTGGTTTTAAAAATAGACTTATTAGTGCCAAAAATGACACTGGAGTGGATTTTTGGATTAAGTAGGGACTCGGGCTTTCACAGCTTCAGTGCTGTTTCCAGCCATTCCGCGAAGGCACCCGTGAACTTCTTTGCCCGTTGTCTTGCTCTCTAGGGAACTCAAAGTTGGCATTCCTGTCACAGATGAAAACGGGCACCGCCTGGGCGAGTCGGCAAACGCTGCTAAACAAGCCATCACGCAAGTAGTCGTCTCCAGGATCCTCATGGCGGCCCCCGGCATGGGTGAGTAGAGCTTTGCCATCCATTCATTTGTTCGGTACGTTTCAATCAAACAAGCGTTGGTGCACCAGTGAGCAATAACCGCAAAGGATCCCTTCCCTTAGTGGAACTTACTTTCTGGCGGGGGAGGCAGAAAACTAACAAAAATAAGTAAAATATGAATAGGTGAGATGGTTATAGAGCTAAGCGGTGGGGGGTGGGGAAGAGGGTTGGGGATCTTGGGGTGGAAGTGCTATCGAACGTAAGTCCGTGTGCCCCACATATAGTGAGGCCAAATGATACCAAAATGTTGGGAGTTTGGAGCAGAGAAAGATTTATGGCAGGGCCATGCAAGGACAACGGGTGGCTCATGCCCCCAGAAACCCCCCAACGGTCTCAGCAAAGCATGTTGAAAGGCCAGGTGAGGGAGGGGGGGCACAGGGTGTGTGATCAACTCATGCACAATTCTCTGATTGGTTGATGGCGAGGTAACAGGACAGTTAACATTATCAATCCTTAGGCACCAGAAGGTCTGGGGGCTACGTGCTCATGATCATCCAACAGTTAATTTCTTCCATTGGGTGGTGGTTTTTAGCATCTGAAAAACTCGGGAAATATCCATGAGGTACTGTTAGCTGGGTACTTCAGAGAGGAGATGCAGCAGAGGATATGGGGAAGGGGTCTGTCCCAGGAAGACCCCGTGCGGTCCTGCTTGGTTACAGAAGTAGACTGGACAGATGGGAGCGAGGGAGCCAAGTGGTTCCAGGGTCGAATATTCTGGGCAGACGGAACAGCAGGAGAGCAGGGAGCTGTGCCCAGTGTGACGGAAGCATCACAGGAGGCAGGTGCAGCGGGAGGGGAGAGAAGGGTGTGGGAACAGTAGAAAGGAATAGACGAGGCCCCAGCGGGCAGAACGCAGATGGCCCTGCAAGCGTTTGGAGCCCTGGCTTTTAGTCTGAGGGGTAGGAGGCCGTGGAGGGTTTCGAGCACAGGAGTGGGAATAATAATCCGGCTTAGGTTTTAACTGAGTGACTCAGGGTCCTGCGTTGAGAGTAGGCTGAAGAGGGACCAAGAATGGTGGTTGGAGACTGTTCAGGAAGCTGTTGACTGCTGCAGGCAAGAGATTATGGTAGTTGGACCAGGGCAGTGACAGTGAAGGTGATGACAATTTGAAGGGAAAGAATTTGATCTTTGTAAATCTTGAAAAGAAACTTCCAAAAGTTCTTGAATAGGAATAACTTCTACTGAAGATTTATTCGTATCAATGGGAAAACCTTAGAGCATGAACCAAGTTGGGTTATTTATAGGAGCTATTAATATGTGACTCAGTTTTGTCCCTAGGGCCTGGACTCAACATAACCAAAAGCAGAAAATCTCCATGGTGATTTAGTTCCCCTGAGAATCTCTCGTCCACTCCTAAGGCTTCTTCAGCTACCCTCAGACCAGGGCTCTCGAGAAGGTTCTCAGACTTACTCAGAAATCAGAGGGCCCGGGAGTACATAACTCTTTGCAGAAAAATATAAATCTATATTTTACAGAGAGAAATGAGTATGTTTACTTTCCTTGTCTAAATCAGATGCAAACAGCACTTGGCTATTAACTAAACTCTCAAAAGAAGCATACTTAATCAAGTGCTGTCAGGTTTTCTCACTAATATTTTTTGTTGTCTTTAAATTCCTTTTGTCACCGGGAAAGCTCATCAGCAGACAGTAGGAGTGGGCAAAGGAAAGGTGAAGAAAAGGGCATGAAAGAAAACTTGGAGGCGCATTCCAGCCAATTGCACTCCAGCTAATTGGTTATCTGATTTAACCACCATTAAGTGATTTAACAAAGAAGCACCTCAGTGCCCTCATGAGACAGCAGTGTGCACCGTAGGGGTGAGTGAATGGTGGAAACCACAGTCGTGAACTGTAGACCAGGAGTCCCCTGAGTCCGGGACCAGCATGTTGTCAGTAACCTACGAGGAGGCTGGGGAGGCAGCCCCAGAACACCTGCTGAGCCCAGATTTCCAGTTTGCCGAAATCAAGGTGGCCATTCCGGCTTCTACCCTGGGTGGGCTTTTGGTTTTGTTCTTTCCCATTTTGAAATAAGGACGCTCCTCTCTGAAGTTCAGCCGGCCCAACAACTTTGTTTCCAGTGGCTTGGTTACTTTAAACATTATTTAGTCCCCGGAGAAGGAACACAATCTTTCTATCCCAGCGAAATCTCTAAAGGTAATTGATACATTGAAATTGATGTGACAGTTTAGTCTGATAAAAATCATGAATAAATGAACTAACACTATCCAGTGTTTTACGTGCATCATTGCATCTAATCATCCTGGCTAGTTTGATACAATTGTGCCTATTATATAGATGAGGAAAATAGAAAACTGAGGCTCAGAGAATTGTTTTCCAGGCTCACCCAGCTAGCAAGTGGTCTGCGTGACTCAAAGCAGGAATCTTTATACTGGACTCTACGTGGGATGGACACCCCAGGAAGGCTGCATTTGTTTCATTGGTATAGGAGGGAGAAGTTCCTGATGTTTGTACTGTTGTGTATTTAATGTTAGATATAAAGTTCTCTTCAATATCATAAAATTTTCTGGCTGGCAAAGAGCATTGTGTTATTTTTCAAGAATCTAGAGAATGGAAACAATGGATTTTTTAAAAAAATACTAAGGTATTTTAAAGAATTATTGCAATTACTTTTACTCTGCCAGTGCGAAAATAGCCTAAAAGTAATATAAGCCTTTGTGAAATTGTTGGGGGGAACCAAAAGAAAGTGAGCTGAAAATAGACATGAAGATTTAAGTGGATCTGTCTTTACTTCCAGCCATCCCTCCCTTTATCATGAACACTTTGGAAAAGAAAGCCTTTCTCAAGGTAAGCCCCACTTCTATTTATCCTTGTCTCAATCCTTTCAGTTTGTTTTCAGACTTCAAATTGAAGTATTTCCCACATGAATAGTGAGTAAAGAATTTGAAGGCCAGTGGCAATTGGGCACTTCCGGGAATATTTTATTTCTAATATCAGATATTTGAAAAAGCTCTCATAAATCTTCATTTATTGAATGCTGCCCACTCCTCTTGAGAGGTTATAACCCGGGTACACATTCATCGTAGTCAGCAGTCGGATCCCTAGCTAGATAATAATGAGGAGATGGTGTGAATTTGGAATGATGTGTTTGTAAGTCCCGATACATACTATCAGAAAGGAAAAAAATAACCTGGAGTAGTAGCTTCACAGAACACTGAATCTAGTGCCCTGATGTATTTTTCTTTGGTGATCGTATCTAATAATCTATTCATCTGTCAGCCGCCTCCCCTCAGGGTCTGAAAATATTATAGGATGAAACTGTCACTGAGAAATCTCTGTGCACTGTCTGCATTGTTTTTGTAACTTCCATGATTTAATGCAATCATATGTATGCTACATCTTAGCTTTCCAGTTCTTGTAACAAGTAGGAAAGAGTGGGATAGGGTGACTCGTTTGGCTCCTGCTGTATCTAGAAACTGACACCATTACACCTGTGGGGAGGAATGGGTCCAGTTCCTTGCTGGAGGAGCAGGTGTGTTGTAAACACTGCAGCTCTCTTGGGGTGAATTGGTTTGGGTCTTAGCGACAGAACCGTCACACTGAGAGGACGGTATCGGACTTTGAAAAAAGGACATGGTTCACAGACCAAACACTTCCTGAATGATTTCTGTGATTAGGAGAATTCTAAGTGTCCAACAGGTAAATGTTCATTGACCTTTATTCACCCTATGGGCTCCATCCAGGCCAACACGAAATACTTTCAATACAATCACATTCTTAGAAAAATAAGCCAAGAAAGGATGCTTTGCAAAAATAGTAGTGTTGTGTGTGTGCCTCATCTGACCGGCATGTCAATGCACCAACCCCATGTGAGGGAAAGGGGACCCTCTCTTCAGCAGCCCCCTCCCAGTCTTCCCTGGGAGCTTTGGGTACGTGAGCAGATTGTATTCCCTGAGCTTCTTCCTCTGGCAATCTTACATGTCGATGTGAATGGCAAGATAGGGTGTCACAGTGGCTCTGTAGTGATTGATCTATCCCATTGCTCCTGGGAACGTTCCCAGGGGTGTCCACAGACCCCCGGGCCACCCCAGGAGGCTGCATCCTCAAATGCGCTGAGTCCCCGTCCCATCTCCTGTGAGGGTTTCTATAGCCTTAAGTGTAAGATTAAACAAAAATATAAAACAGTTACACTGATTTAATCAGTAATGCTATTAGTGATGACCAAAATGTAAATGTGACCTCATTTGACATAATTTACCTACTTCGATAAGCCCTTATTTTGAGGATTCATGAAAAGGCTTTGCTGAAGTCTGTTTCTGCTGCAAAATTTAGAAAAGATTAATTCTTTAAAGCTGCTCAGGGATTAGTTTATGTACTAGAACAGGGACTAGATCTTGAAATTACCAAATTATGTAAACATCTAAAACTCACCAACTTTGACATTTCAGTGATTTTTCAAATAATCTAAAAAAAAGAAAATTAATGCTCCTTCCTCTATCCATCCGTGCTTTCCTTATGGGACGTAATTTAGGCTTTGAGGGAGAAAACCTATCAAATGAACTTAGAAAGGGGGCCATCAACATTATCCTCCAGGATGCTAATAGGAAGTGACCCGTCCAGTGGATCCGTAACTTTGCAGACATGGAATTGATGCCCTGGGTTCTTCTCTGCTGGCTCTTGATCTGATAAGTCATTAGGATTATAGTCTTTCTGCAAGGGCATATGTTGACCCAGGCAACCTTTGGATTTGCCTGGTTGTTAATTTCTTCAGGTATTGGCATGCCAACCTTGGGAACAATGGAGAATCAAAAACCGTGTTTAATAAACCCAACTTCCCCTCCCATGGAGTTTAAGCAAAATCAGGTTTTTAAAGCAAGACCAGATTTCTGGGTGGATAACAAGGCTTGGAAATTGTCACCTCATCACGTTAGTGTGTCTGGCATAAAAGTGAACTTTGGCAAGAGAGGAATACTTTTGCAAGTGTGGGTCATTCCATCAATAACATATGATTGTCGTGAATTTGCAGGTGACTGTGAGAGCAGTTGGGAGGCCACCTTCAGTGACAGTGTGTCCCCGCCCTTGAAGCTTTCCCATCCCCTTCTCTCTGCCTCTCAAACGTCACCCAGCACCTAGTTAGCAGAGGTATGTCAGCAGCCTGGCTCTGGAGTGGAGACTCCTAATCTTGCCAGCTGCCGCTGCTGGTGGGACGTGATTCCCCGGAGTCTCACTCCAGGCTGTGGATACTGAGCACACGTGGCTGCTTACATGTGAGCTCATCATGGCGTGGGATTCCAGAAATTCCGTAGGAAAGTCTGCATTCGAACCTACATTCATGCTGAAGAGCTAGGTCACTGGGGAAGTCATGTGAAATGAACTTGGTCCTTTACTCTCCCAACTGCCTTTGAACTCCTGGGGTCTCAGCGTTGTTGGAAAAGTTGCCACGGTTACTCTCATATCTTGGTGGCAAACACTGGGCAGGAGACATAGCTGGGCATATTGTATCATTTTCTTGCTGGGACAGACAGAAATTGCTGTAGATACAGCCTGGCATTTTCTTCCATGAAGCGACCAGCAGATGATACCAGCGGTTAGCCCCTGTTGCCACACTGCCCTAGGCTTTTCACAGCAATACATGAATAAATATTGTGTTTTCCTCCCTTGTTTTTGTTTGTGGTTTTCAGCTTTGCTTGGTACCGTACCCTTCAATAATCATAGAGAGGTGTGCCACCTCGATTCCCCTCTGCCCGCCCCACTCCACTACTGAAGGGCCTCGTGTGGAACCGGAAGGGGCCGCTGGCATCAGAAGCCATGGGGCAGGGTTGGGGGAGGAGGTCAGAATAGCTCATGGGTCAGTCTGAGCACCTCGCTAGCTACAGAGGGTCTGGCTGCAGCTGAACTCGTTCGGACTTCTGTGGAGGATGATGCTTTGAAAAAGCAATGGCTAAACGTTGAGCTCTTCAGACATAACATCCCACTCCCATGTTCAGGGTTGCTGTTACACCAAAATATTGCATTTTGCCCAAGTAGCGAGGACTGTAGGACTTCACTGATACCTATGGCCATTACAAAAGCATAGGCAGAGCAGCTTATCTTCCTATCCATATGTTTCCATCTGCAAAGCACTTTCACATGCTATTTGGAAGGGCAGGCTTTTCTGAGCCCTTTTACAAAGGCTTAGAGGTCATTTCCTCAGCCGTTCATGTCCATGTGGGTGGCATCTGCCTGGGTCGGTTAGCCCTCTGATTGTTCCCGCAGCTCCAGCGGCCAGATGTGCCTCTCTGCAAGGATGTACTTATCTGGGCTTTTACCTTGAATATGACCAGACTCCTCTGCAAACATGAAATGAATTGAATGTTCTTGGCTTTTTTAAACGGTGAGCTCGGGGAGCCTTCGGCATGACTCATCCTTCCCCCCCACGCTTTATCTTTTCCCAAATGGAGCGCTGGCAAAAAGCATCAGCTGTGGGCAGGTGACTCACAGAAATCTTTGCAGTAAACCAAAAAGTTCACTGCTTAAAATCTGGTGCTTTTCCCAACAGTGTTCTTGAAGAATAGCTCCTGTGGTCTCTCTACTTTGCTGGCACTTTCATTGGGAATAAAGTTGATACGGTCTGGGTCAGATAAGAGCTGCTCGTTCCTTAAGTTCTAGTTCATTTATATTTTCTTTAATAAAAGTGGACAGCTCTGTCTACTCAGTAAATTTTCAGGATCGTCTGCTAATGGAGTGTGAATGTAGCATTTATTTGTTCATTCATTTATTTTATTCAGCAGCCCTTTGTTGACTGCCTGTTGCGTGCCAAGCAATGTGCTAGGTCCTAGCATCAGAGAAATAGGGCTTGGGCCCTGCTCTCAGGGACCATATAGCATGGGGGTGGGGAGAGGCACAGGGCAAATGGTTCCAATACACGGTGAGTACAGCGTGAGGCACAGAGGGAGCATAGAAGAGGTTTCGCCCCCAACTGCCCTAGGTGGGCAGAGGCTTGAAGACAACTGGCCAGGGACATCTGCTTTGCAGAAGCTCAGAGAAGACACAGAGCATGGCTTGTCGAGAGACTTGTAGATGGTCAGGTTGCCTGGGATGTGGGCCATGTGTAGGGAACTGACTGTACCATATATAAAAATCAACTCCCAATAGTTCATGGAATCTAAATGGAAAAATCTACAATTGTCAAACTTCTGGAAGAAAATATAGCAGAACATCTTTGAGATCTAGACTTGGGCAAAGATTTCTTAGACATAACACCAAAAGCACAGTCCATAAAAGAAAAAATTGACAAATTGGGCTTCAACAAAAGGTTAAAGTTCTGTTTTTTGAAAACTGTACAGAGATTGAAAAGACAAGAAACAGACTGGGAGAAAATTTATGCAAAGTATGTGTCTGATAAAGGACTTGTATCCAGAATATATAAAGAGTCCTCGATAATTTTTAAAGAAAACAACGCAGTTGGGTTTTTTTTGCATTTTTTTTATTGGATTATAATTGCTTTACAATGGTGTGTTAGTTTCTGCTTTATAACAAAGTGAATCATTTATACATATACATAGGTTCCCATATCTCTTCCCTCTTGCGTCTCCCTCCCTCCCACCCTCCCTACCTCACCAGTTTTTTTTTTTTTTAAAAGGCAAAAGTTTTGAACAGACATTTCACCAAGTATATATAGATATAAAATAATATCACATGTAAAGATGCTCAGTATCTTTAGTCATTGGGGAAATTCAAGTTTAAAACCACATTAGCTACCATTAAACGCCTATTGATGGCTAAAATCAAAAAGACTGACCATAACAAGTGTTGACAAGGCTGTGGAGGACCTGAAACTCTCATCCCCTGCTGGTGGGAATGTAAAATGATACAACCACTTTGGAGAAGAGTTTGGCAGTTTCTTAAAAAGTTAAACCTATGCTTACCATGTGACCCAGCCATTTCACTCCTAGGTATTTACCTAGAAGAAATGAAAACATATGTCCATAAAAGACAGATGTTCAAAGCAGCTTTATTTGTAATAGCCCAAAACTGGAAACAATCCAAATGTTCCTCAACAGGAGAATGAATGGAGTATCAAAGCAATACATTCCATGCAGTGGAATACCTAACCCAGCAATAAGAAGTCCTGAACTATGGATACGTACAAGAGCATGAATGAATCTCAAAACAATTACACAAAAAAGTAGATACTGTATAGAAAATCCTAGAAATTATAACCTAGTATATAATGACAGAAAGTAGATCAGAGGTTGCCAGGGAATGGGTACAGGGTTTAGGGAAGATGGTGGAATTGCCAAGGGCACAAGGAACAAGGAAAACATGAAGGATGATGGCTGTGTTAATTATTTTGATTGTGGTGATGGCTTCACAGCTGAATACTTAGGTCAGAACTTTTATCATACACAGTAAGTATGTGCAATTTATTGTATTTCATAAAGCTGTTGGAGGAAAAATCATTGGGAGGAGAAAGAATTTACTCATATCAACTTTTTGAGCTCTTACTTCATTGAATATATATCTTTTAAACTTGTGATTACTGTCTTTAATTCATTTAAAATATCCTCTGTTTGCACAATTCTGTGCTAAATAAGGTGTGTCCCTCCCTCACGGAGTTCTGTGATTATCTAGGGGAAAACCAAACATCCTCAGCTCACTTATTTAATCTCAGACTAAGTTCTGTTTAAGAAGTAGGGATGAAGGAGGCAGGATGGGATGCTGGGAAGGAGTCGGGAGGAGGGATGATATCCAGGTTGGGTTTCATGGGAGAGATCAGAATTCTCCAGGATCCTTGTCGTTACCAAGAGCCTTTCCAACAAAACCCTCTGCACAAGGTGCCATCAGCCTTTGGTTTGTACACATCCATTGTTGAGATTACACACAGCTGTTCAAGAGTCCACTTGACCTGAGGATGGGCTCTCATGGGTTCATCTTCCCTCAAGATCTCATTCAGGGCTTAGCTTGCCTTCCCATCACCAAGTCTGTGTACCCGCACAGATGACACACATCTGGGAAGTGCTAGGAAGAGGATTTACCATCTCCTTATGAAAATCCTTCACCATCAGACAGAGCCAGTTGCCCCAGATACAATATTTCCTTTTCCTGCTTTCCTTGGAGGGGTGGGGCCCCTCTGTGCGAGCTCCATGGTCTGTCTCTGCTTGATGACATCTCTCCCTTCCTCTCCAGTCCACGCCTCTCTCCCTTCACGTTCACCCATGTGATGTACCTCTTCGCCAGAGGAGTCTGCTCGGGGACCAGGGTATGCCTGTCACACAAGCCTCCTTGGGGTCATGATCTTTTAACAGCTTGTGTTGACACTTAACTAAGTTGGCTGATTTCATTACAGCCCGTTCACAACTTGGTTGCAGCTCTTTCAGTGGCCTTATTGATATAATCTATATATTTCGTTGCTCTTTATGTTGCATATTATGCTTTTTTAAAACTCCCTTTTGAACACTAAAAATCTAACAGCACTTATTCTCTAAAAGACCAACCAACTCGTTCATTTCCATTAACAAAAAAGTAACAGGCAAAAATTTGTCATGCCAGCAATAGTTTTAGCCATACCGACAGCAACTAAAACCAAGAAAGGAAAGGTGCAGAGGAGGAGGGGGGAGACTTGTTGGGTTTCTGCTACGTTCCGGGCACGGTGCTAGGTGCTTTATGAATGTTATCTGGCATATCTTCACTCACACGCTTTGAGGAAGCTGTCGTGATCCTCATTTTGCAGAGAAGGAACCAAAGGTTGGAGACCGTGCCCTTTTCCCACAGTGGGGATGAACTGGTAGGGCAGAGATTTGATTGCAATTTTGTTTGTCTTCCAGCCTTGGAACCATGCTCTACAGACCCCCAGCCAGGAGAGAAATTATAGCTAAGTGATAACCATTTCTCCAGCTCCCATATAGCCAGGCATCTCTCAGATTATACGTGCAAGGGAGAAAAATGAGAAGCCGCTTAATCTTTGCCTGTGCATTCATGAGCAGATCGAAGAGGGAAGTCAGGACTAACTGTAGCGCTGTTACAGTGTTATCCCTGCGTTTCACTAATCGCATTCCAGCTGGATCTTGTAATGTGGCGAGGTTCCTGTCCCAGTTAACCAGCAGAAGAAATTGTTTCTAAGAGCCTGTATAAAAAGTACTCAAAATAATTTATTTCTCAACACAGAGGTTCCCATGGATGAGCGCACCTATTCAAGTTGGATTAGTTGGCTTCTGGTGAGTAGAATTACTTTGATGTCATTAATTTCTTTTTTTTAAGATAAATATACAGCATTTGAAATGTGAGGGACAATATGGGACACACGTTTTGAAAATGAGACCATCCCAGAACATCTGGAACTTATGGTCCCAGTCATTAGCTAGACATAAGCTGTCTTTAGAGAAACCTACAACATTTGGGGCTATTTGTGTGATTCTTTTTTAAACTCCTTTTATCTCTTTGATTTAAAAAAAAAATTATTTTGGCAGTCCTTGGTAGTAAAATTATACGAACAGGACATATTTTTGTGAGGCAGCATAATACTTGAAAGAAAGAAAGGGCATTGTTATCAAAGTAAAATAATAAAAAAGAATCTGAAAAGTCGACCATTTCAAAAATGCTCTGATTTTTTTCCTTTTTTTTTAAGTTTGGTATTTGCTACACCTCTGTGCTGTGCTCTGTTTCCTCAGAAAAGGTATGTATTTGTTATTCTTCAGAGTGGTCATGCGTTTTAATCCTAAAAACCAGTTGAAGACACAGGTCCATTTCACTAGTAGGAAAGTTGAGTCTCAAAAAGATAATGAAGCCAAGCCTCTAAAAGGAAGAGATAAGAGGCAGAAGTGAAATGCATGTCTGTCTAATATCAAAATTCTCTTTGCCCAGCTCTTTTCTACCTGCTACTGTTACATTTGAAAATTCTTTATTCTTGTGTAAGACTCAGGTTAACTCTGGTGCCAATTTGCTCTTATAAGAATGTAAATATGGCTTGATGTCCAATCCATTGGCAAATGCGTCTATAATGCAGATATATTCGAATTTAAGTTCCACCCCCAGGGACAGCAGTTATATGCACTTAGCTTTGGTGGTTGGTATATTTGCTTCCCTTCTTCCTACTTAGGGTTTTTTTTTTCTTTTTTTTTCTTTTTTTGCCTTAAAAGCTTGATTGTGCACGTGTCTTTCATCACAAACTGCCCTTGAATCCTGCCTTTGGTGTAAGAACTGTATTGACAGGCATGAAATCAGCATCCCATAAATCTAAGGCTTCAGCTTTTTTCTGTTCTAACATCAAGGCATAGAGGAGCAGCATTTTGTTGTTTTGCTGTGGTTTGTGTTACCAGACTCCTGCCCTTGTAATATCCTTCGTGGGCCAGCAGGCCCCAAACATATGGCCTTTAATGCCCTAGGCTTTCACAGTGGGTTTGGGATGAGGTATTCTGTTCTAGAACTAACTTCATCAGGTCCCTCTACCTGATAGAAAAATCCATCTTTTATCCGGTCTTTCACTTCTGCCTTTGACCCCCACTGTTCTTAGTTGGGGATTTAAATTTCAAGGAGAGGGAACTTTTATCACCTTGATGCCTACAGCTAAGCCCCCCTTGAAGAGGGCGGGACCTTCAGAACCTCTGTTGAAGCCCAGTACAGATGAATTTCCTAAAGAGGAGCACTCTTACCTATTTAATTGTACAAACCCCAGAATCTCAGGGCTTAAGGTAAGACATGTTTATTTCATTAGCATATCGCATTGGAATGTGTGTTCAGCCCTTGACCTTGCGCTCGGTGACTTAGGAACATGGCATTTGGGTCGAGAAAGATCTGACTTCAAATCTCAGTTACACCTCCAGTTTCCTTATCTGGAAAATTAGGATAATCCCTGACTTGCCAGGCTTTTATAAGGGTTAAAACGCATAACGTCGGACCCCGAAACTGAGTACTAAGTCATACCCATTATCAGTATCATCAGCAACATGATTTTAAAATTACCCAAGTTCCCACTATATGGAAAAAAAATAGCCATTGTGGTTTTTTTCTAGTGTTTTTCTATATTCATAATTTTTCTCTTTTTTGCATATGTTTATAAATCTATATCCTACCTTTTTTTTTAAATTTATTTTATTTTTTTATTTTTGGCTGTGCTGGGTCTTCGTTTCTCTGCGAGGGCTTTCTCTAGTTGCAGCAAGCGGGGGCCACTCTTCATCGCGGTGCGCGGGCCTCTCACTATCGCGGCCTCTCCTGTTGCGGAGCACAGGCTCCAGACACGCAGGCTCAGTAGTTGTGGCTCACGGGCCTAGTTGCTCCGCGGCATGTGGGATCCTCCCAGACCAGGGCTCGAGCCCGTGTCCCCTGCATTGGCAGGCAGATTCTCAACCACTGCGCCACCAGATAAGCCCCCTGGCAGGAGTTCTTTAGACCCAACCAAGTTGTCAGTTACTTGCCGCGCAGTCGTAATTTGGATGTTTGGTGGTCATCTGGGTGGATCTTTTCAAGTCCAAAGAGATAGAGCAATAGGAGAATGAGAAAGACTGAGGGGAAAAGCCTTGGCCTCAGTGCGCTTCTTCACGGCCAGAGAACTGGTCTCTGCCAGATCCTGCAGGCGACGTCAGCTGCCACTTAACGGGCTACTTGAATCTACATGGCTCAGGGTAAGTCCCAGCCGCCCTTCAGAGGGGAGCCGTAGCCCAATAGGTGGATCGAGATTATGGCCTTGGAGGCCCCGCATTGGGTGCCAGAAAAGATGTTGCAGGAAAGAGAGTGGGGTGCGAGAGGATGGTCACATCCCAAGTCATGTCTGAGTCCCTGGGATGGCCGCCACGTGTGGGTTCTTGGCTTCGTGCAGGCAAGGATTCAAGAGCAAGACATAGTAAAGTGAAAGAAGGTTTATTCAGGGAGATACACACTCCATAGACAGAGCGTGGGCCATCTTGGAAGGCAAGAGGCCTCCTACCTTTTTGACCTCGTAGTTTACCACATCTCAACTATATTAAAGAACAAATCTTTTTTTTTTTTTTTTTTTTTTTTTTTTTTTTTTTTGCGGTACACGGGCCTCTCACTGCTGTGGCCTCTCCCGTTGCGGAGCAACAGGCTCCGGGCGCGCAGGCTCAGCGGCCATGGCTCACGGGCCCAGCCGCTCCGCGGCATGTGGGATCTTCCCGGACCGGGGCGCGAACCCGCGTCCCCTGCATCGGCAGGCGGACTCCCAACCACTGCGCCACCAGGGAAGCCCCAAGAACAAATCTTTTTTAAAGACTAATTATGTAGTGTTACCAAACCCAGGTTCGGCTGCTTGCCGCTCAGAAGCCAATAATTCAAGAGGCAAGTGTCAGTAGAAAGGAAAGGTGCTTTAATCATAAAAGCTGGCAGTCTGGGGAGAGGGTGGACTTGTGTCCAGAGACCAGCTCTGATGATTCTGCTCAGCCATGACAGTTTTTAAAGGGAAAAAAATGGAGGGGGAAGAATCTCAGCGAATCATCGAGGCAGGAGGTTGGATTCTGCATCATTCTCCGACGCGTTGAGTGCAGACTGGCTGACTCTCTTCACATGTTATCTTGCCCCATGATCTGCCTGCGGGATTGCCTAGGGAGATTCGTTGTGGGTAGAGAGCTAGTCATTTTTTTAACTGCTTACTTCTTCATTCTTCTTTTTATCTAGGAAAAGAATCAACAGGTTAGACAAGGCATGGTGTGCATTCAGGACAGCACAAGTCAGGAGTTAGGCTAATCGCCTAGTGATCTCATCCCTGTCATTAGGTTCTTTTAAGATTAGAGGGGAACAGAAATGGGCAAACAGGAAAGGGGCAAACGAGTTGCTTTCAATAACAAAATGTCCACAGTTTTTCTGGACAGTTTTTCTTCATCCTTAATACATATGCACATATAAAACATTCAAGTACATTTTTAAATGTATAAAGCAAGCACTAACAGTGGTCAACAAGCGATGTTTTTTCTCATACATTTTAGTATTTTCTGAAAGTTTTAGAATAAGTATGTTTTACTATACAATGGACAAAAGCAGATTAACGCAAGTGAATTTGTAGTGCTAAAAAATTCCACTGAGTGCACATATCTTTTTTTAATTAACGGTGAACATTTATGTTGTTTTCCTTGGGAAGTGGCGTGACAGGTTGTTTTCCAATACCATCAGGGTCTAAGAGTGTCATCACCATACCTCCTTGCTGGCAAAAGTGGTTTTTAAGGCTTTTAATAAGATGAGAGGTAAAAAGCGTATCTCAGTGTTGGGTTTTGATGATGCCTTTCTTTGATATTTAGTGACAGTTTTCTGAGAGGAACAGGATACTCGTTTTCTGGGCACGTGAAGCATTTTTCAAACAGGACTCTGTTGTCCCAGTCACGGGGGTGGGTGGGGCTACTCTCTCTCCTCTCTCCAGGTTCTAATTCCCACCTCTGCCCGTGAAATGACCCTGTCTGTCGTTTCTCCCTCCTCCCAGTTCCATGTCTGTGACAAGCTTGGAGGCCGAGCTGCAAGCCAGGATCCGAGAGACCCATCCTGAATTACGGCGCGTGTACTTTAACAAGGGATTATAAAGTAGGGAAAGAAACATCTTCAGAGGATCCTACCAACCACAAGTGTGGTGTAGCCAAGTTGGTAAGGAATATCCTGGTTCTGGTCGACAGGTGACAGATACCTTTTAACGATCCACGTTAGCCTTTTAGAGTCAAGCTGCTACTTATAGCACAGCACCTGGGGTGGCCTCCCCTTACATTTGAATCATGGTATCATTTACAGAAACACCCTTCCTGTAGCTTTTATAGTCACTGGTTTTTCAAAGACAATATCCCAACCCTCACCCAGAGTTTTCAAAAGCACCGCTAGGCATAGAGTAGATGTTCAGTATATTGACTGTCAGTCAATGAAAAGGAAATCTGTTTAAAATACTGAAGTTTTATCCTACTCTTGTTTCAAATCAAGGAGAGCTCAGTAGTGAGTTGAGAAAACACAAAAGCTCTGAAGCTAAACTGTAAAAGAAAATGACTCGTAAATATTAAGGACAGTTTACTTTCCTGCCCAGTTCGGGCTGGAGGCGACCCGAAGTAGATGATGAGTTCTTTGCATTTGTAGGATAAAAGCCCCTTCATACACCTCCCGGAAGTCAGAGTGATAGACAATTGTGAAAGGTCCCTGCTGTCAACAGCTGTGTGCTTTCGTATTGCTGGTGGATTTCTTCGGTTGAGTTTGAAATTTATTCTATTTTACATTCTTATGAAGATATCAATCTTACCTTGCACTTGTTGACTTTATATTCAATCATTTAAATCAACTAATCAAATAACGGAAATGCACAAATGTCAAATTTTGGAAGTATATTCGAAACCAACGCTGTATGACTGGGTTGAATCTGGCGTGTTTGATTTTTTTTTTTTTTTAGAAGCGAGAGAACAGTTCCCTCTGCCTACATGTCTTTTCTTGTCATCCTCGTAGATCTCTTTGGCGTTCAGAAAGATACGGAAATAATGTGTATGTGAATCAATGACTCAATGAATTTTACTTGAATGTTGTATATTACATTCCACCCTGTTTGAAAATAATGAACCCATGGACCACTGTTTACATCATCTGTAGTATCTTCACATATAATATATTTAATGTTAAGAGATTATGTTTCAATTCTGTAGAGGTTCAAAGGCATACGTGAGGTGGTCATTTCACTGAGTATAGACCACTCGATTCGATCTGTAATTCAGAATGTAGAAACTAGTTTGGGCAAATTTTTCCTGACACTGTGACCAGACTGAATTTCCTCATAAAGAAAAAATGGTGTGCCTCGTGTCTGTGTTTCTCTTTTCTCTGAAACGATGAATGGACCTGAAGGTTTTGGGCCACTCTGAGCCTTCCTTTATATACTGCCGGAATATTCTCATTTAGATTTCCTGTCTTAAGCCATTTGAAGCAAAAGAGCTTCCCCATGACATTCTGGCCTTGGATGTCTTTTGTGGCCATAGATGCTTCTCTTTAAAAATGGGTAAAAGCAGGAAATTCAAGGCAGAGCTCCACGAGGTGCTTAAAGGGCACTTTTAACAAGAAACTAAAGCCCTTGAGGCCTACCCCCACTCGCCCCAGCTAATCTCAGAATGCTTACCCCCAGTCAGGTGGCAGCTCCATGTCCAAATCTTAACCTTCGTTGAAAAATTAATGAGTGCCTGGTTGGAAGATTGACAAACTGACCAAAATTTTAATACACACCAGGATGAGATGGCCAAAGGATCATTACAAAAGGGATAATGAGCCTGGAGATGTGTCTTTTTAAACATCATCTGTTGAAGCTTCTGACTCTTGATGCTTTTATAGAGAACTATGAATTGTATAGTTGAATCATGGTTTATATAAAGGAACAAAATGAACCAAGATTGGCGATCTTTGCTGATCTCTTAGGAATACCTCTTCTGGAGAAAAGTTCACATGAAGTGCAATATGCTTGTAAAGGTAAATAGTTATTAATATTTCTAGCAACATGATATAAAGAATTATGACTGTAAGTATTAAACGACTGGCAGCTTTTTTTCAGTATTAGCACAGTGTCTGGCCAGTCTTGGAGTCGATGTATTATTTCAGTTCAACTGGATGAAATGTTAAATAAACTCAGAATGAAAAAAAATTCTCTCTTTTATTTGTATGTAAAGGATGATGCAGTTTTTATGTTATACTCAATGGTACCTTTCATTCTAACTTAATATCTGGGTACCATCAGTAACTCCTGATGAAGAGATATTTTTGTATTATGCCTTTAGCAGGAAATATATTTCTAGTCCTGGCTACCAGTTTTCCACCTTCTTGAACACCATAGAGGCTCCCACCCCCACCCCCCGGCAGCCCCACACAGCGTAATTCCAGGTACGTTCATTATGACACAGGGGGAATGAGATTCTGCCTTAGACCCTGATGACTGACACCCTTACACATGTGGTCAGGTCAATTTGCTTTTATATTGTTTGTCAGATTCTAATGTGGAACTAGCGTTTACCATAGTTCACAGAGAAAATCTAAATTCAGCCCAGGATTGGGGAGTGCCTTATTAAGAGACGTAAAAAAGAACTGAGCATTTTACCCACCGTGGTCACGTCTCTGCTCTGTGTTGCTACAGGACCTCTGTTTATCACTTAAATTATTGAAATATATTCAAGAGCTTGGGCCTAGGAGTCAGAGCCGGTACAATCTTGGTTGTACCCACTTTTAAAATAAACATATCTGGGCTGGTGACATTCTCTGTGACCTTCAGTTTTATTAGTTTAGATTGTTTGGAGAGAATAATTGAATCTACCTCATAGAGTTGTTGTAAACAAGATAATTCCAGCACAGCGGTTGACGTAGTGCCTGGCACAGAGTAACCATCCAGTGGATGATTGCCAATCGTCTACAGATGCTGGACGTGCATTCAAAATGCCAGTATATCAATCCACCGGTAAGATTTCAGAATCTTGGCGGCTTCCCCAGAGATAACCCACAACTTCACTAAAAGTAGCAGATTAAAGTGGCCACGGGGAGACACTTGAATCCATCCTTTTAAAACATCCAACAGTTAAGGTTTTGCCTAAATGAGACAGAGGTAGGAAAGTCTCTGCTCACAGATGAGAAGGCTGGGGCTTCAAGTAGTACAAGTTCAAGGCTGCTCCTGGTCGCTTGAAAACTATAGTGGCAGCCAAGGTCTGACACCTGAATCTACAGCCCTGTCCAAAAGTGTAAACGACTGGAACAGTCCAATAACATTAGTTTTTCAAATTGGTGTATTCTTGTGTATTCAGAATTTCACTAAAAGCCAAAGAAAGGTCAGGTTACATCTGTTAGTGATGTTAGAAAGTATCAAACTCTAGATATTCAAAGTATGGTCCATAGCCCAGCAACATCCAAGTTTGTTAGAAATGCAAGTTCTTGGGCCCCAGCCCAGACCTGCTGAGCCAGCATCTGCCAGATAACAGGAGCCCTGAGATCCCCGTATGCATCGCAGCTGGAGAAGTTCTGGCTGTGCCACATCTCTGACGCTCCCAGGGACCCGAGCTTCACTGGGTCAGTTTCAGATCAACTTCTAATACTCTGTGAATTTGCGTATTTGCCCCTCACCAGATTCCAAGGAGGCTTCCAGCTTCAATGTTGACGTTCTTAGGGACGTAGGGTCAACAAGCTCACGAGGGCAGGGATTTCCGTTTTGTCCACGGCCGTAGCTCCATCACCTAGAACAACTGGCACCAGCGAAGGGTCCCCATATGGTCATCGGGTTCATCCTGGGCTCTTTCTGGGAATCTGAAGAAGGGTCTTCACATTTCCGATTTCCAGGTGTGGAAAGGAAGCCACTTGGCATCACGGAGAGGTCATCACCAAGATGTGGAAAGAACAGGGAATCTGAGGGTTTCTGGGACCAGAGCTGGCCATGAATGTTATCCTTGGGAACCGAGAGGCAAAATGAGCATCCAATTGTACCCATTGTTTTGGAGCCAGCCCAACCGTCACGGATGACACCACTGCCCCTGTAGCTTTTGGAGACGAAGGAGCACTTGGGACAATACACATAGGGGCTTGTTGAACCCTCAAGGAGACCACGATATGCCCAGTTTTAAAGAGAAGGAATTTGAGGCTCAGAGATGTGGGCTGATTTGTCTAATGTCATGCAGTGGCCCAACTGCTATCTCAGTCCAGGCCTGTCAGACTCCAGTGTCTTCCGCTGTACTTCACAGCTTCTCCATCAATAGGAATAATTAGAATTAGCTTCGGTACAGCATTTTACAATCTTCAACGTGTTTTTATTTCTGCATACATTACTCCTTGTAATACCCCCAACAGTTCCTCTGAGCATCATCTCCATTTAAAAAGTGGGGAAACAGTCTTGAAGAAGTGAAATCACTTACCACCAACCTAACTTGGGGGATTCAAAGGATTATAAAAGATGTATTCACGTTCCCACACACACACCCACAAACAAAAGGTTTATGGAACATACGGAATTCCAGTAAGGACCCAACCAAGGTCACAGGCAGATCAGCAAGGTCATTTCCAGATAGGATCCCCTATTAGAGTAATAGGAACAATGGTTTTCACAGTGTGGTCCCTGGTCCAGCAGCAGCAGCATCACTGGGAACTAGAAATGCATGTTCTCAGGCCCTCTCGTACTGAATCAAAAACTCGAAGGTGGGACCCGGCCAACTTCTAACAAGCCCTCTGAGTGACTCTGACACAGTCCATTCAAACTTGAGAACCACTGGGTGGTTGTTAGGATGAATGCTAGAGTCGCGTTCAGTTCCGTTCTATGAACTGAGGCAGGCTAATCTCTCTAAACCTGTTTCCTCATCTGTAAAATGATGTTAATGCCACTTCCGTCATTGGGTTATTGGGAGGATTCAATGAGAATTAATAAATGGGCAGCACTTAGCCTGGCACAGGGCACACTCAACGCATTGTAGCTAAATTTATGCGATCCCCGGGGCCAGAAGTTTGACAACACTGTTGGTGATCCTACAGGGAAACGGGCACTCTCATGACTGCTGGTAGACATCCAAATTGCTGCAGTGTTCCTGCAAGACAGTTTGGGTGTATCTCTCAAAACTTATAAAAGCACGTACCCTCCTTAAAGCAATTTCACGTCTAAGAATTAATCGCACAGATGGATACACTCGGGTTCACAGGAGACCTGTCTACTCCTGGGAGGGAGCCATATGAATGGAATGGTCGGGGGAAGTGAAGGAAGGGGGAGGTTGGAGAATATTTCCTGAAGATGGTGAGAAACTGCCAGGTAGGAAAAAAAAAGTGTACACTATTGTGGGTAGTCCCAAGTATAAGAATAAATTTTCCCTTGGGAAAAAGAATTTTTTAATTTCTGAATTGGATTTTTGCAAGATGGAAGGATAAATAACAGTTGATTGTCACAAATATAAGCTAATTTGGGAAGAAAGGCTATCTCTGGATGGTGGGATTTTAAGTGATTTTAAAATTTTCTCCTTTATGCTTTTCTAGTTTTACAGATTTACTTCTGTTTCTGAACTCAGGACATATTAAATGCTACTTAAAAAAAAAAAAACCTGTAGGTTATAGTCCCAATTTTGTAATAATATATGCACTGATATGTATAAAAAGACATATTAGAGGAATATATACCACAATGGTTAACAGTTGGTATCTCTGGATTTACAGGTAATCTTTATTTTCTTTACAGCTTTCTGTTTCTCAGATTTTCTGGAATGTACCTGTATTGGTTCTAAAATCAGAAACACATCAAGTTCAGGCCGTTGAGTGACCCCCAGCCTCTCAGCTCCCAAGCCCTGGGATTACCGAGCCAATCATTGACCCTCCCCTTGATTCCATCTCTCTCCTGGAAATGATGGAAACAATATCTACCTTATAGACAGGCCTGAACCTGTGGTTTTGGAGCTCCAGGCCGGAGAGATCCGCAGCGCCGAGAGACGCCGCCAGGGAGCAGCATTGCCTGCAACATCGCGCGGCTGGAGCCCACCGATCCCCAGAACTGCCGGCAGGTGGCGCAAGGCAACAGACTGCGGCCCTCGAACGTGCATCTCTGGATTTCCAAGGCCAGGTCGGGAAGATGGTGCAGGAAGCCAGCAGAAGGACATGATCTCTCCAGCTTCAGGAAGCTGGAAAGATGCCGACAAGCAGGAATGGGGCTTATCGTACCGGGCACCTGACTCCGGTAGGAGGGGGGCAGTGCGGAACACAGAACGATTGTAGACCAAACCCAGCCCCTGCCCTCGGGGCCATCAGTGCTGCGACACAGGCCAATCACACCTGAAGCTGGCTCAGGGAAAGGGAGCTGGGAATCAGTGAGGGCTTTAAAGAGTGGCATCTCAACTGATACCGGGAAGAGGAGTAGAAATTTCTCACTGGGAGGAGAAAAGGGGCAAGAAGAAAACTAGGGCTTCTCCGTACCGGAATGGACTTCCCTTTCCATGGAAAGATCTGGAAACCAGGAAGAGTGTGGCTGAATGGTGTGTGCAAAGGAGGAAACTTTGGGGAAGATGCCACCAGGATCTCAGGGTCGTGAGGGCCCTTCAGTGCCCAGGGAAGGAGTGCGGGCTTCATCCTGAAAGCAGGGACTCCTTCTGGAGGCTTTTGTCCCGGGGAAGAACAACAGTCAGATCCTAACTCTGTCACTTGCTGTTTTTGTCATATGGGACCAGCCAGTTGCCCTCTCCGATCCTCAGTGTACTCATCTGTAAAATGGAGACAATAAATTGCAAATAATAAATAAATACAGACAGACAGACAATAAATAAATAAATACATTACAGTCTTGCTGTGAAACTTAAAATGGGTAAATGGAGAACCTGAAGTCGTGACTTTCCTTCCCTTGTCCTTTTATTTCTCTGCAATAAACCAAATGGAAAAGACAGACAAGCAGGCCATTTCCAGCATGTCACAGTGTCGGTTTGGCAAGTGTGACGTTTCCAGGGGCCAGGAAATCGATTCATCATGTGTGATTGCAATCAAGAACAAGTTCTTTCCTCGTATTCTCATTTACGATGAAAATGTATTTTAATCATGTGCAATCTCAAGAAAGATGGTAGCAGGAGAGAACAAGGTTTTTAATAACGCAAAGCTAAAAATAGAGACGAAGATGACGATGCTATTGAAATTCCAAAGGATGCCACCTCCTGATACAAACCCTGCATAATAATTTCGGTCCAGAACTAGGAGTGGGGTTGCTGGGAGCCCTGTTCCCCAGGGGAGCGGCCTCAGGTGCAGCCGGGTGCCTTACCCGCTGGACGGCTGACATAGGAAAGAAGCAGAAAGTTTTCTTCCAACGGCCTTCTCACTGGGCGGGGTGAGTCACATCGCAAATCTAGTGAGGATGACCCGATGAGGAGGAAAAGGATACTGTCACCGAAAGAGAAGCTGGGACTGGATTCCACTTCTGCAGTGCACCTCCAGCTTCCCAGGGCTCCTTTGCAAGGCAAAATCTGGACAATGGGGAAACAAAAGAAAACAAAGCGAAGGACTCCCAAGTAGAGGCTGACAATAAAAATAATGGAGAGAGGGAGAGAAGGCTGGACAGAAAAGCTGCCTGGACCAGGTGTAGACAGCAGCTCTCAAGTCTGGGAGTTGAGAGCCGGGAAGACAGGGTTTGGGGGTAGGGGACACAAAGAGGCAGCAATGGGCAGCCCCCATCCTTGATGCTGGGCATTAAGAAGGCACCCCCGTTTGGGTGTAGGGTAGGGTTTCTGCCCCCTTGGCTTCACTCCAGAATCATCTGAAGAGCCCTTCACAAGTCTCATTGCTCAGGTCCCATCCAAACCAATCACATCCCAATATTCGCAGGTGGCCTGGGAATCGGCATTTTGGGCTCCCCAGGGCTCAGGTTCTAAGTGGAGCCAGGGCTGAGAACTGTTGTTCTCGAGATCGAAGAGTAGGTTAAAGTGATTCCACGGCTTTGGAGGTGCTGGGGAGCGGGGGCAGTGGTTAGTGCTCTGCCGTGGTGGGGACGGGACGTCCCGCAGTGAACCAGGAGTGTGGACACTAGGAGTGTGGACCTGTGTTATCATTTATTTGCACTCGACCACTGTCGAGCCTCCATTACAGACAGCGATGGCTAACAGGCACTGAGCAATTATTTTACCCTATCGCAGCCTCATTTACTCTCACAACACCCTGTCAAGTAACTGCGACTCTAGTTGCTCCCACTTCACACATGAAACTGCAGCATTTCAGGGACTTGGCAGAGATAGCCAGCTCACGCGTGGCAGAGGTAGGCAGAACGCCCTCGGCCTATGTGTCCTGTCCAGACCCTCCCCTTAGCCTGCCATCCATGGCGGGTGGGGAGGGCGGGGGGGTAGTGTCGAGCCAGCCTCTGACCCCAGGGTAAGCACAACCAAGGCTCCATTCCCACAGGCCTGGGAGAAGAATTCTGGAACATCGCCAGAGGCAAATAACAGATGTGCCCAGGACCGCAGTGGCTTGTTAGTTCTGGACAATGTGGCTCTGGAAGGATTCCAGTGTGAGTGGAGTTTGCAATGTGAAAGATGAAGCTTCTGGAGCCCTGCAGCGTGCTCTCTTCTGGGCGCGCGGCTGCTTCCTGCCTCCTTTCCCATCCAGGCTCCATCAGGCTCCGCCTCACACTCCTGCTTCTTCAGCCTTCTTTTCTGCCTCAACCTCTCTGACCTAAGAAGCCCCACCAACATAATACACGCTCATAAGAATAAACTAAGATGACGCAGAAGTGTATAAAGAGATGGCTTCCTTCTTCTCCTTTCCTAATCTCAACCCCAAGGCTACCTTCTCCGGGGGTAACGGCTGTGGACTTTGATCTCCGTTCATCTGGCCACTGCATATGTATGCGCTCACCTGTAAGTGTATTTGGTTTGACTTTATACAAATGAAATATACATATTCTACTACAATCTCACTTTTCCCCATAAAATTTTTTATTTTTTAGGTAATATTTATAGATCTTCCTCATTCTTGTTAAGAGCGTCATAGAATTCTGAAACGTGAATTCCTATAATTTATTAATCATTCCTCTATTGGCGGGCATTTCTGTTATTTCCACAATTTTGCTACTACAAAAAAATTTCTGTTGTGAATATCCTTGTGCAGAGCTTTATATTCTTATGCTGTTGTTTCTTTAAGAGAGGTTCCTAGAAGGGAGATTAGTTAGGTCCTAGGATGTGAGCATTTAAAATTTTGTTGATGATGATGAAAGCTAACTCTATTTAGCCTTTATTTTGATGTGCCAGGTCTGATAAGTGCAATTTATTCACTATCCCATTTGAGCCTCTCATCAACTCTATAAGATAAATTCTCTTATTAGCCTCACTTTTCACACAATAAATTGAGGCCTAGAGAGGTTGAAACCCTTGCCCCAAACCACCCAAGGAGTAAATGGACTGTCCTCCAAAAAGGTATTTCACTCTAGCAACAGGGCCCACACCCTCCCCAGGACAGGATATAGTTGTCTTTGTAAGAACTAAATATCTAAAGGTCACTTTTTAAAAATTTACTTCTCATCCCTTGGGGTAAATCTTTTGAACCTCCACTGTTACCATTTTCTTTTGGACCACTGTCTCCCCTACTTGGACCAGAGCCTCCACTGGCTCCTGCTGCCAGGCTTCCCTCTTTTAGCCCATCCTCCACATTTGCCTGAGCAGGCACACCCTCCCCTGAAGCCATTTGACAAAGTCCTGGATCCTCGGTCTGACATGTGAGAGCCTCCATGACTTCCTCCCTGCCAGACTATGCAAATGAATATCCTCTCTCTGGCCCTCCTGTCCTTTTCCCGTTGGCTTTTGCAAACCATGTCCATGTACTTTCACATCTCCAGGCCTGTGCACATGCCATTTCCTCTTCCTGGAAAGCTTTCCTATCTTTGATATGCCTGGTGAACTCCTACTCATCCTTCAAAGCCCAGTTAAAATGGCCCCTCTTGAGACCAGGGTAAAACCAACAAGAACACCAAAATATTAATATTGAAGTGAGACTGATATTTATTTCTGCTTTATACTTTTTTGTGCTTTCTAAATGTTTCGACATGAGTAACTATTTCATAACTAGAAAAAAATAAAATAACTTTAATCTTTGAGCATTTTTCAGTTGAAATGTCTTAGTCTGTGCTCTCTAAAGTAGTGCTTTAGGGCCCTGACCTAGATAATTCTAAATTACTCTCTGAGAGGAACCTTGGCCTTGCCTCTGTGTTCATATTTGGGTCCAAGTAGGTGTCTTTTTCCTCTGAGAGAATTTCCAGGTGCCTGGCACATAGGTGACACTCAATAAGTGGCTGCTAAATACATTAATTAATTAACTAACTAACAAAAAAGTCAAGCCCACACACACACCTTGGCTGACTTCTAAAGCATAAGCTTCTCATGCATTCAAAAGAAGATTCCTTCCTGGGTTCCTCTCCCCCAAACACAAGGACAGACATGCCCTCAAGGAAGTCCCTACATGTGATTGCTTCTGGGTCCCTCTGGGTCTTCTGCAGCTAAGAGAGCAGACGTTACATATTTGGCTCAGTGTTGGACCACTGTCTCATTCCCCAAAGCTGGGAGGCACAGTTTAAGAGCAGAGGGATTGGGACTTCCCTGGTGGCGCAGTGGTTAAGAATCTACCTGCCAATGCAGGGGACACGGGTTCGAGCCCTGGTCTGGGAAGATCCCACATGCCGCGGAGCAACTAAGCCCGTGCGCCACTACTGAGCCTGCACTCTAGTGCCCGTGAGCCACAACTACTGAGCCCACATGCCACAACTACTGAAGCCCACGCACCTAGAGCCCATGATCCACAACAAGAGAAGCCACCACAGTGAGAAGCCCACACACTGCAACGAAGGGTAGCCTCCGCTCCCGCAACTAGGGAAAGCCTGCATGCAGCAATGAAGACCCAACTCAGCCAAAAAAAAATAAAGTAAAAAATAATAAAATAAATAAATTTATTTTAAAAAAAAAAAAAAGAGCAGAGGGATGGAGGAGAGGGTCATGGGTACTCAGGTCTGGCTATTTCTGTCCAATGTAGATTCTTCTAAAAACAACCTTTGCTCTAGAACTTGATGCTGCCTTGGCTGAACTTCAGAGCTGCGCCACCGTCTGAAACTTTCCCTGCCTCTTCCCCCTTTCATCTTTCATGGGCATTTTGCCCATTAACCTCGTGGCTCTGCTAATTTTTACCAAGCCTTTAGCACACCTCAGGCACTGATGTTCTCCGTGCACTGCCATTTAGTCCCCACAGGAATCCTCGGCTGTAGGAAATGATATCATCCCCCTTTTATAGATGAGGAAACCGAGGAGTGGAAAGATTATGTGGCTCCCCCGGGGGGCCAAAGCCAATGGGAGGAGGAGCCAGGCTTGGACTCGGAGATGTTGTCTGCATCCCTCCCAAAGGGAGGATGCCGAGCAGCTTTCCAGCATTCTCATTGCTCCGCCCTCTCACCTGGATGTTTTCCAGACTCTCATTAACTCCAGATTTTTTATTTTTTATTTATTTATTTTTTTGATGGTACGCGGGCCTCTCACTGATGTGGCCTCTCCCGTTGCGGAGCACAGGCTCCGGAAGCGCAGGCTCAGCAGCCATGGCTCACGGGCCTAGCCGTTCCGCGGCATGTGGGATCTTCCCGGACCGGGGCACGAACCCGTGTGCCCTGCATTGGCAGGCGGACTCTCAACCACTGCGCCACCAGGGAAGCCCTTAACTCCAGATTTTTAAAAATACACTTTCCTTCTTGGAATTTGACCAATTAGGAAATGACGTTTACTGGTAATCTGGTCATAAATTCCTTAGCAAGAGCTGAAATGAAAGGCTTCTCCTTGGTAAAGTTGCATCAGAAGTCCCACCTTGGAGATGTGAGTCAGAATGTGGGAAGGAGAGCGCTCGGTGCGCACAGAGTGGAGGAGGATCTGCCTCGGTCTCCCCATGGTTGGCAACCCTCAAAGGCCAAAGACCCAAGCTTGGGAGATGCTGTAGGTTAGAGGAAGAGCAGGGTTGGCTGACCCCTTGCATCAGAAATGCACCTCCAACCTACACTGTTGGTGGGAATGTAAATTGGTGCAGCCAATGTGGAAAACAGCATGGAGGGTTCTCAAACAACTAAAAATAGAACTACCGTATGACCCAGCAGTTCCACTCCTGGGCATATATCCGGAATAAACAAAAACTTTAATTCAAAAAGATACATGCACCGCAGTGTTCATAGCAGCATTATTTACAATTGCCAAGATATGGAAGCAACCTAAGTGCCCATCAACAGGTGAATGGATAAGGAAGATATGGTGTATACTACAATAGAATACTACTCAGCCATAAAAAAGAATGAAATTTTGCCATTTGCAGCAACATGGATGGACTTGGAGGGTATTGTGCAAGTGAAATAAATCAGGCAGAGAAAGACAAATACTGTAAGATCTCACTTATATGTGGAATCTAAAAAATACAACAAACTAGTGAATACAACAGAAAAGAAGCAGACTCACAAAAAAAGAAGGAAGGTGGGAAGGAAGGAAGGAAGGAAGGAGGGAGGGAGGGAAGGAGGGGAGGGAGGGAGGGAGGGAAGGAGGGGGGGGGGGGGGAGGGGGGGAGGGGGGGGGGGGGGGAGGAGGGAAGGAGGGGGGGGGGGAAGGAGGGAAGGGAGGGAGGGAAGGAGGGGGGAGGGAGGGAGGGAGGGAAGGAAGGAAAGAAATGTGCCTCAAAGAATGACACGGGTGGCTCCCAGTGTGATAGCTGCCCCACCACAGACATGATGCATTAGCTGCCCCTCTTGTTCCAGGAGGCCCACCTCCTTCCCAAGAGTCAAGCAGACAGAGAATGGCTGAGAGAACTTAACTCCTTTGTGCCTCTAGTAATATCATCAAAACACACGGACGGTCTCTTCCCAGGGCTCGACTGAGCTCTTCTATGGCTCAGAACCCCACTTTCATCAATATCTCATGACCCAGATCTCTAGAGCCTAGGTATTCTTCCCCCATCCCCTTGGAGGTGGTCTCTGAAGTCCCCACTGAAGGAGGCTCTTCACATCAAATCAATGGAATAGACAGAGAACAGAATCAACCAGTGCAACCTTGGCTTCTGGCCCAGGATCTCTGTCCTGGAAAATTACTAAGTCACTGTGTGAACTTGCATAAATCACTTCCCTCTTGAGCTTTGGTTTTTCTCATTTGTAAAATAGGGCTAATAATAGGACCTGCCTCATGGGGTTTTCAGGAGGATCACGTTCAATGATGCTTATGGAGGGCTAAGCACAGCCCCCGCACACAGCCAACACTTAAGTGTTAGGTACTATCTTGATCCGCTAGGGCTGCTGTAACAAAAATACTATAGACTGGGTGGCTTATAAACGATGGAAATTTAGTTCTCACAGTTCTGGGGGCTGAGGAGTGGAAAGCAGGGTGCTGGCTTATTCAGCGTATAGTGGAGACTGGCTTCCTTATTGAGGGCCATCTCCTCACTATAACCTCTCAGGGTGGAAGGGACGAGCTGGCTGTCCAGCGTCTCTTTTATAAGAGAACTTATCCCAACCAGGAGGGTTCCGCCCTCAAGGCCTAATATCCTCCCAAAGGTCCCACCTCCTAATACCATCACCTTGGGGGTTAATTTCAAATATGAATTTGGGGGGCTGGGGGCACAAACGTTCAGACTACAGCAGTTACCATCTCATCTGGGGTTCATCAAAGAGTAGAATTTGGGCTCGTGGTTTTTTTTATGAGGTGATGCCAGGAAGCACAGGGGGGACCAGGGAGGAGTGTGACAGAATCCAAGCCAGTACTGGGTGTTGTTTTGAGCAGGTTCCTGCTGGGGGCACCTGGGGCTCAGGCCCTCGTGCGAGACTCTGAGAAACAGTGTGGAATCATGTCAGTATCATCCCCCCGGAGGACGGGAAGGAGGCTGGGACGTTTACCCCAAATCTCACCCCCATGACGTAGGGGTCTGCCCTGGGAGGCAGTGACCAGCCCCACTGTGCATCTGGGCACAGCTGCATGAGGAGAGAAGCCCTTGGCTGAGAAGAGAGATGCAGAAGCTCGAGGAGGGAGGTGCTCAGCTTTCGGGTCAACCCCGGAGGGCCAGGGGCATGTACAGCGGGGTTTCGATCACTTCTGTTACAGTTACCATTATTATTACTAGTAACAACAGGTATGCATAGTAGGGTATTTTTTTCTTTCACTACCCACTTAAATATAACAGACTGCTATGACCAACTCAGTCTGATTTTCCTTGTCCTCTGTGATGCTTGGATTTCAATAAATACTCGAACAGCCTCCAGGGTCCATGCAAAGGAAAGAAGGGAAGCGACCAGTTACGGAGGGCTTCTGTGTGCCAGGGACCATGCTAAGCACCCAATCCTCACACAACTTGTGCACTTGGGGATTCATAGCCCCATTTTGCAGGAAACAAAAATGAGGCCTAGAGAGGTTATGTATCTTGTCCCAGATCTCACAGCTTGTAAGAGATTCAAATATTCAAAGTAAGACCGGCATTGCAGACGTAGAGAACGGACTTGAGGACACGGGAGGGGGAAGGGGTAAGCTGGGACGAAGTGAGAGAGTGGCATGGACATATATACAGTACCAAACATAAAATAGATAGCTAGTGGGAAGCAGCCGCATAGCACAGGGAGATCAGCTCGGAGCTTTGTGACCACTTACAGGGGTGGGATGGGGGGGGGGGTGTGAGGGAGGGAGACGCAAGAGGGAAGAGATATGGGGATATATGTATATGTATAGCTGATTCACTTTGTTATACAGCAGAAACAAACACAACATTGTGAAGCAATTATACTCCAATAAAGATGTTTAAAAAAGAAAGACTCTGGCATCGATCATCCCAACCACTGCTGAGTTAAACCAAAAACGGCTCCATTCTATGAAGTGACCCAGAGATCTAGTGAGTGAGTAGGACAGAGCAAGGTACTCAAAGTCAGGTGCCTAGAGGGCTGAGTTACTGACCTTAAAAACACTTCCCAAGGGTCTCCTCCTGCAGGATTTCTCTTCTATTCTCAGGGAAGCCAGGAGATCATTTGCACATTGAGAAGAGAATGGTCCCGCATTCAGGTTGACTGGGTGTCCTTGGTAATAGCACCCCTTTCCAAGTCATCCTGGTTTGGACAATATATTGTCCCCCTCGACAAAATGCTAGTTACCAAAGAGCTTCCTGGGGATAATTTTATTTTATCTTCCCCACAACCTTGAGAGAGCAAAGAGAGACCCAGAGAGGAAAGATAATGTGCACCAGGCCACACAGCAAGCCCCTGGCATATCTGAGACTGTCACCCAGATACCCAACCCCAAAGCCCATGTTCCTTCTGCTCCATCATCCTGCATTTTTCTTAGATTGGTATCCATTCATTTGTTCGTTTATTCTTTCATTCTTTCTTTCTTTTTCTTTGGAGCACATGATGCCAGTCCTCACGTTTGGCTCTGTTTCCAGAAGCTCAGGGTCCAGGACACAAAACGCAGGCTTGCATCCCTGCCCTAAAGCCCATGAGATTCAGTGCACTGCACATGGTGCCAACTCCGTGTTTCTGCCTGTGGGTTTCAATCCTGGCTTTGGCGCTAACGAGCTGAGTGACTCCACCTGGGTAAGTCTTGCCCCCCCCCCATCTGCAAAATCAGATAATCCAAACCAGTGCCCACCTCATGCAGCTGTTGGGAGGAGGAAAGGAGGGACTGGATGGAGAGAGAGGGCTTGGCACTGTGCCTGGCACACAGGAAGTGCTCGGGAAAAAAAATGTGAGCCATTATTTCCTCTATCGGGCAGGAAACACCACCCAGATCTCAACCTGGATGATGGAGTCTCTAGGAAACCAGAGAATTGGGGTTTTGTTTTTGTCTTTAGCCCATGGCCAGGAACAGTCATTCAAAATTTATCTTCCCCCAGGGAACATGGACAACTTTCCAAAGAAACAACTGGGACTATGGAGAGGAGAGTTATTTGGCTTCTGAGGAAAGGGGACTTGAGAAATGTGGGTCCTTTATTTAAGCATCTGTGCTCTGTTTATCCTAAGACAGTCTCCATTTAATCACACAGAAAGGCGGAATCCAAGGGGGAGTATTTGCATAATAAAAGAGGTGACTGAATTCAAACGTGTACAGTCTTTACCTTTCAGAGGCTGCAATCCTTTTGTTCTCCATTCTAATCATTTCTAGCAGTTTTTTCAAAGGCTAAAGCTTGTGTCACAGGGAGATACCAATTCAGGAGGGGAAAAAAATGGTCATAAAAGGGGTTAATTTGAATCGTGGGCAGAAAGCCTTTTTTCTTTCTCTCTCTCTCTCTGTTATTTTTTTTTTTTTTTTTTTTTTTTGCTGTGAGGGGCCCTGACCCAGACAGGGACAGCAGTGACTGACAGCAGCAGAAGGAAAAGGAACTGATTTCCTGGTTCCTTTTTCCTTTCTTCTTCTTCTTACCCAGCAGGGGGTGAAGGAAGGGTATTTCTTCAAAGTGGAATTTTAAAACGTTCTGAATTCACATCCTTTTTTTAAAAAAAAACAACAAAACAAGATGTAAAACTGCTTGATAAATACAAACAAAACACTGGGAAATGTACTTGAGTTGCAACATTATGACCAGTTGGAAAGGCAGAAAGGCACTACTTGAGGACCTACCATATTCTTAATCTTCTCAAAGTCTTTGATGTGTTTATATTATTTTCATTTTACAGATGAGGAAATGAGGTGTAGGTGTTTCAAGAAAGTCCCAGGAAAGTGCTTGAGGAAGGGATTGAATCTCATTGTTTTTCCTACAAAGAAAGCAATATAGAAAAAAAAACAAAAACAGATCTCTGCCTCCCCCAAAAAAGAACACATGAACAAAGAAAGAAGGGGGGTGGGGATTGACTCCTTAGCTATTATAAAGAGAAAAAAATATAAAGAAAATATAAGCAGATAGATTCTGAAACACACACTGAGCATCAGAAATACAGCAAGAAAAATAGAGGCTATGTGGAAACAGGCCTCTGGAGGCCAGCAGGGTAATATGTCCTGAGTAAGGAAGTGAAGCCACCTGGTGGGGACCTTGGCACCGTGGACCGCACGTGTCCTGTCTAAAAGGGCACAGTCAAGGATGGAAGAGATAGTGGCAGTGTAGTTGCCTCCTCTTACACACATGCACAGAATAACTAGGAGAGCAAAAGAAAAGTAGCCACAGACAACATATTTAATAAAACCAGGGGACCAAGGATCCCAGAATACAGGAGGCTGCAGTGACACTGCTGATGGCAACAAGGTCACCTGGGTCGCAGCTGTGTGGGAGCAGATAGAGGGAAAACAAAGACTTCCAGACGTCCTAAGAGCCAGACACTGCAGAGACTGACAGCAGTGAGTCCTTGAGAGGTGGACGTGTTACAGCGGGCATGTAGCTACATATGAGCAGAGAAACGGCGGGGCGGGGGGCACCAGCCAGGTGGCAGGAAACCACACATCTTGTGAACAGCGGGGGTCTATGGGCAGACAAAGAAAAGCAGGAACCTCCAGACTGACAGGAAACCACACATTTGGGGGTGATAAGTGCCCTAGAGACAGACTAAGAAAGGTGGGAAAAGGCAGGAATCTCCAGTGTCCAAATGTAACATTTTGCTCATTATGCTGTCATTACAATAAAATTAGCCTTGCAGCTAAAAGTACCCATCATGCACCCATGCCATGATACTATCAATCAAAGCTAAATAAGGAGTATTTGCATAATAAAGGAGGCGATTGAATCGTGGGCAGAAAGCCTTCCCTTCCCTCTAGGGAAGGTGGAGCTGGGATGAAAGTCAGGGAATTTGACCCCCAAACCTCTTCCTCCGCAATGACTATTCTGCCCCTTCATTTGTACGCCCCTTATAACCGGCTTGCCAAAGAAACTCAGGGCAGCAGCTGCTCGCTTGTCTGCCTGCTGTCCCTCTGAGAATGTATTCTTGCTTAAATAGATCCTTACTTTACTTTCTTGATCTCCCCGTCTCATTTCTGAATTCTTTCTGTGATGAGACAAGAACCTCACTTTCACCGGAAACAGTCCGGAGTACACAGAACTGGGAGAGGCCTACAAGGCTCTGCTTTGCAGGTGGCTGCACAGGGACAGAAGGGGTCTGGGTGCTGAGATAACCTGGGACCTCGAAGCTCTCCAAAATGCTCAGGAAAGAGACAGAGTCACTCATGGGGGAAACTGCTGAGAATAGTACGCAATACAACCAGGGTAGAAAGTTTGTGAGTAAAAGTGAAAAAAGGTTTAATTATCTGTGAGGGAAGTGACCAGAAGATACAGAGCTCTGAAAATAAAAAGGGAGCTGGGGGCTTCCCTGGTGGCACGGTGGCTGAGAGTCCGCCTGCTGATGCAGGGGACACGGGTTCGTGCCCCGGTCCGGGAAGATCCCACATGCCGCTGAGCGGCTGGGCCCGTAAGCCATGGCCGCTGAGCCTGCGCGTCCGGAGCCTGTGCTCCGCAACGGGAGAGGCCGCAACAGTGAGAGGCCCGCGTACCGCAAAAATAAATAAATAAATAAATAAAAATAAAAAGGGAGCTGGCTGTACTGAAAGATAATACTTTTTAATACTTTGTGGAAGCAACAGCAAAGAGAGAGAAAAGTGTGGAGTGACAAAGAAAAACAGTACCAGACACATGTTAAAGGCAGCAAGACAGATTTTATTCAGACCAGGGCAGTAGGGCAGAAACCCAGGTACAAACTGAGCTCAACTCTGACTGGGACAAAGGTGACTGAAGTTTTTAAAGGGAGAACAGAAAGGGGCTATGAGGATATGGAAAATCACAGAAGGGAGTTCAATGAAGAATTACTGAAAATAGTTTGAGCATGTGGGTTGGGACAAGGTACATTTTGTGGTTTGGCTGTATTATGTTTTTTTGAGTGCCAACTACAAATGAGCACTTGCCATCTACCTCTATAAGGATTAAATCATGAGCTGCTGCAGGCCCTGTCCTTCAACACCCCCGAAAGGAGATCAGGGTGGAGATCAGGAATGAGGCACTCTGTGCTCTGGGAAAAAACTGGCAGAACAGGTCTTCAGATAGTTAAATATTTTCAGGAGAAGATTTTATGAGCCAATTCTTGCATCTCCTTTTATCTAGAAAAGCACTAAAATCCTTCATGGTGACGTCTGCTCCTTGTGACTAGCAGCAACTTTCTGCAAAATATATATGCTTGATTGCATGTACTCCCCCCTCACCAAAATCACATATATACTGGCCTTGCCCCCAACCTCTTTGGAGCAGTTTCTCAGAGCTATCTGAAATGCTGTCTCCAGGGCTATAGTCCTCATTTTGCCCCAAATACAACTTAACTCACAACTCTCACATTGTGCAATTTTTTTCAGTCGACATGAACAAAGATTCAGCACAGTGGCCTAGGGTCGCCTGTTGAGACGTGGCCTAGTGCAGGTGGAAGCCAGGCTAAGACTTAGCCAAGTCTCTTACCATGGTGTGGGCAAATCCTCTGTGCTATAGGGGAGTCCATGGTTCACAGTAGCTGGGAGAGATGGCCCACCCCATCTCCTGCACAGCGTAGAAAAAAATCTCATACTTTAGTGGAAAATTATGCATATTCTATAGCACACCCTTTGCCTTATTAGACTGATTCTGTGGGAGTCCTTTTACAACTTTGTAAGTAGTTTGTAACTGATGGACACGTGGATTCTGTCCTGTCTTATACCCATCGACACAAGTGCAAAATGTTTGTCTTCATTTGCAATTCATTTCAACACTCCTTTACTCCACATACATTAGTGCTTTTCTGAGTTTTTCTTTGAATGGGTTATAACATCCACCTGGTTCCCTTGTTGATTAACAAATAGATTAAAATTTTTAACGTGTGTTCATATTTACATCTGCATGAGAGTCATGATATTACCTGTTTCTGAAAATCATCTTTTAACATCAGAACTTCCTCCAAAATGTATGAAAACCCATCCTGCTTAAATATGAGTAAACAGAGGAAGATTGTGGTCAAAGAATAAGAAAAACCAGATAATTATCAGAGTAATATATCTATGAAAAGCAATAACACATTAGAAATATGTAGCCCCAGGGAGAGGAAAACTATTACCTGATATTTCAAAATGAGCTAGAAAACTGAAAAAAAAAATAGCAGTTAAGAAAGAATGGTATAAAACAGAATTAGACAATCCCAAGAATGAATTAGAGATAAAATTAATAGGCACAATAGAAAATTACCGTTAGAGAAGTATAGAGTGAAAAGAGAAAAAAAAGAAAAACAATGAAAGAGAAATGAGGAAGTTAAAAGAAAAGATTTGTGACTTCCCTGGTGGCACAGTGGTTAAGAATCTGCCTGCCACTAGTCCCCTCCAACAGGAAACCTACACAACCCACTGAACCAACCTTAGCCACTGGGACAGACACAAAAAACAATGGGAACTACGAACCTGCAGCCTGTGAAAAGGAGACCCCCAAACACAGTAAGTTAAGTAAAATGAGAAGACAGAGAAACACACAGCAGATGAAGGAGCAAGGCAAAAACCCACCAGACCTAACAAATGAAGAGGAAATAGGCAGTCTACCTGAAAAAGAATTCAGAATAATGATAGCAAAGATGATCCAGAATCCTGGAAATAGAATGGAGAAAATATAAGAAACGTTTAACAAGGACGTAGAAGAACTAAAGAGCAAACAAACAGTGATGAACAACACAATAAATAAAATTAAAAATTCTCTAGAAGGGATCAATAGCAGAATAACTGAGGCAGAAGAACGGATAAGTGACCTGGAAGATAAAATAGTGAAAATAACTACTGCAGAGCAGAATAAAGAAAAAAGAATGAAAAGAATTGAAGACAGTCTCAGAGACTGCTGGGACAACATTAAACACAACAACATTCGAATTACAGGGTTCTCAGAAGAAGAAGAGGAAAAGAAAGGGACTGAGAAAATATTTGAAGAGATTATAGTTGAAAACTTCCCTAATATGGGAAAGGAAATAGTTAATCAAGTCCAGGAAGCACAGAGAGGCCCATACAGGATAAATCCAAGAAGAAACACTCGAAGACACATATTAATCAAACTGTCAAAAATTAAATACAAAGAAAACATATTAAAAGCAGCAAGGGAAAAGAAAAAGAAAAAACACACAAGGGAATCCCCATAAGGTTAACAGCTGATCTTTCAGCAGAAACTGTGCAAGCCAGAAGGGAGTGGCTGGACATATTTAAAGTAATGAAGGAGAAAAACCTACAACCAAGATTATTCTACCCAGTAAGGCTCTCATTCAGATTTGATGGAAAAATTAAAACCTTTACAGACAAGCAAAAGCTAAGAAAATTCAGCACCACCAAACCAGCTTTACAACAAATGCTAAAGGAACTTCTCTAGGCAGGAAACACAAGTGAAGGAAAAGACCTACAATAACAAACCCAAACAATCAAGAAAATGGTAATAGGAACATACATATCAATAATTACTTTAAATGTAAATGGATTAAATGCTCCAACCAAAAGACATAGACTTGCTGAATGGATATGAAAACAAGACCCATATATATGCTGTATACAAGAGACAAACTTCAGACCTAGGGACACATACAGACTGAAAGTGAGGGGATGGAAAAAGATATTCCATGCAAATGGAAATCAGAAGAAAGCTGATTCTCATATCAGACAAAATAAACTTTAAAGCGCAGACTATTACAAGGGACAAAGAAGGACACTACATAATGATCAAGGGATCAATCCAGGAAGAAGATATAACAATTGTCAATATTTATACATCCAACATGGGAGCACCTCAATACATAAGGCAAATGCTAACAGCCATAAAAGGGGAAATTAGCAGTAACACATTCATAGTAGGGGACTTTAACACCCCACTTTCAACAATAGAAAGATCATCCAAAATGAAAATAAATAAGGAAACACAAGCTTTAAATGACACATTAAACAAGATGGACTTAATTGATATTTAGGACATTCCATCCAAAAACAACAGAATACACTTTATTCTCAAGTGCTCATGGAAGATTCTCCAGGATAGATCATATCTTGGGTCACAAATCAAGCCTTGGTAAATCTGATAAAATTGAAATCATATCAAGTATCTTTTCTGACCACAACACTATGAGACTAGATACCAATTACAGGAAAAAATCCATAAAAACTACAAACACATGGAGGCTAAATAATACATTACTTAATAACCAAGAGATCACTGAAGAAATCAAAGAGGAAATCAAAAAATACCTAGAAACAAATGAGAATGAAAACACAACCACCCAAAACCTTTGGGATGCAGCAAAATTAGTTCTAAGAGGGAAGTTTATAGCAATAGAATCTTACCTTAAGAAACAAGAAACATCTCAAATAAACAACCTAATCTTACACCTAAAGCAATTAGAGAAAGAAGAACAAAAATACCCCAAAGTTAGCAGAAGGAAAGAAATCATAAAGATCAGATCAGAAATAAATGAAAAAGAAATGAAGGAAATGATAGCAAAGATCAATAAAACTAAAACCTGGTTCTTTGAGAAGATAAATAAAATTGATAAACTATTAGCCAGACTCAATAAGAAAAAAAAGGAGAAGACTCAAATCAATAGACTTAGAAATGAAAAAGGAGAAGTAATAACTGACACTGCAGAAATACAAAGGATCATGAAAGATTACCACAAGCAACTCTATAGCAATAAAATGGACAAACTGGAAGAAATGGACAAATTCTTAGTAATGCACAACCCTCCGAGACTGAACCAGGAAGAAATAGAAAATATGAACAGACCAATCACAAGCAATGAAATTGAAACTGTGATTAAAACTCTTCCAACAAACAAAAGCCCAGGACCAGATGGCTTCACATGTGAATTCTATCAAACATTTAGAGAATAGTTAACACCTATCCTTCTCAAACTCTTCCAAAATATAACAGAGGGAGGAACACTCCCAAACTCATTCTACGAGGCCACCATCACCCTGATACCAACACCAGACAAAGATGTCACAAAGAAAGAATACTACAGGCCAATATCACTGATGAACATAGATGCATAGATGCAAAAATCCTCAACAAAATACCAGCAAACAGAATTCAACAGCACATTAAAAGGATCATACACCATGATCAAGTGGGGTTTATCCCAGGAATGCAAGGATTCTTCAATATATGCAAATCAATCAATGTGATACACCATATTAACATATTGAAGGAGAAAAACCATATGATCATCTCAATAGATGCGGAGAAAGCTTTCGACAAAATTCAATGCCCATTTATGATAAAAACCGTCTAGAAAGTAGGCATAGAGGGAACTTTCCACAACATAATAAAGGCCATATATGACAAACCCATAGCCAACATCATCCTCAATGGTGAAAAACTGAAACCATTCCCACTAAGATCAGGAACAAGACAAGGTTGCCCACTCTCACCACTCTTATTCAACATAGTTTTGGAAGTTTTAGCCACAGCAATCAGAGAAGAAAAAGAAATAAAAGGAATCCAAATTGGAAAAGAAGAAGTAAAGGTGTCTCTGTTTGCACATGACATTATACTATACATAGAGAATCCTAAAGACTCTACCAGAAAACTACTAGAGCTAATTAATGAATTTGGTAAAGTAGCAGGATACAAAATTAATGCACAGAAATCTCTTTCATTCCTATACATTAATGATGAAAAATCTGAAAGGGAAATTAAGAAAACACTCCCATTTACCATTGCAACAAAAAGAATAAAATATCCAGGAATAAATCTACCTAAGAAGACAAAAGACCTCTATGCAGAAAATTATAAGACACTGATGAAAGAAAGTAAAGATGATGCAAATAGATGGAGAGATATATCATGTTCTTGGATTGGAAGATACAACATTGTGAAAATGACTATACTACCCAAAGCAATCTACAGATTCAATGCAATCTCTATCAAATTACCAATGGCATTTTTCACAGAACTAGAACAAAAAATTTCACAATTTGTATGGAAACACAAAAGACCCCGAATAGCCAAAGCAATCTTGAGAAAGAAAAATGGAGCTGGAGGAATCAGGCTCCCTGACTTCAGACTATACTACAAAGCTACAGCAATCTAGACAGTATGGTACTGGCACAAAAACAGAAATATAGGTCAATGGAACAGGATACAAATCCCAGAGATAAACCCACGCACATATGGTTCACCTCATCTTTGATAAAGGAGACAAGAATATACAGTGGAGAAAAGACAGCCTCTTCAATAAATGGTGCTGGGAAAACTAGACAGCTATATGCAAAGGAATGAAATTAGAACACTCCCTAATACCATATACAAAAATAAACTCAAAATGGATTAAAGACCTAAATGTAAGGCCAGACACTATCAAACTCTTCGAGGAAAACAAAGGCAGAACACTCTATGACATAAATCACAGCAAGATTCTTTTTGACCCACCTCCTAGAGAAATGGAAATAAAAACAAAAATAAACAAATGGGACCTAATGAAACTTAAAAGCTTTTGCACAGCAAAGGAAACCATAAACAAGACGAAAAGACAACCCTCAGAATGGGAGAAAATATTTGCAAATGAAGCAACTGACAAAGGATTCATCTCCAAAATTTACCAGCAGCTCATGCAGCTCAATATCAAAAAAACAAACAACCCAACCCCAAAATGGGCAGAAGACCCAAATAGACATTTCTCCAAAGAAGATATACAGATTGCCAACAAACACATGAAAGAATGCTCAACATCATTAATCATTAGAGAAATGCAAATCAAAGCTATAATGAGATATCATCTCACACTGGTCAGAATGGCCATCATCAAAAAATCTACAAACAATAAATGCTGGAGAGGGTGTGGAGAAAAGGGAATCCTTTTGCATTGTTGGTGGGAATGTAAATTGATACAGCCACTATGGAGAACAGTATGGAGGTTCCTTAAAAGACTAAAAATAGAACTACCATATGACCCACCAATCCCACTACTGGGCATATACCCTGAGAAAACCATAATTCAAAAGGAGTCATGTACCAAAATGTTCATTGCAGCTCTATTTACAATAGCCAGGACATCGAAGCAACCTAAGTTTCCATCAACAGGTGAATGGATAAAGAAGATGTGGCACATATATACAATGGAATATTACTCAGCCATAAAAAGAAACGAAATTGATTTATTTGTAGTGAGGTGGATGGACTTAGAGAGTGTCATACAGAGTGAAGTAAGTCAGAAAGAGAAAAACAAATACCGTATGCTAACACATATATATGGAATCTAAAAAAAAGAAAATGGTCATGAAGAATCTAGGGGCAAGATGGGAATAAAGACACAGACCTACTAGAGAATGGACTTGAGGATACAGGGAGGGGGAAGGGTAAGCTGGACAAAGTGAAAGAGTGGCATGGCCATATATACACTACCAAATGTAAAATAGACAGCTAGTGGGAAGCAGCCGCATAGCACAGGGAGATCAGCTTGGTGCTTTGTGACCACCTAGAGGGATGGGATAGGGAGGGTGGGAGGGAAGAAGACACAAGGGGGAAGAGATATGGGGACATATGTATATGTATAACTGATTCACTTTTTTATAAAGCAGAAACTAACACACCATTGTAAAGCAATTATATTCCAATAAAGATGTTTAAGGAAAAAAAAGAAGTAACAAAAAAAAAAAGAATCTGCCTGCCAGTGCAGCGGACATGGGTTTGATCCCTGGTCCGGGAAGATCCCACATGCTGCGGAGCAACTAAGCCCGTGCACCACAACTACAGAGCCTGCGCTCTAGAGCCCACAAGCCACAACTACTGAAGCCCTGACAACCAAGTAGCAATGAGCATCCTTAGCACTCACTGTGGTCTCTAAATATTATTTCTCTCTAAAATGAACCAGTGCTCCTCAGAGAAATAGGTATTTGAAGATCTGGCAAAAGAAATGTCAAAGACAAATCCGGGGCATCGTGTCATGACTGTGAAATCAAGAATCTATCAGACTATTGGGAGCATGTCAATGGACATAAGAGCCTATCTGGAGGGGCTCTCATTGGCCAAAGCAAGATTAATTTGAGCAGTAAGAATATTCACTGAAATAGATTGAAAGAAATCACACAAAATATATGACATCTCTAAGTTCAAAATGATACTTTTAAAATCTCATTGGTTTCCTTCAACTCATTATGCTGAAAACTAATAAAGAATAAGATTTAAGCATTTACTTGCCTTACCTGCATGGATTAGATTTCAGGGAAATAAAATAGCATGGAAAATTTCTTCTATATAAAAGAATCATAGCGAAGGAATGATAGCATTAGAAATTCACGAATTTGCAGTCCCTAATGAAATAGCATATCCATGTCAGTGTTTCTCAACTTACTTTTCATTATCACCTCTCTAAGGAGTCTTTTTAGACTTCTTTTCTCCCTAATCACACCCTACTCCCATGAAATTTTAATACCACAAATATACTGTATACCTACCTATGTAGTATATGTTCTCCTATGCTTTATGCATAGGAAAAAACAAGATTTTTTCTAACCCCAAACCTCATATTTTGCATCATCACCCCACTAAGAATGCGTGGTCTAGACAATAATCATCGATGGTATGATGGTGAACTTTACTGCAGTGAGATCCACCGACACCATCTGAACTTGCTAATCATTCTTAAAAGCGTTGAACAGTAGACATGACCCAAAGCAATAGGAAATAAACAGCACTACCAATGAGTAACACTTGCAAACAAAAAGAAAAGAATAAATTTGATTCTAACCAAGCCTTTAACTCTAACTGGTTTAGAGGAAATACAAAGATAGACAAGCCTGTTAAATACAGCAGGCGGAAACAGTTAAACCTAGAATATGCAAAGTTTTACAGGAGAAATGACCCAGTTTCTTCAATAAATGGAAAATATGAAAAAGAAAAGAGGGAAAAGGAACTCTTGTAGATAAAGAAATTTAGGAGACATGTCAACCAAATGCAGTATGTGGGTCTTATTGAACACAATTTAGACATTAGATGATATTAAGGAATTGTTACTAATTTTGTTGAGTGTCATAATGCATTGTGGTTATGATTTTTAAAGGTCTTCATCTCTTAGAAAGTAATACTATTGTATTTATGGGTGGAATCATATGATGTCTTGAATTTGACTTAAACTATTTCAGCCCTCCCATCCCCCTGCCAAAAAAAAAGAAAGCTTGGGATATAAATTGAGGAAACATGGAACTTCCCTGGTGGTCCAGTGGTTAAGAGTCTACCTGCCAATGCAGGGGACACGGGTTCAAGCCCTGGTCCGGGAAGATCCCACATGCCTCAGAGCAACTAAGCCCGTGTGCCACAACTACTGAGCCTGTGCTCTAGAGCCCACACACCACAACTACTGAAGCCCGCACGCCACAACTACTGAAGCCCGCATGCCACAGCTACTGAAGTCTATGCACCTAGAGCCCGTGCTCCGCAACAAGAGAAGCCACCGCAGTGAGAAGCCCGCGCACCGCAACAAGGAGTGGCCTCTGCTCATGGCAACTAGAGAAAGCCCACATGCAGCAACGAAGACCCAACGCACCCAAAACTAACTAAATAAATAATAAAAATAAATTATAAAAAAATATTTTAAAAAAAAGAAATTGAGGAAACAAGAAAAACAGATGTTAAAAATTGTCAATTTGTGTGATGATACAGGGAGGTGCCCTTATATTATTCTCATCTCTACTTCTTAGTATGTTAGAAAGCTTTCATAATAAAAAGGTCTTTTTTAAATTGTTATTTGCTTAACTGAGACATTCAAAACTAAATATAAAATAAAGAGGACAGCTAACTGATACTTCATGGGAATTAGAGGCCAGTGCTTTCAAATATTCTCATTTTTCAAAAAGCTTGAAATTGGGTTTTTATGGAAACTCTCCCAATTTTTAAGTGTTAGCAGCAAATTCTGCATTTTTAAAGATCCCTGAACAGCCTCATTGTGGATCCAGTGTAACTTGTGAGCCCTTCATCTGGGACTTAGGGAAAAAAACCAAACCTCATTGCTCTGATTAAAAGTAGTCCTTTCCACACTGGGAATAACTTGTCTGCTTTTAGTTTTAAACCTCATGGTTATTTTTGAAATGTCACTTTATTTTCCAAAGGCCAATTGAAACAATTGATCTTAAAAATGCATTTCCAGGTCTCATTTTCCCACTGTGCCTGAAAGCACTACCGCTGCTCAGTCCTCCCTGTCCCAATTTCCCTGTGACACTGCCGCTGTCCCCTGGGCCTCCTTGGCTCTCCTCCACCCCCATCACCACCCCGCCACTTTTTTTTTAATTGAAGTATAGTTAATTTACAATGTTGTGTTAGTTTCATGTGTACAGCAAAGTAATTCAGTTATACATATATGTTTTTCATATTCTTTTCCATTATAGGTTATTACAAGGTATTGAATATAGTTCCCTGTGCTATACAGTAGGACCTTGTTGTTTATTTATTTTATATATAGTAGTGTGTATCTGTTAATCCCAAACTCCTACTTTGTCCCTCCCTCCCCGCCATCACTTTCCTCTTTAAAACTCTAAGTTTGTTTTCTATGTCTCTGAGTCTATTTCTGTTTTGTAAATAAGTTCACTTGTATCATTTTGATTAGATTCTACGTATAAGTGATATCATATATCTGTCTTTCTCTGTTGGACTTACATCACTCAGTATGGTAATCTCTGGATCCATCCATGTTGCTGCAAATGGCAGTATTTCATTCTTTTTTATGGCTGAGTAATATTCCATTGAATATATACCACATCTTCTTTCTCCATTCATCTGTTGATGGGCACTTAGCTTGCTTGGCTATGAACACTGGGGTGCATACATCTTTTCAAATTAGAGTTTTCTCTAAATATATGCCCAGGAGTGGGATTGCTGGATTATATGGTAGCTCTATTTTTAGTTTTTTAAGGAACCTCCATAGTGTTCTCCATAATGCTGCTCCAATTTACATTCCCACCAATGGTGCAAGAGGGTTCCCTTTTCTCCACACCGTCTCCAGGATTTATTATTTGTAGACTTTTTGTTGATGGTCATTCTGACCAGTGTGAGGTAGTACCTCATTGTAGTTTTGATTGGCATTTCTCTAATAATTAGTGATGTTGAGCAGCTTTTCATGTGCCTGTTGGCCATCTGTGTGTCTTCTTTGGAGAAATGTCTATTTAGGTCTTTGACTCATCTTTTGATTGGGTTGTTTTGTTTTTTGAGATTGAGCTATATGAGCTATTTGTATATTTTGGAAATTACAAATGCAAAACGATGGACTCTTGTTGGTTGCATCATTTGCAAATATTTTCTCCCAGTCCATACGTTGTCTTTCCATTTTGTTTATGGTTTCCTTTGCTGTGCAAGAGTTTACATGTTTGATTAGGTCTCATTTGTTTACTTTTGCTTTTATTTCTTTTGCCTTTCCTCATCCCCCTTTTAATGCTCTTTCCTCCCTCCTCTTTGTCCCCCCAGTCCACACAAGATGGGGCTCCAATTTCATCTTGCACACTCCCATGGGCAGGCCCTGTGATTTGCGTTACCCTCATCATTCCCATGACTCCTAAGTCCCCCTCTCCAGCCCACCCTCCTGATAATCTTCCAAGACGCCTCAGTGACATCTCAACCGCACAGTGTTCCGACCAGGCGCACCATCTTTCTTTCCCTGCTACTCCCCTCTTCTGCAGTCGCTGTGAACAGCGCTGCCATGCTCAGAAACCATAACTTGGGATATCAAATACCTGTATGATTTCAAATGTGGGTCTATGTTTTTTTCATTTAGTCATTTAACAAACACTTATTGAATGCCTACCATGTGCCAGGCACTGTCTGGGCACTGGAGACATGAGAACAAGACTTTGCTCTGATGCAGCTGACAATATAAAGACAACTCCATGATATATTAGCAGGGCAAGGTGATAGAGAGTGACTTTGAGCAGGTGACTTTGGAGCAGACCCCTGGACGAAGTGGGGAGTCAGCCGTGTGGATATTTGGGGAAGAGGATTCCAGGCAGAGGAAACAGCACGTACAAAGGCCCCGAGGCAGCAGTGAACCGAAAGCAGGCCAGGAAGGCTAGAACTGAGTGAGTGAGAGGGGATGGTGAGAGAAGGGATTAGAGAAGTGGCAAGGAGCTGGATGCTGTAGGATCTTAGCAGTCATGGGAAAGGCTCTGGGTTTAGTTCTAGTGCAGTTGGAGGCCATTGGAGGGCCTTGGGCAAAGGGATGACATTATCTCAATGGACATTTATGTCATATCTCTCTGGTTTCTGGTTGGAGAATAAACTGTAGGAGGACAAGAAACAAGGAGATCAGTGAACTAGCATTTCCATGAGACCCTATTCTCAGAGATTCCTTGCTCTCACCTGGACTGTTTATTGCACTCTAAAAATGTCTGTGGTTATTATCACTGGGAAGTGAATGCCAGTGTATTCCGAAGGCCCTGGATGACCCGTTTAGAACTGGGTACCTGCACCAAACTTCAGAGCTCCTGATTGTGTGTTGTCCATGATGGCCCCCAGGAGTACCACTTTAGTTGTCACAAGCTAAGAAGGTGAGAAGCTGAGTTCTGCCTGGATCGGGGCCCTTGCCTGGATCTCTCTTCCCTGAGTCATTCTGGCATCTAGATCCTTCTCTTACTTTGGGTCTTAGCCTAAGTATGAGCGTTCAGAGGCTTCTCCTCTGACACCCTATATATGTCGAGCCCGCCTGTTATTCTCTGCCACCATGGCCTGTCCATTTTCATGGCACTTATCACATGTCACATTCATGCATGTGCTTGCCTTTTATTGATAGATCATGACCTGTCTTGCCCTACTAGACTGGAGAACCAGGTCTTCCATATTGCAAGCATGAGAAGGAAAGAGATTCTCAGAGAGGCCGCCTGGAAGTCCTGACAAACAGAGGTGGGGCATCCAGCCTGGAACTGTCAACCTCCAGATTTCCTGTCAAACGAGGACATTAAAAAAACCCCAATGTTTAGCCACTTTTGTTAGGTATTTTGTTCACACAGCCAAAAGCATCTCAATGGACACACCTCATTTTACAGAAGAGGAAACTGAGTCTCTGCTGAATGATGTCACCGAAGAACCATCTCTGCCTTCCCGCTTGCTATTCTTTCCACTGACGTGCCTACTTCTCCCTGACACTATATCCTCCAGGCGAGGACAGACTTGTCCTTGAAGGCCCCCTCCCAAGCCCTCTCTTCTAAGAAACCTTTGCTCCCACCCACCATTGGTATCTCCCCCACCTGGAGGATTGCTTGTGATGGCCCAGTAGCACCAGCAGTGCAGACATTCCTTCTAGAGAGAGAGGACTTCAACATTTGCATTTTTAAAAGCCATAATTATTTTTCCATGCTGCAATTAGTGATAATTATTTTATTTTCTGCTGAGTCTATGCCAAAAATGCAGCTCATTCCCCCAGAGTCCTCAAAGGTAGCCCTGTGCCCTGAGGACTCTCCAGGCCTGCAGGGGAGGAAGGGCCTTTTCTGTACTCACTTAGAGATCACATCCTGAGGGTGCTGAGGTTGCTCTGGGCCCAGCTACAGCTAACTGGCTGTGACCCTGGGCAAGTCACCTCTCTCTAAGCTTTGGATGCTTCCTCAGCAAAGTGAGGCTGTTGGACTCAGCAGATCTTCCCGTCCCAGCCTCTGGGGACATCATTCTGAGTCTGTGAGGCATCAAGGAACTGTCCATTGAATTCTGAGCTCATTTCTCTAGTCAACTGTGCTCTCTCCCCAGGAACTGAGGGAGACATGGAGAGCCCAGGACTAGATGGAATTTCATGGATAGGTTATTGTGGGGAAAACTTCATCTGTGCAGCATTTTCCCCTCTTGTTTTTCATCAAGTACTCTCAAGGACCCTGGGATATGGGGAAAGAATAGTCTTTTCAACAGATTTTGCTGGGACAACTAGATATCCACATGGAAAGGAATGAAGTTGGACCCCTACGTCACCCCATATAGAAAAATTAACTCAAAATGCACCAAAGACCTACATATAAGTGATAGAACTATAGAACTCTTATATTTACATAGGGGTAAATATTTGTGATCTTGTACTAGCCAGAGATGTCTTAGGCATGACACTAAAGGCACAGACAATGACGATAACAAAAATAGATAAATTGGACTTTATCAAAATTATAAACTTTTGTGCTTCAAAGAACACTATCAAGAAAGTGAAAAGACAACCCACAGAATAGGATAAACTATTTGCAGATCTTATATCTGATAAAGGACTTATATCTAGAATATATAAAGAACACTTACAACTCAGTAATAAAAATATGAATAACCCAGTTAAAAAATGGGCAAAGAACTTTAGACATTCGTTCAAAGAAGATATACAAGTGGCCAATAAGCACATGAAAGGATGCTCAACATCATTAGTTATCACAGAATGTAAGTCAAAATCACAATGAGATACCACTTCACAACCACTAGGTTGGCTAGAATAAAAAAGATGGACAGTAAGTGTTGGCTCATGAGGAGGTGGAAGCTTGGAATTCTCATAGCACTGTTGATAAAAACGTAAAATGGTGCAGCTGCTTTGGCAAACAATCTGGCAGTTTCTCCAAAAGTTAAATATAGAGTCACCACATGACCCAGAAATTCCACTCCTAGGAATATACTCAGGAGAATTGAAAACATATGTCCACACAAACACTTGAACATACAGGTTCATAGGAATAACTTATGCATAGTAGCTAAGAAGTGGAAACAATCCAAAAGTCCATCAACTGATTGATGGATAAACAAAATGTGGTATATCCATACAATGGGACATTATGTGGCAATAAGAAGAAATGAAGTTCTGATTTATGGTACAATATGGGTGAATTAAAAACTTTATGGTAAGTGAAAGAAGCCAGACACAAAAGACCATTTACTATATGATTTCATTTGTATGAAATGTCCAGACTAGACCGATTGCTAGAGATTACTCACTTCCAGGTGGTGGGGAAGGAGGAAATGGGGAGTGACCGCTAATGGGAATGGGACACATTTTGGGGATGATGAAAGGTTCTGGAATTAGATAGTGGTGATGGTCGCACAACCTTGTGAATCTACTAAAAACCACTGAACTGTACACTCATAAAGGGTAAATTTTATGGGATGCAAATTATATCTTAATTTTAAAAAAAGAACCCTGGGAGATACAGGGTTCTCTCTCTGCCCTGGACTGTCTATACTTCCTCTGCCCACACTCTAATGCCAGCTCCACCCTGAATTGAAGTTGTGGCCCTGGGACTAGCCCTCTCTTGCCCTACTGGGCACCCAGAGTGCTACTTTTAAAGTGCAAATAACGTCTTGTCCCTGCCCTAGGTAAAGCGCTCTCATTGCATTGGAATCAAATCTAGTCTTCCTGTGGCCTACAGGGCCCTGCGTGATTTTTTCCCCTGCCTGCCTTGACCTCACCCTCACTCCTCTTCCCCCTCATCACCGTGCTCTGGACACACTGGCCTTCTCTGTGCTCCTCAAGCCCCAGGCTTGTTCCTATTTTGAGGCCTTTAGCTGGCTATTCTCTCTGTCAAGATTCCTGTTCCCACAGATCTCTGCATGAATCTAGCACGGTACCTGGCATGTAGTAAGATCTCAATTGTATGTGTTGAATGAATAAACAAATTGTCGTGCATCTGCCGCTTACCAGGGGTGTGCCCTTGTTGTCAAGGTGCCTGACTGTCCCAAGCCTCTGTTTCTTAATCTGTAGAATGGGACCTTATAGGACCAGTTATGGGAACTCAGTGAGATGATGCACAGAAAACCCAAAGTGTAACTTCTTTACTTATGGGGTCAAATGCCCAAGTAGGAGGGACGTCTTTTGTGGTTTGAGGGGAATATGTGAATACTGGACCCCAGAGTAAATTTTGCATCTAGGTCCCCATCATCAAAGGCAACCCCATGAAGGGGCCAGGCCGCTTATGGACTTGGGGTTACATCACAACTCACAACCCATGGAGAGAGGGGTCCAAGGTGGGAAACACGTCTGATTCACCTCTGTGTCCCGGTGGTACCACTGAGAGACAGACCCAGATTCCGCCTCCTCAGGACCATGACCCCAATGGCCACCCAAAAATGGATCCTCCTGCAGAAGTGGTTACGACCTATGAAGTGGGTCCTTGAAACATACCCAACACCTTGCTGTGAGCTTTCTTGCCTGGAACAGGCAGATTGGGAAGCAGGGCTCCCACTTTTGGGAAAAGTAGAGGACCGTTTGGAAGGCATCCACCTTTGAAGGCCCATCGTGGGAAAGCGATGGGCGTGTTGTCTGCAGCTGAGCCCCAGGGAGCCCCAAGACCAGGCCACATCTGACTGGGGCCTAAAAACAGCCCTGCCACCCGGGAAGCTGGCCTGGGCTGGCATTCAGGCCAGCTGTTCTGAGACCCACTGGAAGCAGGCCACTGGGGTGCTTCTGTGGTCTGCATCCTGGTGCCGCCTGCCCCATAAAAATACAATGCTTTTCACCGCCCTGGACAAAGCACTGAATGTACTTTCCCTTTCGGAGCTTCAACTTCTTCCTCCAGGGCAATGGAATTGAACAGAGTGTTCTGTCTCCAGTCAGTTGAGGAGGAAAGATTTGATGTTCTGGGAGGACTCTGGAGGCTGTGTCCTGGAGAGTGGCAGGCAGGCCTAGATCAGACGCCATTTTGGCTTTTATCAGGTGTGCCACAGCGGACAGGTCACTGACCTCTCTGAACCTCTTTCCTCATTTAAATTGGGGACATAAAGCTCCAGTCCACAGAACTGTCTAAAGGACTAAGATGCTGTATATACTAACTCCCACAGACAAAAGTTTAGAACTATTATAGGAAAATTGTCATCAATAGTGGAATAGGAAAAACCTTTTTTGGATAATATACAAAAAAAGCACAAGGGAAAGGAGTTGGTTTGACTAAAATGTAAAACTTCTGAGTGAAAATGGCCAAAAAGAAAGTGAAATTGATTAGTCAAAGGCAGGGAAAAAGTATTAGCAATACATAACCAACAAAAGATTGATATACAGAATAGTATAAAGAATTCCTATAAATCAAGAAGAAAAAAAGCAGACAACTGTATGAAAAATGGGCAAAATGACCAAGAAATTCACAGAAGAGGAAAATAAAAGGGCCAAAACACAAACGAAAAAATGCCTGACTTCATTAGTTATCGGGGAGATGTAAATACTAAGTTACAAAATACTAATTCACACCTGTTAGATTGGCAAAATTTAAAAAGTCTGACCACCTTAGCATGATAAAGTTGGAGTAAAACAGTGAGGTTATCAACCATGAGTAAGATTGTAAAGGCATATCTGACCCGTCAATTTATTTTGAAACACCTCTAGTCACAGGTAGTGACAAAAACAAGCTAAAAACTGAGTCTTCCTCTACTGTTTCCAAGCAAAACAGAGGCCAAACCCAGAGGTGTTCTTGCTGAATAAATGCAACAGAGGCAACATAGGAAGGAATCTGGAACCAGAATGAGCAACTAGCTAATGGCACCTTTGTCTACAAGAAGGATGTGATCTTTTCTTACGTTCTCAAGAGGAACTTACCCATAGTTGCCTGAGAGCACTTTCCCTCCATCATCTAAACTCCAGAGACACTAGATCTGATCAACATAAGCTGTATTTGTAATTTCCCAAATGAATACCAAAGTTAGACAAGAGTCAGGGTGGCAGGAAAGGTAACACTTAAGGAAAAATAACATGTATTTTCTGCAAACCTAGCAATAATTGTTCAATGGCCTTTCCCCATTAGACTGCAAGGTCCTTAAGAGCAGCAGTAATAATAATTAATAACTTCTCATGTTGCGTTAAAAAAAAAAAAAAGTCTGACCATACAAGTGTTCAGAAGATGTGAAACAACCAGAGCTCTTATACACGAGTGAGGGTTATAAATTAATACAACTAATTTGGAACAGTTTGGCATTATCTAGAAAATTTGAACATACATATATCACGTGAACCAACAATTCTGCTCTTAAGTATATACCCCAGAAAATCTTGGGCACCTACATACCAGGAAAAATGTGCATAAAATAATTGTGATAACCCCAAACTGGCAAACAACTGTACCTCAACTGCAGAAGGGAGGGGTTAGCAAACTTCTTCTGCAAAAGGCTAAATAGTAAATATTTAGGCTCTGTGGGCCATACATTCCCTGCCACAACTAATCAACTCTCCTTCGGAGAGTGAACACAGTCATAGACAATATGTAAATGAATGGGCTGGGCTGTGTTCTAATAAAACTTTATTTATAAACTACAGGCATTCAGTTGGATTTGGCCCCATGGGCAGTAGCTTGCAGACCCCTGGTTGAATGATCATATAAATTGTGGTATATTCATACAATGGAATAATACTTTCCAACAAAAAAGTTACAGAACAACATGGATGAACCTTAAAAAGGTATTTTTGAGCAAAAAAAGTCAGATATAAGAGGACACATATTTTTCATTCTATTTATAGAAAACTCAAAAGCAGGCATTAAGCTGGAGTGTTTAAGAATGCATAACTAAATAACAGAAGTATGAAGAACATTTATGTAGCTCTTACCATAAAAGGCAGGACAATGGTTACGTTTGGCAGGGATGGAAGGGTGTGTAATTGAAAAGGGTAGGGTCTACGGCCATATCACCCTGAAAGCACCCGATCTTGTCTGATCTCAGAAGCTTAAGCAAGTTTGGGCCTGGTTAGTACTTGGATGGGAAAGGGGTGGGCTTCTGCGGCACTGACCAGTTTTCGTTTCTTGGCCTGGGTGGTGGTTACATGGATGTTCGTTTTAGAACAATTCATTAAACTGTACATTTGTATTGCATGTACCTTTCTGAACATGTATTATTTTTCAACACAAAAAAGTTTTAAAAATATGAGAACTTCTAATGTTGATTCTCACATCCCAGTGTACTTTCCTGCACTCTGTGAGAGCAAATTTCCCTGGTGAGGGTAGCTGCCTAGAGCCCAGCAGAGAATTTCCGGGACAAGAAAGCATAGGGGGGAACGTAATCACTTAAGCCCTAAGGAATTACCCTGGGGACTTTGCCCTGTGTAGGGAGGGGGGAAAGAAGGTTTCAGCCTTATTTAAGGGAGAAGCCCCAGAGTTATGGCAAAAACCTAGTGTCTGAGCCAGAATTGGAAAGAGAAATGGCCGCTGCCAACCTGCTCCTATGTCAGCCTCTTTGGGTTCTTTTAACACTGAGTGGGGGGGTGGCAGGGTTTTGAAGGGCTGTTTCTCTGGCTGCATAGACCCACTGTTCCTAGTCCTCGGGTGACTCATGGCAAATGCTAAACATGTGTGCACACGTGTGTTTTTCTGCATGCATTCACATTTGTGTACACACCAAGCATTTGAAACAGGCCTTTCAGATAGCTACCAGATCATATAGTGTTGAAATTATCTTGAAAAACATGTTGGCACCCAAGAACTGAAAACATGTCCCAACTTTTACCCAATATTTCTACACCCAGGATTGTTTCCTCATGATGTCAGAAATATAAAATAAATATTTGCAGAAAATTGTTCATCCCTATGTCATCAACACCAGTGAAAACTTGGAAACTACTTAGCATTCAAATATAGAAATGATTAAGTCAACCAATTCCAGACACATGATGAAAAATATTATGGTCATTAAAATTCTATTTAGGGAGAGATGGTAATAACCGGGAGGGGAATAGGATACAAAATTGAAATTACAGGATGATTATGAGTTCGACAACAACAAAACCTTATACTCAGAATAATACCATAGAAGGGAATCCAATAAAATAGTAAAGAGCCATCTTCAGGGGGCAGGAATGAAATAGGATGATTTTTTCTTTATAATTTTCTAGAAGAAATTTTCCTAAATTATCAAAACAATTTGATTATTTTTTAAAAAATTGTAGAAAAGTAGGTGAATACAACTATGTATAAGGAAGATAAAAATCATGAAGTTTGGTGTCATGGGACAGGAGAGTGAAAAGGGAAACTGAGGCACCGAGTGGGCAAGGAGAGGAAGCTACCGCTTGCTGAGTCCTTTTTTATGGTTTACATATCTCAACATCAGGCAGCTAGTGCGTGCCCAAACCAGGGTTTCTGTGCTCCAGATCTGTGCTCTTACCTATTGATCACCTGCCCCCCAAAAATCATCATCACTGTCATCATCATCATTGCCATCATTATCACCATCACCATCATTGCTGTCCATTTCTTCAATTCAAAGACACTTCTTTTTTCAAATTTCAACATTTCTGAAATTTCATACCATTGATATGACAGCTTTTTTCTCTCCAAAAGCCTATTAAATCAATGATTCATCTATAATCACTGCTTCCATAGAACCAAGAAAATACTGTAATTGCTGATTGTTATTTGAGCAGTTATTTTGTGCCAGGGACTATACATAAGTTCATCAGCTCCCTACAGCAGCTCTCTAAGGGAAACATTTCATGTAATACTTTAGCAATGAAGAATGAGGCTCAGAGAAACGCATAATATGTCCAAGGCCACCCAGGAAGTAAATGGCTGAGCCAGGACTTGACCTGCTAAGTGTCATGCACTCCGGTCTGTCTCCTCCAAAACTTTCCTCCTTTGCCACTCCACTGTCTCCACCTCACACCCTCCTGTTCCCTGGACCTGGTTCCCTGAGCAACAGAGGGGAAACACACTTCTCCACCCAACACACTGCTAAGAGTAGAGCAGTTCTCTGTACTCATTGAATAAATCATTCTAAATTGACTCATCACATCTCCTTCTGGGGGACCACCCATCCTCCACAGGCAATCACTTTGTTTCCAGTAGAGTTGACTCCACCCCTTCCATAGACATGTGACTTAAGCCAGGCCAATCAGAATGTCATATTCCCTTAATCATGGTGATTAGGTCAGAGATGGACACCTGATCAACTTAGAGCCAATGAGATGCCCTTAGCCCATTTCTGTGAACTTAAGAAATATGCTGTGGCTCTTCCTGCCTAGAGAGGAATTGGAGAGAAGGTGGAAGAGCTGGAACTGCTGTAGCCTTCTTATGATATGAGGCCTGGTAATAAAGCATAGCCAAGAGAAGGGGAGAGAAAGAAACTGGGTACCAGATCAAGTCATGCCCACCATACCCCATCTGTGCTGGTTTAGGTAAGATGTTCTCTGCTAAAAACTCTTTAGCAGGTCCCAATCTGCAATTCCAGCTTCCAGGCTCTGCACTTCTCCCTGTCATCCAATGTTCCGTCTGCTTTACACCACTCACCCTTCAGCAACAAACCAGCAATTTTCCTTCTTCTTTTTTTTTTTTTGTTGTACGCAGGCCCCTCACTGTTGTGACCTCTCCCGTTGCGGAGCACAGGCTCCGACGCGCAGGCTCAGCGGCCATGGCTCACGGGCCCAGCCGCTCTGCAGCATGTGGGATCCTCCCGGACCGGGGCACGAACCCGTGTCCCCTGCATCGGCAGGCGGACTCTCAACCACTGCGCCACCAGGGAAGCCCAATTTTCCTTCTTCTTAAAAGCCTTTGTATATGTTGTACCTTCTGCTTCAAATGGCATTCTTTACACGCAGACATGCACACAGAATAAAACTTCCTAACAGTCTTAGATGTCCAAAGACAGTGAGTTTCCATCACAGGGTATCACAGGCAGAAAGAAGGGCATTCAGAGGGGATGTTACAGAGAGGATTCAAGACAACAGATAGGGTTTGCTTCAGTTCAGGATTTCTCCAGTCTGGGGGTTGATGACTTACCTATGTCAAAGTCACCAGGGGGTGATTATCAAAATATAGATTCACAGATCAAAACTTTAGCCCAGACCTACAGAACCAGAATCTCTGGGGATGGGCCCCAGGAATCTTCCCCTTTCTCAAGATCTCTATTCTAGGGATAAGGAAGATATGGTATCTAACTGTCTGTCTATCTACCTATCTACATGGCTGAGTAATATTCTATTGTATATATATAAAAAGATGAAATAATGCCATTTGCAGCAACATGGTTGGACCTAGAGATTATAATACTGAGTGAAGTTAGTCTAACAGAGAAAGACAAATATCATATGATATCAATCATATGTGTAATCTAAAAAAAATGATACAAATGAACTTATTTACAAAACAGAAATAGACTCACAGACATAGAAAACAAACTTATGCTTGCCAAAGTCAGGGAGGGATAAATTAGAAGTTTGGGATTAACAGATGCACACTACCATATATAAAATAGACAAGCAACAAGGACATACTGTATGGCACAGGGAACTATATTTAATATCTTGCAATAACCTATAATGGAAAAGAATCTTATATATATGTGTGTATATATGTATAGCTGAATCACCTGAAAGTAACACAACATTGTAAATCAACTATACTTCAATGAAAGAAAGAAAGAGAGAAAAGAAAAGAAAGAAAGAAATTTAGCTATTACCAAAAAAAAAAAATCTCCATTCTAATGTTTGCTAACGTTTGAGAACTTCTGGTCTAGAAGAATATCAAACCCCTTTCACCCCGCAATCTTACGAAGTCTGGATGGTTCTCAAAGTCTCAACATCCCTCCCCCCACTTCCCTTCACAGGGGAATTCCTGACTCCTATCTTTTTTCCCTGGGAACTCTGATCCTTGGAAATCATTTCTATTGGACTGCTTTAGATGGGAGGGGAGGGTTCACGTTAAAGCTTTTATCAGATGGAATTCCATTGCCTCACCTATTCCCCGAAATACTGCACGTGTGTACATGCACACTCCTGTACCATAAATAGCTGTGCTCACTGCTTCTCCAAGAACAGAGTATGTAAATCTGCTTAATATAAATTAAGCTTCTGCATTTTTCCCTATCCTGTTCCCTCTGCTACAAATGCCATTTACTTCTGCATCCTTTTAACACACATTCATTGAATACCTACTGTGTGCCAGCTATCTAGAGGGTGCTGGGGATACTGAGATTAAAAACAGACCCAGTACTTGTCCTCAAGGAGCTCAGAGTAGCAGGAGAGAAGGCACGTGCAAAACACTCAGATATGTGTTATTCAATTCTTTTGTCCATTCACTCACTCATGTGTTTGCACAACACAGATATTTAAGCACACTCTATGTGCAGAGTTGCAGCAATGCAGCAGTAGCCAAAGAGACAAGCGCTTGCTCTGCTGGAGCCCTCATTCCAGTGAGGAAGACAGACACCTCACAAGAGAACAAAGGAACCCGACAATGTCTGACAGCAATATGTGCGATGAGAACAACAAAACTGGATAGATCTGCTTGGAGTGGGGGAGAGAGGTGCCTGGCGTGATCAACATGGACTTCACTAAGGAGAAGACCTTTGAGTGGAGACCCTGATGCAAAACGATGAGGAGGCGCCACCAGGTAAAGATGGGGGAGAAGCACACCCAGATAGAGAGCCAGGAACAGGTAGGCTGGTCAGCTGAGGGTTGGATACAAGGGAAGAGGCGTAGGACGTGAGGACAGGAATGTGGGAAAGGGCTATATGGGGCAGGATGTGCCAGAAGACCACAGTGGGAAATGTGAATTGTATCTCAACTGCAATAAGGTGACTTGGAAGGGTTTTAAGCAGAGGGGCATATAGGATTGAGGAGTCTAAGATTGGATTTAAGAAACTAATACAGGATCCAGGAGAGAGGGTGACTTTGTCTAGGGGTGTGGAGTCAACATAGAAAGAAAAGGGGGTTTCCCTGGTGGCACAGTGGTTAAGAATCTGCCTGCTATTGCAGGGGACACAGGTTCGAGCCCTGGTCCGGGCAGGTCCCACATGCCACGGAGCAACTAAGACCGTGCGCCACAACTATGCACCTCGAGGGCCCGCGCACCTCGAGCCCATGCTCCGCATCAAGAGAAGCCACCACAATGAGAAGCCCGTGCACCGCAACTAGAGAAAGCCTGCATGCAGCAACGAAGACCCAACGCAGCCAAAAATAAATAAATTAATTAATTTAAAAGAAAGAAAGAAAGAAAACGATGCGTTCAAAATGGAACTTGTAGGGGAAGGAGAGTAGAACCAACAGGACTGGCAGGTGGATGGGATTGGGCAGGTAGAGAACCAAGTAGACAGATAACAACTAGCTTGAGCTCAGAGGTGGATAGTGATGTCATTTACTTAGATGGGGAGGAGGTGATTGTTTGGGGGGCAAGGGGAGTGGGGATTGAGGGATTGATGTTCTGGATGTGTATTAGGTATCCGAGTGACCGTGTTAGTAGAGCAGTTGGATATACAAATTCCCAGCTCAGTGGAGAACACAAGGATGGAGATATAAATGTGAGTCATGGGCGCGTGGCCCTGATAGAGGCATAGCTGTGGGCTCATGGTCTCACCAGAAGGGAAGGAGCAATTCTTCCCCAGAGTGAGTGAAGGAGGGGAAGTCCCTTGACACCTAGTGTGTCACTCAGGGCCTTTTGATTATGAGCCACAGAAATCAACCCTGGCTACTGAGCATCTCAGAGACTGAGATTCAAGAAGGAAATAATCCAGACAGGGCTGAATCTCAACAGCAGAAATTCAAGGACCATCTTGGGATGTCTTGGTTCCAGCTGCCTTCTGTCCCTTTAAGACACCTTGGCAAATGGAGAGTCCCAGGAATAAGGTCTGAAGGACCCATATCTTGGCTGTGGGATGGAGGTGGGGTACACCTGGTTTCTCTAGTACCTCATGGGATATGGAATGCAGGAGGCGATTTCTCAGAGAAAACCTGCATGCTGTCTTCAGTGAAGGGAGGAAGGAAGCTGGGAAGGCAAGAGCAGCGGCCGTCTTCTCCACCTGGCCTGCCTGGAAACTCCTGCACATCTTTCAAGAGATAGGTCAGAGGTCAAATTCTCTCCGAAGATTTCCTTGACCTTCACAAATGAGTTTATATGCTCCTCCTCTGTGCTCCCACTCTCTGAATGGTAAGCACCTGTGGGCCTATCCATCTACCCCCCCCAACCCCCCACCCCATAGACTGTAAGCACACCAAGGTCAGAAACGCACTCCTATTCATCAGTGAAACCCCAGCAGCTCACACAGGGCCTGGCATATCATCAGAACTCAGTTTAAAAAATTGCTGCACTGAATGTGGCACCATCAGCTGAAGGCAATTGGGATCGCAGCCCCGAGATTTCTTTTAATGTATCATTCTGTATTCATTTTAAAGTCCAGGGCGAGCTGAGCGACAAATTGCAGAGATCTCTCCCAAATGTCTTTCAAGTCACACAGCCAAATCAGTTCGGCAAATTATATGTCATCAACGAGGAAATCAATAAGTACTGGAAGTGCATTAAACAGTTTAGCAGATTCATTATGTATTTAGCACATTCAGTCCAATTTGCAGGCAGTTCAGAGAGAAACAGGCTTTAGCATGTAAACAGTGGCTCTAATTGAGTCTTTGGAGAGTCCTGGCTGCACAGCCTTTGGAGGTCAGAGCAGACCAGGAATCTCAGAGCCTTCCCACCCTGTCTAGCCCTGCCAGCCCAGGCCAGTCCCATGAGTCAGGGGTTTCCCCTCCAAAGGTGGTGACAGGGATCTCACAAGCCCTTTCTTCTTGGAAATTTTAAGGGAGATGAAAGAAGGGAGGGGAGGGCGGGGAAAAAAATACAGAGAAAAAATACAAAAAAGACTTCTTGGAATTTTTGCCTTTCTCTCAATTTCTCGGCAGCCTCATGCCTCTGAAAAGCGGTCATTTACTAATGAGTTCAACAAAGCTTGTCTGAACACTTGCTCTGTGCCAGGTCACAGGCCAAGCTCTGGGGCACAAGCTGAATCCGACCTGTACCTGCCTGCAGCTCACAGCACAAACAACAAGCCAAGTAGAGGCTCTGAGCCTTTCTGTCCGAGGAGGAAGAGGGGATATTTGAGCAGGGTGCTGAGGAATTATGAGGAGTGCGTGAGGGTGGCATCTCACAGGGAGACAAACGTCCTCAAAGGGACAGAGACAAAACAATTTGTTCGGAGAATGACACATAGGTCAATGTCACCAGAGCATTAAGACCAGAGGCAGGACAGCACAGGCAATGCCTCTTGCACACAAGTCACAGGGCCTCCTCCAGTCTTCCTGGTTCAAATCCCTCTCACTGCAGATTCAGTCACTGGTGCTGAGGGAGGGAAAGTGATTGCTCAGCATCACCCAGCAGGTGGCAGGCACTAAATGTGGCTTCTGGCCACCGCCCCAAGTCCTTTGCAAATTCCCTCACTCACCTCTGGCCACAAATCTTCCCATCCTCCAATTTCTGAATTGGGTTGAGAAGTGGCCCCAACTTGGGAAATCATGGAGCACACAGCCACTAAAATTCCCTTTTATTGATTTGGAACAATTAACACCAATAAAAGAATAATTCACACTGGCAAGAATATAATATGCACACCCACGCTAGATTGCAGCTCCCATGGCAGACATTGCTAATCAAGCCCTGCATTGTTTCCCACTGATTTCTTAACCCAGCCCTCCAGGCAGCCAATTGGGAAAGAGTTGTCACTTACATGAAAGCTTTTTCCTGCATACACATTTAACTCTACCAGCTGTTACCATGGGTCAAGCAGTAAGGAGTGAAATAATAAAGGGAAAAAGAACAAATATCTAGCACAAATTATAAGAAGCCAAAGAAGATCCAAAACAGTGCCCAAGCACTGACTGCATAGCAGCCATGCAATACTTAACAGCAAACACAGGTTATCAGATTTGGTAGCTACTGGGGCCTTCTGTCACTCCCTCGGCAATAGAAAACCAACTCGAGTGAACTTTAGCAGAAAACAGGAATCCACTGGCACATTAATACTGAAGTGGGCCTAGCTTTGAGGCAGGGGCTTACAGGATGTCATCTGATGCTTTCTTGGCCTCTCTTCTCTCAGCCCTGCTTTCCCTCACTCTGGCTTCCTTCCAAGGCAGAACTGCCCTTTGAGGGGACAAGTTGGCACAGCCTACATCCCCACAGTTCCCAGCCAGGGAGGGGAATGTCCTTCTTCCCCGTGGTTTCCACTCAAGTTCTAACTCGGGCTCTCACTGACCCATCCTGGTACACTGCGCATGGGGAAGTCTCCCGCAGGAAAGGAAAGTGATGTTAGCAGAAGGGGTGGATAGGTAAGTAAAAACTGATAGCATTTAGATAGCATGAAACAGCTATCCGCCATTACACTAATGATTGCCCACATAAAGGGGAGGAAACAGCCTCAAAGAGTGAGCCGGGCCCAGGGTGGAGGGAGGAGGGGAACCTGATGTGACCATTCTCTTCTCTAGGCTTCCCGTCTGTCCCTCTCCCTCCCCGCTCCTCAGTGAAACAGACAATTAAGAGAAGAACCCTCCAGGCAGCCCAGGGTTAGCCGTGAGGGTGGAAGATGTCCTGGTGGCCTCAAAGTGCCTTTGATAGAGAGCCCTGCAAGGGCCAGCAGCCTCCTGATAGAAGAGCTTCTACTGACTCCCTGCCTTCCCTGGACAGACCCCTGGCCCCGCTCCGAACGGCAGGGCTGACTGACATGATGCTGTCACTCCCAAACTGCAGTGTCAGAATTCCCTGGGGAGGCTGCTGAAATGCAGAGTCCTTGGCCCCCACATAGACAGTTTGATTCCGCAGTTCTGGAACGCAGCCTAGGAGTCAACGGTTTCAACAGGCTCTCCAGGGGATGCCGATGCCAGAGGCAGGTCTCTGTGCCACACTTTGAGAAACTCTAGTAAAACCGGGTTTGGAGTCCAATGGATGTGGCATCCAGTAGGTGCTCAGACAGGGGTAGCTAGCTGAAGGCTCTGACAGCTGGCCCTGTCCTGCAAGACTCCCCAGGGTGCTGACGCAGATGAACTCTCATCTCTTAACAGACAGGCTGCCCCACAGCCCGATCTGGAGAACTGCCCCTTGGCCGCCAACCCCTTCTCCCAGTGGCCAGCACGACTGGGCCAGGAGTGGATATTATTCCAGGCGATCTGGGACCATCAGCTCCTCCCTTGGAAAGGCTGGAGTTCAAAGGCATGAGCCCTGCAAACAACCTGAAGGGGTGGGGCAAGCTGGGCTTTAAGAAAAGCCCGGGGCTGTCAGACCTTCTGAGTTTTTCTTTTTTTAAGAGAGGCCAGAAATGTTAAACCTTATTTAAACGTCTGATCATGTTTCTAAGCATTCAGAATTGTCAAGCCCAGTCAAAATACATCTACACACCACACTGTGAGTTTCTAATTTTGCTGTAAGCAGCCTCATTTCCCAGCCTCCTTTGCATTTAAGTATGGCCATTGACTAAGTTCTGGCCAATTAAAATCTTGTGTAGCCAATCTAGCTGGAGGTTTTCTTAAAAGGGAGTCATTCTTCCTTTCCTCATTCCTGGTGCCTGGAGTACAGAAGTGATGGCTGGAGCTTCAGCAATCATATGAGGCACAAAGGTGACTCTGAGGATGGAAGCATGCTGAGGATGACAGGGCAGAAAAATAAGAATCTGAGTCTTTTATGACACTGAGAAGCTGTCATACTAGCCCTGAGTTTCTGAATTCTATACTTCTTTTATATTTCTCATATATTTTATTTCAGTTATATGCAGCCAAACTTAGTCCCCTACCCCCTTCCCAGTTTAGATGAGGCCTGACCATTCTGCCTACCCTTTGGTTCCATAAGAAGACTCTGGATCTTTCTAGTAAAACTCAACGTTAGCTGGACTAGTTTGGATGGGTTTTATCCCTTGGAAAGCAAACATTCTCTCTTTGCTCTCTATCCATCCCCACGCCCATTGCTTACTCACCACAGACTACACTAGCTATCATTTTCAAATTAAACAATTGTTAAAGGATCATTTTTTTAAAAAGGCAAAATCGTGACTGTCATACAAATACAAAATGAACCTGTGTCAAAGATATGATTTAGTTCATTAATCATGAGGGAACAAAGAAGCTATCACAAGAGGTTCCAGGAGAATCCAAGGAACAGACTTGAATCAGTAACCAGGGACACTGCCATGAATTTGTTAGTGGATGCAAATCCCGCCTTCCACATGACAGAAATCAACTGAGTCGCCACAGCAAAATTCACTTGCATCAATGTGGACAAGAGTCATTTGCTTTACTGTCAGTTTTCTACCACTTACAGAGATGTAAAATAGCTCGCTCAAAGACCGTGAAGGGCACAGCCCCCTAGAGAATCAGAAAACCCCAAAGGGTCTGCCAGACATTGTTTTTAAACCCAACTACAGTCATTCTCTGAGCATCCCCAGCTACTGAAAAATAGAGAATGTCTCGTGTCTTCCCAGGGGCACCCTCCCCTAACCCCCCCAGCTGCGCCCTTGACTTTTCTGCCTCAAAAATACCTACAGGGCTTCCCTGGTGGTGCAGTGGTTGGGAGTCCGCCTGCCGATGCAGGGGACACGGGTTCGTGCCCCGGTCCGGGAGGATCCCACGTGCCGCGGAGCAGCTGGGCCTGTGAGCCATGACCGCTGAGCCTGCGCGTCCGGAGCCTGTGCTCTGCAATGGGAGGGGCCACAGCAGTGAGAGGCCCGCGTACCGCAAAAAACAAACAAACAAAAAAAGTTCTTTATTGCTGAAAAATACTAACGCTCATGCGAGCCTCCAGCAAGTCGTAATTTTTTGCAATGTGACGTCACATATCACTGATCACAGGTCACCATAGCAAATATAATAACAATGAAAAAGTCTGAAATATTTCGAGAGTTACCAAACTGTGACACAGGGACAGGAAGTGAGCAGATGCTGTCAGAAAAATGGGACCAATAGACTTGCTCGCCACAGGTTGTAAAAAATGCAATGTCTGGGAAGCACAATAAAGCAGAGTGCGGTAAAACAAGGTCTGCTTGTATAAGTCTGAAATTAAATTCCCACGGAGTCCCCTTGCACTCAAAGAAAAGCCTTAGTTCTAATTTGGGCCACCCACGAGGTCCGGGCCTGTGCCCTTTCCGACCCCCTCTGTGCCATGCTCCCCTCGCGCCCTCTGCTCCCGTAAGCTGAGGGCCTCTGCTCTGGCTCTGTGTCTGCTCGTTAGGGACGCCCTTCCCTGATGTCTCTGCTCAAGTGTCTCTTTCCCTGACCACCCTGATCTATGGTGGGTTTTTTTTGTTTGTGGTCTGTATTTCCCCAGGTAGAACATAAGCTCCCTGAGGGCAGGGAGCTTTATCTGTTTGGTCATCAACTTATCCCCAAATGCCTAAAACAGTGCCTGGCACATAGTAGTTGCTCAATGAGTAGCAGTCATTGAATTGCTCTACCCCAGGCCCTGAGCCAGCCACCTTCTGCGGCCATCCCATTTCAAGTCTCAACACTCCTGTGTGTAGTTGCACAGGCAGAAAGGCAAGGCACCATGAGGTGGAGGATCTCGCCCAAGGACACAGAGTAAATGCCAGTGCAGAAGCTACCCCCGAGTCTGGTTGGAGTCAACGGCAGAGATGCTGCCACGCAGCAGGCAGGGCTGATGCCAGACCCTAAAGGCCCTGGACACCCAGCTGATGAGGCTGGACATTGTCTAGGGCAGGGGTTCTCCCCCTTCAACAAGCATCAGGATCACCTGTGGCGGGGGGGGGGAGGTTGATAAACACAGATTTCTGGGTACCACCCCCTGAGTCGGTAGGCCTGGGATGAAGCCAAGAATCTGCTTTTCTAACAAGTTCCTGGACGATGCTGCCGCTGGTCTGGGAACCTCACTTCGAGAACCACTGGTCAGGTAATGGGGACCACAGAAGGGCTTTCATCAGGAGAGGCAGAGTCCTCTTTGCTTTGGAAAGGGCTGTGTTCACGCTGGATTGGAGGTAAGGAACCCCTGCTGGGGCGAGACCAGGCTGCAGCCTAAAGCAGAGCAGAGGGTGGCCAGGCTGAAGAGCAGGTCGGGCGGCTCCGCGTCCCGCTGGGCCCTCTCCTGCCGCTGATGAATACATCTCCTTGGAAGAAGATGCAGGCCTCCTGGCTCCTCCCTCACCTGAAATTTGAATTCTCTTCCAAAGTGTGATTTCCACAGCCACCCCGACTAGAGGCGGGTGTGAGACAAGCCAAATAACTCCAAAACACATGATTTCAGCAAAAAGGAATCACGGTCTCCCTGGCAGCTCTGGGGAGCAGTGGTGATGAATCCAGAGGCAGCGGAGGGGGGGATGCGGGCAGGAGCCTTTGGACAAGCCCCAGGACTCAGTTCCCTCAATTGTCAGATCAGTTACCCAAGAACTACCCAGCAGCACCTGCTCTGCCCAGGCCCTGGATGCTGAAGGTTCAAGATAGGCCTTCCCTGCCAGCATCGAGGGGACCAGATTTATCCGCCCTCCTAAGATGTGAAGCGCACGCTGCAGTCTTCATTTTAATAGTTGTGCGCTTATTCAGAAGCAAATGAGAAAAATGTATAACTCACATATCCAGTCTGTGCTGCTATGGAGAACTATTTCTTAGAGTAGAGCTACACGAGTTTTTTTTTAAAGTGAACTGAGCTCAAGAAAATATTAATTAAACACTGTGTATCCAGCAATTCTATAATGCTTACTCGTTATTCATGGATTAATTCATTAAAGCCTTATAATAATCCTATAAGGTAGGTGCCATGATTATACCCATTTTACAGATGGAGAAAACAGAGGTGCACAGTGGTGGGGTAATTCACCCATGGCCACACAGTAGGGAGTAGAGGGAGAATCTGAACCTAGACAGCTGAGACGTAGGTTCTGTGCTCTTAACAGCCTCTTCAGGACACAGGCAGGACATGGCGATGTCCTCCAAACACTAGCATTTGGGAAGCACCCAGCAGGTCATCCCTTCTGCCTCAGCCATTCTAAGGCCTCAAAATGCACCAAAGTAGTGATTCAGGAGGCATGACGTAAAGAGCTGCCTGGATCCTTCCAACCACTCACTGAGCCTCCCGAGAGAACAGAGACGGACTAGTGCTTGCGTCTGCTTCTCCAAACATGAAGGGCCCATACTGTCTGTCTTGAATGCCCTTCCTTGATTGTGGGTAAGCAGGGAGGGATGCAGGGAACCTGTCACTTGGGGGTGACAGAGGTCAGAGGGCAGAGCAGGGAGGAGACACATCCTGGGGGGGACCCCCGAGGCCAGGATATGAGCCTTGAATTCCGCATAGACCGATGTAATTTGGACTCTTCCAGATCTGAGGTTCCCGATCCTCAAACACACAATACCCACCATTTCATAATAAATATTTGAAAGTGAATCAGAAATATGTGTAACTGGCATATCCAAGCTGTGCTCTTACGAAGAGTTCTCTCTTACGGGGAAGCTGAATTTGCTTAAGTTTTTTTTTTAAAGTGTTCCCTTTACTATCCTGAAGTTTTAGATAATAAAATGTACCTATACACATGATTTTAATATATATGCACCTATATATGAACTCTCCCACCCATAGTGTAAAAGAAAATAATTCATAATACAATAATACGTATTTCAATATGTCGGTGCCCTGACCTGACTACATTAGAAGATGGTTCCTATGTATACGGTCAACTGAAAATCCTACCAGAGTAAAAATGGAAAATCCCAGGCAACGCCCAAATAAATAAATTTAACGTGTAACTTTCAGAACATAGATTTCTCTCATCATTAGGCCAAAAGAAAATGTTAAATTCTTTTGAACAGCAAGAATTTTGAATATTTTAGAAATTTTTAGTGATGAAATTTAGTGAGGGTTCTACACGTCACATATCACCACTAATTTAATACAACTTGGCTCTAAGTCTCTTACAAGGAATATGCAAGGAGTGACTGCCTTACAGTCTGCTGGAAGCCCTTTTCAACTAAATATGGAGGTGGAAACTGGATGGGAGAAGATGAGTTAGAGGCATGTCAGAGAGAAATTGGCTATAGCTATACCACCCTGAACGCACCCGATCTCAGAAGCTGAGCAGGGTGGGACCTGCTTAGTACTTGGACGGGAGAAATTGGTCAATAATCTCAAGAGAGAATTTTTCTTCCATTTAAGTCTCTCCCTCTGTAAGAATCTTCTCCTGAATTACTGGGATTTCACTCAGCGTATTGTAACAAGTTTTCCTTTAAAATATTGAAGTGTTATTATTTATATTTATACTGTTTAGCCTGGGGGAGACATTTTAAAGCCTGGAGAAATGCAGACAATTCTTCCTTGTACCTTGCTGTGTGGGACCCTCATGCCCAGAGCAGGACTCAAGCATCCTGGCCCCCTCCCCCAAATGCCAGCAGCGTTCCCAATCCTTGTGACAATAAAAATCACTGCTCTCCATTTGCAAAATGCCCCCCCTTGGAGATGTTATTATCCAGGAAAGAACCCAGGTCTACATGGTAAAGGAAAACTTCTGATCTGTGGCTTTATTGAGTCCCCACTGTGTGCCAGGTTCTCAGTGAATCCTGACAGCAGTCCAGAAGACCATTTTATTATCTCCGTTTTACACATAAAGAAATGAAAACGCAGAGGGGGAAAGTGACTTGGCCAAGGTCACCCAGCTGGTAAGCCCTTGGCTCTGTAACTCCACTGTCCTCATTTGTAAAATGGTTGGGAAGCAAGCACTCAGTACATATTTAAGGAATGAGTGAATAAAGAAATGAACAGATTGGGAGAATTGTCTGGAAGGCTTTCTTCATTCTAGCACGCAATCCAGTATGTTTCTGGAATGTGTAAAATAAGAAATGAACTTCTGGTCTGATAAATCATGGAATAAGAATTCCTACTTCATATAAAGTTTATAAAAATTAAACGAGATCCACGTTTTGAAAGCACTTGGAATATAATATTCCCGCCCCTTCCTACATTTTTTACTCCACCCTCACTCTCCAAGGTCAAGATAAAAATTCACCTTAAAGGAACCCTCCTGCCTTGTTGGTGGGAATGTAAACTGATACAGCCACTATGGAGAACAGTATGGAGGTTCCTTAAAAAACTAAAAATAAAACTACCATATGACCCAGCAATCCCACTACTGGGCATATACCCTGAGAAAACCATCATTCAAAAAGAGACACGTGCCACAATGTTCATTGCAGCACTATTTACAATAGCCAGGACATGGAAGCAACCTAAATGTCCATCGACAGATGAATGGATAAAGAAGATGTGGCACATATATACAATGGAATATACTCAGCCATAAAAGGAAACGAAATTGAGTTATTTGTAGTGAGGTGGATGGACCTAGAGTCTGCCACACAGAGTGAAGTAAGTCAGAAAGAGAAAAACAAATACCATATGCTAACACATGGAATCTAAAAAAAAAAAAGAAAAAAAAATGGAACTGATGAACAGGGCAGGAATAAAGACATAGACAAAGAGAGCGGACTTGTCGACATATATACACTGCAGAGTGTAAATTAGTTAGCTAGTGGGAAGCAGCAGCGTAGCACAGGGAGATCAGCTCTGTGCTTTGCGATGACCTAGAGGGGTGGGATAAGGAGGGTGGGAGGGAGGCTCAGAGGGGAGGGGTTGTGGGGATGTATGTGTGCACGTGGCTGATTCACTCTGTTGTACGACAGAGACCAACAGTATTGTGAAGAATTATACTCCAGTAAAATCCATTAAAAAGAAAGATAAAAATTCACCTTAATAAAGAAAATCCTTCACTCGACTACAGCATTTTACAGACGGCAAAGCACTGCTACATGCTCTCACTTGATCTTCAGGTAATTTGAAATGTTCAAAGAGTTGGTTTTGATCACCCACGAGATATCCAGAGACACCAGCTCAGGGAGGAAGGCAGATCCCAGTTCTTAGCCCCTCTCAGATTCTCACATTTTCTCCCTCCACTTTTCAAGGATTCTGCTTAATTAGCATTGCAAACAAGCCTTTGGCTAAGCCCGGCCCAGCACAATCTGGCCTTGGGTGAAAATTACATTGCAACCAGCTCTGCTGGACTATTTCCCTTCCAAGCTTACATTGGCTCTTAAAGGAGCTTCTCCTCTTTCCTTCTGAAAACACCTTGAAGATACTCTTTGAATGCCCGTCCCTAAAGGGTTTACTTAGCAGATCCTTTTCCAGCCTCCTCCCCTTGTGGCGGCAGGTGGGAGCTGACGTTCTATTTTAAGGAGAAGGCGAAAACAGAGGGCAGGAGCTGGAGATGGCAGGACCAGGGGCAAAGCTCTTCTTGTTTGGAGCTGAGCATAGAGTCTCCACCCGGCCCCCAGGTGTGACACCCCGCATCTGCAATGGGGAAGGGACAGGAAGTTAGAAGTGGCGAAAATAAGGACAAAACAGCATCGCCAGCAGACACTTGGTGATCCTTGGGAGGACATTTGCATGTGAGGGACGTGAGTGGACAGAAGCCAGGGATTGTCAGTCCTTCTCACAACGAACCAGTGTGCCTAACCCTGGGACATGGCGGTGCAGGCAGGCAGGAAAGGGGACCAGCGCTTGCAGTCGTGCAGGGGCAGGGGGTGGTCTCCCGAAGCAGCAAAGGAGACATCTGTTTTCTTCCAGAGTTCCCAGCTTGGACTCTTCCCGATGCCTGCCCCAGGATCCTGGCCCAACCAAGGGTATGCTTTTGTTGTTGTTGTTCATGCTACAGAAAAATTCAGGGCAAGAGAAAAGACAAATTGTGACTGAGCTGCAGGGAAGGAGTGGGTCCATTCTGCAAATGTAAGCTCTCCGCTCAGTCCAGCTAAAGCCCTGGATCGCAAGTGCCTCAGACAGGGTCCAGCACCCACAATAGGTGCTTGGAAAGGACTTGTTTATGGAGGAAAGAAGGAAGAGAAGGCAGAAAGACATACCTTTTCTGGCTGGTCATCCTTTTCCCTCATGTTTGTAGAGGGCTATGAAATGCGTGAATTTCAAGTATATTATCTTACTGCCTTCCAAAAGCCACCAGAACCGAACTTTCAACTAGAGCCTTTGTGTTTTAGATTAAACAGGTTTAAAATATCTTTGCAGGGGAGTGCAATGGATAAACCCTTAAGAAATGCTAAAATTTCCAGCCCTTTGAGGAATTGACTATCGAACTCTTTTCCTTAAAAGGGAAAGAAATTCCTAATGAATTAGTGGATCCAGGCCTTGATCATCAGTGTCTGCTCCCATTTTAAAAAGAGGCGTCGTCTTGCAAAAGAAAGAAAATAAAGATCAATCCTCATACTGATTCAGCCTCATCAACGAACAGGAAGTGCAGGAGACAGAGGACCACGTTAAACCACTCCAGGTGGCTGCAGTCAGCAAACGTGGGGAGGGGGAGGGGTAGAAGCAACAAGACAAATGAACACATTTCCTCAACAACAAACTATTGCTTTTAAAAACTGAGAGAGAGAGAGAGAGAGAGAGAGAGAGAGAGAGAGAGAGAGAGAGAGATGGCAGGGGAACCTTAAAAGGGGTCTAGGAGGAGAATACATCAATCAGTTGTTATGGTGCGATCCATGCCATACTTGGATCCCATTAGAGCATGCGTTTTTAAGAGAGGGAAGAGGGGGGCAGTCACCCCCTAAGGGAGCAAAACTTGCTTCTTGGGGGAGTGGAAAAATCTTAGCTATTACCATGGAATGTGGCCCTCCAAAGGGCTGCAGTACATAAAGAAATATACAGTTCATCGGTGGTATTAAAATTTCACGGAGCAGGGTGGGTAGGGTTGTGACTGGGGGGAGAAAATGTCTTAAATCGCCCCATAAGGGGGCCGTGATGAAGAAAAGGTTTGAAAACACACGAATTTTAAAGTACGCAATGTGAGGCAGCAGGGGAAATGTTGACAATTTACTGCGTATCTGATGAAGTATTGTTAATTTTTTAGGTACGATAATGGTATAGTGGTTACATTTTTAGAGTCCTTATCTTTCGAGACAACTACTGACAGAGTGGCAGATAAAGTAGATAGCAGGAGAGAGACAAAGACAGAGATCGAGAGCCAGAGATAAAGGGAAAGAGAGTTTCATTGATGTTTCTCAGAGCAGTAGACTTCCTTATTGTTGTGTTTGGGGGTCCATCTTTTCTTAGACTGTGGTTGCTAACTAGTGGCCCATGGATCAAACTCAGCCCACGGTTATGTTTTGTTGGACCCTCGCAGTGTTTTAAAACTATTTGAGCCAACATTTTCAAATGAGAGACTTCACTTCCCATTTCCAGCTTCTTTTGAAGCTTGGACCTCTTGCACTTGGACCTGAGTCCTTAAACAGAGCCTCTGTTCTTCTGGTCACCACAGCCACCCTGGGTCATACTGGAAATACCCACGCTCACACTCTGTTCGCCTTCCCGCCTTTCCCTTCCCTGCCAGCCCTCAGTGTATGGAAATTATATCAATAACAATGGCCACTAACCCCTGTCCACCAGATGAGAGCCAGACAGAGTTTGGTCCCATGATCTCATTGTACCCTCCAATCAAAGCAGGAGGTAGGTGCTAGATCATCTCTATTTTATAGATGCCAACACTGAGGCTCAGAGAGGTGTAGTGACTTACTCAAGGCCACACAGCTATTTAAACCTGCTCCTTTGATTCCAAAGCCAGTGTTTTCATCTGTCACACCAGCTGCTGCCTCCTTCATGTGACGACAACACACAGGCTCAGTCTCCCAGACCCTTGGGCAGTCCTGCTCTGAGGGGGGAAGGCAGGAGCCACTTCAGCTCCCCCAGAGACCTGGCCTCAGCCTGGCTGGTTCCCTGGCAGGAGTGTACCTGCCATATTTGACACCCACCGTGGATCATTTTTTAGCATTCCTTCCTCTATATGAGGGGGATACTCAATTATAATAATCTGAAATAAAATCATATTCTAAAGTGAAATTGACATATTTTGTGTATAAACTAAAATTTGCACTGTCAAACAAAAATATTACACCTCACAGTTGGTACTTTGTTCCACTGTTTAAAATTTTAAACACAAATACAAGCTCTAAGTAGCCACGTGGAATAACATAATTGAAGAAACGCAAGTTCAGTTTCCTTTTCTTTGCGGTTACTATGCTTTCATTTATTTCAAGTCTATTGTCCAAACTTGGGAATATACAGCATCATTAACCCCTCCCAAAGAGAAAACAATTTCAAATCGTTATGAACTTACTCTTAAAACGAGAGCTTGTAGCTAACCCTGAGTGTATCACGGTCAACTGTACAATTGGGTGTTCTCAGAATTAATTTCCAGGTAGAATGATATATTTTTAAAGAATATGTAATATGTAATAAAAATGTGCTAATAGGAAGCCGACATATATTATTAAAACTCTCAACCAGGACCAAAGCAAGTGTTTAGAGTTTGCATCAACAAATATATTTTCAGGGAGGAATATTTTATCACTAACATTATTTAGAATTGCAGGCACATGGTGGTAATAAGCAAACTGATGTTTTGTTCATTTTGTCATTATTGTTCAATTCTGAGACAATGTACCCCTTATTGCTTCCCTGGTCACCCTGTGTGCTCGGTTCCTCCAGGACACCCTTCGCTGAGCCCAGCATGGACCCTATGTGGGCTCCCCACTGAAGCAACAGAATGGAGGAAAGTCCGAAATTTGTTGTCAAATTTGGTACCCTAAGCGAAAGTTCTTTATAAACCATGAGGCAGCGTATAAAACCCATCAGTATTCTCAGTGCACAAGCTTTTCAATAGATTCAGCCCAGTTGGAAGGTGCATAGCTGCTCTTTATTGAGTGATCACTACTCACCTGTGAACTGATTCTTTTCAACGCCAACAATCAGGTCTGATACAGACTCTCTGGACATCAACTGGGTGTTCTACAATTTAATTCAATTCTGACACTGTGTGGAGATAGTGCAGACCCCTCAAGTTGAGGCCTCAGTCCCACAAACTGCCCCACTTAAGACAGCAGTCACAAGTCCCAGGTTGCCACGTGTACTTCTGACCAACTAGCTCTAGATTCAGGGGATTCCCACAACCTCCTCCTCAGGCTTAATACTTTGCCAGAATGATTCACAGAATTCAGGAAAGTGCTTTACTTACTAGTTCCAGTTCACTATAAAAAAGATGTAACTCAGGAAGCGTCAGTTGGAAGAGGTACATAAGGCAAGGTATGGGGGAGGGAAGGGGCGCTTCCATGCCCTCTCTGGACGCACCACCCTCCCAGCACCTCGCTGTGTTCACCAACCCAGAAGCCCTCTGAGCTCCACTGTTTAGGGATTTTTATGGAGGTCTCATTCCGTAGGCATAAATCATTGGCCATTCGTGATTAACTCAACCTCCAGCCCCTCAGCCTTCCGCAGAGCTTAAGGGAGAGGCTGAAAGTTCAAACCCTCCAGTCATGCCCTGTCTTTTAGCAGCCATTCCCCCTCCTGAAGCTATTTAGGGGCCCCCAGACACCAGTCATCTCATTAGCATATAAAAGACATTCTTCTTTTTATTGAAGTAGAGTGGATTCACAACATTGTGTTAGTTTCAGAAGTACAGTATAGTGATTCCGGGTTTTTTTTCAGCACATTATATTCCGTTATAGGTTATTACAAGATATTGGGTATAATTCCCTGTGCTATTGAGTAAATCCTTGTTGCTTATCTATTTTGTGTATAGTAGTGTGTATCTGTTAATCCCCGTATTCCTAAATCATCCCTCCCCCCCCCCACCCCTCGTCCCCTTTGGTAACCATAAGTTTGTTTTCTCTGTGAGGCTGTTCCTGTCTTTGTATATAGATTGATGTGTATTATTAAAAGCGTTCTTGCCACTCCCGCGTCGAGTGTTCCAAGGGTTTTAGGAGCTCTGTGCCAGGAACCAGGAACAAAGAGCAAATATATAGTTGTCACCATCTATCACTTGGCACATACTCTCCCATTTAATGGCTTCCTCACCATAAGTCTGGAAGGTCAGTGCTGTCATCTCCATTTAAATGATTAAGAAACCGAGGCTCAGAGAGGTTAGTGGACTTGCCCAAGGCGTCACAGCCAAGCCAGGATTCAAATCCAGGCCCTGGACATTCCCAGGTCTTCCAGATCCAAAGAAGGGATGACCTTACCCTGCTTGGCACGAGGTACAAAGGAGACAGGTCCCCTCTGGGCATCACCCTGAAGCCAGGGATGTGAGAATCCAGACCCACTGACAGAGCTGGGGTTGTTGACCATGGGAGAGAAGTTACCAGGAAGCTGACTTGAGCGGCAAGGAAGGAAGATGGATGTGTTTACCTGTTCCTGCTTATTTAAAGGACGTTTTAACAACTGAGTGAAACAGGGATCAAAGTGACCTTGTGCTCTGGGCCAGGCAGTGAGACACCTTCTAGATCAAGTTAAGAATGTGCCTTGGGCGTCCAGCTGGCAAACTACCAGGGAAATAGTACAAGTGCTCAGTCCTAGAGAAGACAGAGCGACAGGACAGATCTGCATCCCTATTTTAGGATTTGGAAACTAAAGCTGAGACAGGCAAAATGACTTGGCCAAGGTCACGCAGCCCTCAAGTGCCAGAGTCAGGCACTGAACCCCCAGTTCACATGATTGCGTGTTCAGTGACGTGTCCGAAGTGCGGGGACACCCCAGGACGAGTGAAAGGCTCCAGGGTCCGGATTTCTTCCTCGGAAGCCACAAACACAGCAAGAAGTTCCCACAGCAGTGACGACCCTGCAGCCACTGCCTGCGACTTTTTCTATTCTGGGTGCAGGCTGTGCAATTAGCATAAATCTGAATACATGTCTTGTTTTTTAACAGGAAATAGAAATACATGAGGAAAGAGATTCAAAAGCTCACGTTAACTAGTGAAATTATGTGTCATCCTTCTTTAGAGTCTACCTCACTTTCTTTCTTCTGCCTAAGGAGCCCATCCCCACCATCTCCAGGTAACAAACTCCTCTTTATCTTCAAGGCCCAGCCGAAAGGTCCCATATGAAGCAGAGCTTTTCTGGAGCCTCTAGGGCAGAGTTGATGGCTTCTCCCCTCACACCTTCCTGAACCAAGTATATCCTCTTCACACCCCATTACCCATCACACCCCATTATTCACCACCTGGGGTTGTCCTGCCTCAAATCTATATGCCTCAGGGGATAGTCTTGGCTGAAAGGCTCTAGAAAGTTCTCTTAGTCCTGCAGGTGCCTTGACACTCTCTGCAATGTTCAGCTTCAAACGGAGGAACCCCACACCCTAAAGTCTGTCGGGCTAACTTCAGACTTGTTTGCACAACTTCCTTCTGATTTTGTGGTGTGCTCTGAGAGTCTGCCCAGCCCAGGGCTGTTCTCCCCAAAGACACGATTCTGTCTCAGCACTAGCCCAGCGGTTAGCCCAAGCTGCAAAGGGTCTTCCACGGAGTCCAAAATTATCCCAAATACGCCCCAAATATAAGTTAGGTGGCAACCCCCTGAAGATCTCTGGGGCTCCTGCCTGCTGGGCTAGGCCTGCTCTTGGATATTTAAATTAAAATATTGGTAGCTCACATCCCCACGTTAGATAGCTACATTTCTCCTAGGCAGCCTTTGCTCTTATCTACTACTTCCTCTGAGTTCTCACCCTCCACGCTATCTTTGCCTCCCTGCCCCACCCCACACTGGACGCAGGCCTGATTACTTCGCTCCCCCAAATTACCAGGAACAAAAGGTTCTGTGTGTACCAGATTTTCACTCACAGTTTAGGAGGATGGAGGGTGGATATTGCACATCACTCGGCATAGGCAACGGCTTTAACTTGAATATTATCCTAAAATCCCACCAGGAGGAATCTCTCGCTGGCCACATGGACCCTCTGATGCTAGATGCTTGCTTGTTGACATTTTCCAGGTCTTTCCCTTCCAGGACAGCCTGGCAGCCCCTCTCAGTTCCCTGTCTTTCCATTTTAAATCTCCTCTTGAATAGGAGACTTTAGTTCTCTGGTTCCTACTCTGTTAGAAGCTTGGGGCACACCCACAGCCCATCCAAGGGCCTTCCATGCCTACTAGCCATCCTTGAGCTGCACGGAGAGCCTGCAAGGCATTGAGTTAATCGTTTCCCTTTCTGTGACCAACTTCTAGGTCAAGGATCCCATCACCTGTCCCTAGGAGCAAAGGAAGTCCCAGGGCTTGTGTGTTGCTGTTTTTCTTTCTGATTCATCTCACCAGTCCCGTTTCTCCCCAGAGCCAGGGAAGGATGATGGAAGAGAGAAAAAATGAATGGATGGCAGGCCCACAAACCGAGAAAGGGAGGGAACAAGGGGGCACTTTGGAGCTGGAGTCGGCCATGAATTTACTGATTGTCACACATCCCTGGAGGGGTCCAGTCACGTGGAAAAGTGCCAATCTATCTCTTTGGTGTGGATCAGATCATCTGAACGGTCATCGTGGTCAACTGTATTCGCTCTCGTCCTGCACCCTGTGAGCAGACTATACACCCTTAACCCATGGGCTTGGACTTGGCCATGTGGCTTGCTTTGACCAATGGAACCTGAGTGGACTTGACAGTGTGGCCATTCTAAGCAGAGAATTTAAGATGCATTGCCTATGTGTGTTCTTACTCTCATGCTTACAGCGTTGACCGTGAGAAGAGCTCACTTCAGGAAGACCAAGAATTGGAGACACACGGAGCACATTCAAATCCAAGCCCAGGCGAGCCACAGCTGACCCACAGATCACGGAGTGAAAAATAACCACTTACTGTTGCAAGCTGCTGAGTGTTGGGGGAGGTTGTTTGTTATCCAGTACACACTGACTAATATGGGCATCTCATCCAACCTCTGCCCAAGGCCTAAAGCCACTCCTCACCAGTACAAGCCTCAGCTTTCACACCTCCAGTGATGGGAGCTCACTACCTTCCAAGGCTGCTTAATCCCGTCTCTGGATAGCTAGATCCCAACCTACCCCCCACCCCACTTGAGCTTGTGCATTCGTCCTAGTTCCCTCTGTTCTTCCTTCCTGGCCTCGCAAAGCAAGACCACCCCAGCACAGCCCGGCAGAGACTGAAGCAGTATGGTGTTGCAGCCCTACCCCTTACCTCCTCAGACGTCCAGCTGTTCCTATACAACACGCACCCTTGTGCCTTCACCTCTCTACCTACTAGCATTGCTTATCCTCCACAAATGCAGAGCCTGGAATTGACCATTGCAGCCCATCAGCGTGCCCAGCGGCCAGACCCTCGTCTCTATTGGTCTAGACAAAATGCCTGTTTAGAAGCAGACTCTGGAGCTGGACAGACCCAGGGGCAAGTCCCAGACCTGCCGTGTCACCTTGGACATGCCACTTCATTCTTGGAACCTCAATTTTCTCATCTGTAACATGAAGACAATAATTGTCTCTACCTTATAAAAGGAGTAATATGCACCGAACACTTAACGCAGCACCCTACACATAGAAAGCACTCAACCTTAGCTGAACAATTACAAGAGTAATTGTTTACTCTGGAGGCCTATTATATTTACTGTTACCTACCTTTCCTGAATAATGTTTTCTTTCAAAATGGGTGTTTTAAATTATATTAAAATATCTATACAACACCAGAAAGAACAAAGAGAGAAAATCTGATCACCCAGAGACAACATTGTTAAAATATTAGCTAACACTCTTTTGCAGAGATGTTTAATATTTCATGAGCCAGACACTACCCCTCACCTTCCTCACCCAGTCCTGGGGGAGGTCGCAGAAGCAAAAGAATGAAGCAGCCTTTGGGGTCCTGCAGACTACTCTCGGATCCCAGGTTTGTCACTTGCTGGTGTGTGACCCTGGGTCAGTAACTTCACCTCCTGGAGCCTAATTGCATCTTTGGAATGTGAAAGGATTTTTTTTTAAAACAGCTTTATTGAGATATAATTCACATATCATACAATTCACCCTTAAGGTATACAATTCAATGACCTTCAGGGTATTCACAGAATTTTGCATCCATCACCACAATCAATTTTTAAAAAATCTTCATTACACCAAAAAGAAACCCTGCCCTCCTCTGGAATTTCATAGAAATGGAATCATATAATATGCTGTCTTTTATGACTGGCTCATTTCCTTAGCTTGTTGTTTTCAAGATGCATTTATGTCATGTGAAGGAATTTTTAAATTATTAACCTGGACTTTTTCACATGCCATCTTCACACCCAGGAATCAGGGCTGGCGATATTAACCCTGTCAGCCCCCGTGAATAGGAAAGGCCAGGTATCTTCCATCCTTTCACATTCAATCCTCACAACAAACCCAAACAGGGCTTGGGACATTTTACTGATGGGAACACGGAGGATCCTTAAATGGGGATGCAAGGAATTCCTAGAAAGGATGCTCCCTGCTTGCCTACTTTGCATTGCTCTGCCCACAAACTGGACCTCAGGAGGCAGCAACCACCAGAGTCCCCAGAAGATGTTCCAGCAGACCCATCTACATGGTCTCCTGGTCCCCAGACTCTGGGCTCTGGACCTCTGGGTCAGGGTTCCAAACCACACTGAGATCATTTTGTATTTTAACATCTTTCATTGGCCTTTTTTTTTTAATATAAAAAGTATCTTACTTCACCTAAGCATTTCAAAGCATACATCTGCACACAAATAAAGCCTTTTAGTTAGACTCAGATTCTAATTTGTTTGACTATTATTCCATTTTTTAAAAAAAACATCTTTATTGGAGTATAATTGCTTTACAATGGTGTGTTAGTTTCTGCTTTATAACAAAGTGAATCAGCTATACATATACATATGTCCCCATATCTCCTCCCTCTTGCATCTCCCTCCCACCCTCCCTATCCCACCCCTCTAGGTGGTCACAAAGCACCGAGCTGATCTCCCTGTGCTATGCAGCTGCTTCCCACTAGCTATCTGTTTTACATTTGGTAGTGTATATATGTCCACGCCACTCTCTCACTTCGTCCCAGCTTACCCTTCCCACTCCCCGTGTTCTCAAGTCCATTTTCTACATCTGCATCTTTATTCCTATCCTGCCCCTAGCTTCTTCAGAACCATTTTTTTTTTTTTAGATTCCATATATATGTGTTAGCATACGGTATTTGTTTTTCTCTTTCTGACATACTTCACTCTGTAGGACAGACTCTAGGTCCATCCACCTCAGTACAAATAACTCAATTTTGTTTCTTTTTATGGCAGAGTAATATTCCATTGTATATATGTGCCACATCTTCTTTATCCATTCATCTGTCGATGAACACTTAGGTTGCTTCCATGTCCTGGCTATTGTAAATAGAACTGCAATGAATATTGTGGTACATGACTCTTTTTGAATTATGGTTTTCTCAGGGTATATGCCCAGTAGTGGGATTGCTGGTTCGTATGGTAGTTTTGTTTTTTTTTTTCGGTACACGGGCCTCTCACTGTTGTGGCCTCTCCCATTGCGGAGCACAGGCTCTGGACGCGCAGGCCCAGTGGCCATGGCTCACGGGCCCAGCCACTCTGCGGCATGCAGGATCTTCCCGGACCAGGGCACGAGCCCATGTCCCCCGCATCGGCAGGCAGACTATCAACAACTGTGCCACCAGGGAAGCCCGGTAGTTTTATTTTTAGTTTTTTAAGGAACCTCCATACTGTTCTCCATGGTGGCTGTATCAATTTACATTCCCACCAGCAATGCAAGAGGGTTCCCTTTTCTCCACACCCTCTCCAGCATTTATTGTTTGTAGATTTTTTGCTGATGGCCATTCTGACCAGTGTGAGGTGATACCTCATTGTAGTTTTGATTTGCATTTCTCTAATGATTAATGATGTTGAGCATTCTTTCATGTGTTTGTTGGCAATCTGTATATCTTCTTTGGAGAAATGTCTATTTAGGTCTTCTGCCCATTTTGGGATTGGGTTGTTTGGTTTTTTGATATTGAGCTGCCTGAGCTGCTGGTAAATTTTGGAGATGAATCCTTTGTCAGTTGCTTCATTTGCAAATATTTTCTCCCATTCTGAGGGTTGTCTTTTCGTCTTGTTTATGGTTTCCTTTGCTGTGCAAAAGCTTTTAAGTTTCATTAGGTCCCATTTGTTTATTTTTGTTTTTATTTCCATTTCTCTAGGAGGTGGGTTAAAAAGGATCTTGCTGTGATTTGTGTCATAGAGTGTTCTGCCTATGTTTTCCTCTAAGAGTTTGATAGTGTCTGGCCTTACATTTAGGTCTTTAATCCATTTTGAGTTTATTTTTGTGTATGGTGCTAGGGAGTGTTCTAATTTCAGTCTTTTACATGTAGCTGTCCAGTTTTCCCAGCACCACTTATTGAAGAGGCTGTCTTTTCTCCACTGTGTATTCTTGCCTCCTTTATCAAAAATAAGGTGACCATATGTGCGTGGGTTTATTTCTGGGCTTTCTATCCTGTTCCATTGATCTATATTTTGGTTTTTGTGCCAGTACCATACTATCTTGATTACTGTAGCTTTGTAGTATAGTCTGAGGTCCGGGAGCCTGATTCCTCCAGCTCCATTTTTCTGTCTCAAAATTGCTTTGGCTATTCAGGGTCTTTTGTGTTTCCATACAAATTTTGAAATTTTTTATTCTAGTTCTGTGAAAAATGCCATTGGTAGTTTGGTAGGGATTGCATTGAATCTGTAGATTGCTTTGGGTCATATAGTCATTTTCACAATGTTGATTCTTCCAGTCAAGAGCATGGTATATCTCTCCATCTGTTTGTATCATCTTCAATTTCTTTAATCAGTGTCTTATAGTTTTCTGCATAGAGGTCTTTTGTCTCCCTAGGTAAGTTTATTCCTAGGTATTTTATTCTTTTTGTTGCAGTGGTAAATGGGAGTGTTTCCTTAATTTCCCTTTCAGATTTTTAATCATTAGTGTATAGGAATGCAAGAGATTTCTGTGCATTAATTTTGTATCCTGCTACTTTACCAAATTCATTGATTAGCTCTAGTAGTTTTCTGGTAGAGTTTTTAGGATTCTCTATGTATAGTATAATGTCATGTGCAAACAGTGACAGGTTTACTTCTTCTTTTCCAATTTGGATTCCTTTTATTTCTTTTTCTTCTCTGATTGCTGTGGCTAAAACTTCCAAAACTATGTCGAATGATAGTGGTGAGAGTGGACAACCTTCTCTTGTTCCTGATCGTAGAGGAAATGGTTTCCATTTTTCACCATTGAGAATGATGTTGTCTATGGGTTTCTCATATATGGCCTTTATTATGTTGAGGTAAGTTCCCTCTGCCTACTTTCTGTAGGGTTTTCATCATAAAATAGTGTTCAATTTTGTCAAAAGCTTTTTCTGCATCTATTGAGATGATCATATGGTTTTTCTCCTTTAATTTGTTAATATGGTTTATCACATTGATTGATTTGCATTTATTGAAGAATCCTTGCATTCCTGGGATAAACCCCAGTTGATCGTGGTGTATGATCCTTTTAATACTAGCATTTTTTTGCTAGTATTTTGTTGAGGATTTTTGCATCTATGTTCATCAGTGATATTGGCCTGTAGTTTTCTTTCTTTGTGACATCTTTGTCTGCTTTTGGCGTCAGGGTGAGGGTGGCCTCATAGAATGAGTTTGGGAGTCTTCCTCCCTCTGATATATTTTGGAAGAGTTTGAGAAGGATAGGTGTTAACTATGCTCTAAATGTTTGATAGAATTCACCTGTGAGCCATCTGGTCCTGGGCTTTTGTTTGTTGGAAGATTTTTAATCAGAGTCTCAATTTCGGGGCTTGTGATTGCTCTGTTTATATTTTCTATTTCTTCCTGGTTCAGTGTCGGAAGGTTGTGCTTTTCTAAGAATTTTTCCATTTCTTCCAGGTAGTCCATTTTATTGGCATATAGTTGCTTGTAGCAATCTCTCATGATCCTTTGTATTTCTACAGTGTCAGTTGTTACTTCTCCTTTTTCATTTCTAATTCTACTGATTTGAGTTTTCTCCCTTTTTTTCTTTATGAGTCTGGCTAATGGTTTATCAATTTTGTTTATCTTCTCAAAGAACCAGGTTTCAGTTTTATTGATCTTTGCTCTTGTTTCCTTCATTTCTTTTTCATTTATTTCTGATCTGATCTTTTTGATTTCTTTCCTTCTGCTAACTTTAGGGGTTTTTGGTTCTTCTTTCTCTAATTGCTTTAAGCATAAGGTTAGGTTGTTTATTTGAGATGTTTCTTGTTTCTTGAGGTAGGATTTTATTGCTATAAACTTCCCTCTTAGAACTGCTTTTGCTGCATCCCATAGGTTTTGGGTTGTCATGTTTTCATTTTCACTTGTTTCTAGGTATTTTTTGATTTCCTCTTTGATTTTTTTCAGTGATCTTCTTGTTATTTAGTATTGTATTGTATTGTATTCACACCTCCATGTGTTTGTATTTTTTACAGATTTTTTCCTGTAATTGATATCTAGTCTCATAGCATTGTGGTCGATAAAGATATTTGATATGATTTCAATTTTCTCAAATTTATCAAGGCTTGATTTGTAACACTAGAATGATCTATCTTGGAGAATGTTCCATAAGCACTTGAGAAGAAAGTGTATTCTGTTGTTTTTGGATGGAATGCCCTATAAATATCAAGTAAGTCCGTCTTGTTTAATGTGTCATTTAAAGCTTGTGTTTCCTTATTTATTTTCATTTTGGATGATCCGTCCATTGTTGAAAGTGGGGTGTTAAAGTCCCCTACTATGAATGTGTTACTGCTAATTTCCCCTTTTATGGCTGTTAGCATTTGCCTTTTGTATTGAGGTGCTCCCATGTTGGGTGCATAAATATTGACAATTGTTATATCTTCTTCTTGGATTGATCCCTTGATCATTATGTAGTGTTCTTCTTTGTCTCTTGTAACAGTCTTTATTTTAAAGTCTATTTTGTCTTATATGAGAATTGCTACTCCAGCTTTCTTCTGATTTCCATTTGCATGGAATATCTTTTTCCATCCCCTCACTTTCAGTCTGTATATGCCCCTAGGTCTGAAGTGGAACTCTTATAGACAGCATATATATGGGTCTTGTTTTTGTATCCATTCAGCCAGTCTGTGTCTTCTGGTTGGAGCATTTAATCCATTTACATTTAGGTAATTATAGATATGTATGTTCCTATTACCATTTTCTTGATTGTTTGGGTTTGTTATTGTAGGTCTTTTCCTTCTCTTGTGTTTCCTGCCTAGAGAAGTTCCTTTAGCATTTGTTGTAAATCTGGTTCAGTGGTGCTGAATTCTCTTAGATTTTGCTTGTCTGTAAACATTTTAATTTCTCCATTGAATCTGAATGATATCCTTGCTGGGTAGAGTAATCTTGCTTGTAGGTTTTTCCCTTTCATCACTTTAAATATGTCCTGCCACTCCCTTCTGGCTTACAGAGTTTCTGCTGAAAGACCAGCTGTTAACCTTATGGGGATTCCCTTGTATGTTATCTGTTGTTTTTCTCTTGCTGCTTTTAATATTCTTTTCTTTGTATATAATTTTTGATTGTTTGATTAATACGTGTCTTGATGTGCTTCTCCTTGGATTTATCCTGTATGAGACTCTGTGCTTCCTGGACTTGATTGACTATTTCCTTTCCCATATTAGGGAAGTTTTCAACTATAATCTCTTCAAATATTTTCTGAGTCCATTACTTTTTCTCTTCTTCTTCTGGGACCCTTATAATTCAAATGTTGGTGTGTTTCATGTTGTCCCAGAGGTCTCTGATACTGTCCTCAATTCTTTTCATTCTTTTTTCTTTATTCTGCTGTGTGGTAGTTATTTCCACTATTTTATCTTCCAGGTCACTTATCCGTTCTTCTGCCTCAGTTATTCTGCTATTGACTCCTTCTGCAGAATTTTTAATTTCATTTATTGTGTTGTGCATCATTGTTTGTTTTCTCTTTACCTCTTCTAGTTCCTTGTTAAACGTTTCTTGTATTTTCTCCATTCTATTTCCAAGATTTTGGATCATCTTTGCTATCATTACTCTGAATTCTTTTTCAGGTAGACTGCCTATTTCCTCTTCATTTGTTTGGTCTGGTGGGTGTTTACCTTGCTCCTTCATCTGCTGTGTGTTTCTCTGTCTTCTCATTTTGCTTAACTTACTGTGTTTGGGATCTCCTTTGTGCAGGCTACAGGTTCATAGTTCCCGTTGTTTTTGGTGTCTGCCCACAGTGGCTAAGGTTGGTTCCATGGATTGTGCAGGCTTCCTGGTGGAGGGGACTGGTGCCTCTGTTCTGGTGGATGAGGCTGGATCTTGTCTTTTTTACTAGCCTTTAAAATAGCTCAGGACCATAAAACTCTTAGCATAAAACAGGTCAAATTTTTATGGCGTTGGATTTAGAATGATTTCTTGGGTTATGACACCAAAGGCACAGACAACAAAGGTAAAAATAGATATATTGGACTATATCAAAATTTAAAACGTCTGCACATTAAAGGACACAATCCACAGAGTGAAAAGCCAACCCAACAGGAGAAAACAATTGCAAATCTTGTATCAGATAAGGGTTTAATATAAGAATATATGGAGAACTAATAAATCTCAACCTCAAAAAAACCAACAGCTCAATTAAAAAATGAGCAAAGGACTTGAACAGACATTCCCTCAAAAAATATAACATAGAATGAAATCTTGCCATTTGCTACAGCATGGATGCACCTTGAGAATATTATGCTACATGAAATAAGTCAGGCAGAGAAAGATGAATACTGTATGTTCTCTGTTATATGTGGACTCTAAAAACTCAAACAAACAAACAAACAAAAGAAAACAAAACTCATAGATACAGAAAACAGAATGATGGTTGCCGGGGGAGGGGGATGAAAGGGTGGAGGAAATGAAGAGGGTCAAGAGGTATAAACGTCCTCCAGTTATAAAATAAGTAAGTCATTTCAATGTGATGTAAAAAAAGGGAAAAAAAGAATTCACAGTAAATAAAAGATAAAAGAATATATTAAAAAATGAAGATACACAAATGGCCAAAAAGCACATGAAAATATGCTCACCATCACTAATCATTAGGGAAATGCAAATCAAATCCACAATGAGACACCACTTCACATGCATTAGGATGACTACTATAAAAATAAATAACAAGTATTAGCAAAGATGTGGAGAAATTGAAACTGTTGGTGGGAGTGTCAGATGGTACAGATGCTGTGGAAAACAGTGTGGTGGTTCCTTAAAACATTAAAATAGAATTACCATATGATCTAGCAATTTCACTTCTGAGTATATCCCCAAAGGAACTGAAAGCAGGAACAAAGAGATATTTGTACAGCCAAAAATCACAGCAGCAATATTTCCAGTAGCCAAAAGGTAGAAGAAACTCAAATGCCCACTGATGGATAGATGGATAAGCAAAATGTGGTGTATACATACAATGGAATTCAGTCTTAGAAGAAATTCTGACATATGCTACAACATGGAGGGAACTTGAAAACATTACACTAATTGAAATAAACCAGTTACAAAAAGACAAATACTGCGTGAATCCACTTATATGAGGTGGAGTAGTCAAATTCCTAAAGACAGAAAGTAGAATGGTGGTTTCCAGGGGCTGGAGAAGGGAGAAATGGGGAGTTATTGTTGAGCGGGTACAGAATTTCAGTTTTTCAAGGTAAAAAAGTTCTGTGGATGGATGGTGGTGATGGTAGCACAACAATGTGAATGCACTTAATACCACTGAACTGTACACTTTAAAAGATGTTAAGTTTTATGTTATGTGTATTTTAACCACAATTAGAAGTATAAATATGTGAGTGAATGAATGAATGAATGAAAGCAGCCCAGAGTTTTCTATATTTTCTTAAAGGCCACAGTCCTGCAAACTCCAAGAAGACCCAAATGTGTTCCCAAGGGGTGGGTGGAGGGTTGGTCCCTCCCGCCCCCCGGTGGAGCTGTAAGTTGTTTTTTAGGCAGGTGTGGGGTCTGCTGTACCTAACACCCTTTTGCTCCAGGCCTTGGAAGGCAGCACAGGGTGAGGGACAAACAAGAAGAGTGTCCCCACACTCCCAGCAGCACACAAAGCACTTACACTCACTCATCAGATTCATTTTGCAGAATGCTGCTCAGGGAACAATTTTATAGATAAAGAAGAAGAGGCTCAGAGAGGTTGAGTCACTTGCCCAGGGTCACACAACTAGTAAGCCATAGAGCAAGGCCTCAAACCCACGTATGTTTTCCAAAGCCTGTACTCTTTCCTCAACCTCTCAGCAGCCTGGCCCAGAGCCTGAGTGATGCTACCAGCCCCCTCAGAAATGCTCTCAGTATCATTTCTTCTCCCAGGTCTTCATCCTCCTCTTATAGAAAATGAAAGGTCCAGGGCTAAGATGTCTGTGAATGTCACCCATTCAGTCCTTCAGCAGGTATCAGTGAGAACATTCTGGGCTCCAGGCACTGCCCTGGCCTGTGGATGCGGCAGGGACAAGATGGACAAGGCCTCTGGCTTCACAGAGCTCACAGACAATAAACACGTAAGCAAATAGGATACTCCCAGAGTAAAAAAAAGTGCCCCAAAAGACAAGCCCAAGGGTTTCTGGGAAAGGCTGCTTTTAAGGGCAGCCAGAGAAATCAGGTCTCCCAGAAAAAGTGACGTTCCAGCTGAGAATTAGAAAGGAGCCAGACATTAAAGGAACAGCAGAGAACATTCCAGGCAGAAATAACAGCAAAAGTGATGGGAATAAACTTGGTTTCTCAGAAAAACAGCCAGGAGGCCAGCGTGGCTGGAGGGTGGTGAGCGAGGGGTTGGGAAGGCAGGAGGAAGGTGCTGAGGGCAGGAAGCCAGGGAGCAGGGTTTGGATTTTGTTCCAACTGAGGAGTAATATCTTGGAGGAAGTTACAAGAAGAAGGACGCCTCGTGGCCCCAAATGTGCTGTGTAAACTGTAGTGTGCTGTACACCTGTGAGATGTGACACCTTTGCCCTTCTGGGGTCACCTTTTGTGTCAAGTGAAGAATTCATCTCCCAGGAGCTCTGTTTTCTCTCTTTAGGCCTGTCTTAATACTCTGGGCAAACAGACACACCTAGGAGCTAAGTAAGCAATAAGTTGTTCTTCTCATTTCCTTCCCTGTTTTCCTCTCCGGGCTCTGATAGGCTCTGGCCCTGCATTCTGACCTTTCCCAGGAACTCCCTATCTGAGCCTTCAACAGGCAGGCAAGGGTGACCTTCACCACTTGGGCAGTGGAGCCAGGGGTGAGCACCACCCTGGGCGGGCCCTGAAGGAGAAAAGGCTTAGAAGGAAGAGGGCCATGAGAAAGCTCCAGAAAAGGGGAAAATTAATGCTGGGTGGAACCTTGGAAAGCAGGTGGGGAAACTGAGGTCTGGAGAGAAAAAGCGACTGATCTAAGGTCACATAGCAAGTCAACCCCAGTGTGAGGCTTTTTCACCACGCCCAGTAATCTGAGTGGTCCTGGTGCATAATAATAATAATATTAATAACATAACAACAACAATAATATAGCTAATAATCATCAGGCTTTCACTCTGGGCCAGACACTGTCCTAAGGCGTCTGCATGTTTAACTGTTTTGCTTCTCACAGCAACCGTATGAGGTAAGAGCTATTAGAGCCCCAATTTCTAGAGGAGGACATAGGCAAAGAGATTTAGCTACTGGTTAGGGTTCACACTCACATCTGTTGCCTCCAGAATCCCACTCTCTTTTTTTTTTTTAATTAAAGTATAGGTGTTTTACAATGTTGTGTTAGTTTCAGGTGTACAGCAAAGTGATTTGGTTACATATATCTATTCATAGATCTATTCTTTTTCAGATTCTTTTCCATTATAGGTTATTTTAAGATATCAAATGTAGTTTCCTGTGCTATATAGTAGGTCCTTGCCATTTATCTATTTTATATATCTGTTGTGTCTGTTAATCCCAAACTCCTAATGTATCCCTCCCCCCACTTTCCCCTTTGGTAACTGTAAGTTTGTTTTCTATGTTTATGAGTCTATTTCTGTTTTGTAAGTTCATTTGTATCATTTTTTTAGATTCCAAATATAAGTGATATCATATGATATTTGTCTTTCTCTGTCTGACTTATTTTACTTAGCATGATAATCTTTAGGTCCATCCATGTTACTGCAGTTGGCAAAATTTCGTTATTTTTTATGGCTTAGTAGTATTCCATTGAGTGTATATGTGTGTGTGTGTGTGTGTGTGTGTGTGTGTGTGTATCTCACATCATCTTTATCCATTCATCTGTTGTTAGATACTTAGGTTTCTCCCATATCTTGGTTATTGTAAATAGTGATACTATGAACATTGGGGTTTATGTGTCTTTTCGAATAAGAATTTTTGTCTTTTCCAAATATATGCCTAGGAGTGGGATTGCTGGATCATATGGTAACTCTATTTTTAGTTTTTTAAGGGACCTCCATAGTGTTCTCCATAGTAACTGAACCAATTTACATTCCCACCAACAGTGTAGGAGCAGGGCCCCGCTCTTAACAACTGCACCACCAAACGGAGGCTCAGAGTGGGGAAATCCCTTGCCCAGGGTCACTCTAGCTCACTCACACTCACACTGTAGTCACTGCCAGACACTGTCCTCTAAAGACTATGTCATGCGCATCTTTATAGTGATGGTACCAAGCACAGAAAAGGCTTGGCACAGAAAACACTGGTTGAATTGAAACTAATTGTGGTAACAAGTGTTGCTTAAATGTTGCAGATTCATTTTGTACATGCAGGGGGAAGAGAAGGAGATTGCAGGAAGGAAGCAGATCGAACACCCCAGCTGGTGACTGTTGTAGTAGAAAGCACATGGGCTTTCTGTGAAGTCAGAGACTGCTCATTGCAAGTCTGTGGCATCTTCAGCAAGTCATTTTGACACACTGAGCCTCGGTTTCCTTACCTAGAAAAGTTAGCATAAAATCCTGAGCCTCACAGGACATGGATTCTCAACTGATGGACATAAAGCAGGAGTTGGCCAATTTTTTCTGCAAAGGGCCAGGTAATAAATGTTCTCAGCTTTGTGGGCTGTACAGTCTCTGTCACAGCTTCTCAACTGCTTTGGTAGCAGCCATAGGCAACACGTATTTACAAAAACAGGCAGCAGGCTGATTGGCCCACGGGCCATGGTTTGCTGATACAAAGTGCCTAGCCAAGGCTGAGCACATACAGAGCTGTGTGTGACTTTCATGGGCCCAAGGAACTTTTTTTTTTTTTTTTTTTTTTTGCGGTACGCAGGCTTCTCACTGCTGTGGCCTCTCCCATTGCGGAGCACAGGCTCCGGACACGCAGGCTCAGTGGCCACGGCTCACGGGCCCAGCCGCTCCGCGGCACGTGGGATCTTCCTGGACTGGGGCACGAACCCGTGTCCCCTGCATCGGCAGGCAGACTGTCAACCACTGCGCCACCAGGGAAGCCCGGGCCCAAGGAACTTTTGCCTTTGTGGGTCTCTTCCACTATAATAGAAATTTCTGTTTTTTAATGCAAATTTTTTTCTTATGATTTTAAAATAAACTATTTTTAGAGACACTAAAAGTATTGTGGGCCATAGACTCTGTGCCTCTGTGCCTGATGGATGGGTCAGCACTTGGCAGACAGCAGACACTCAATAAATGAGATTCCCCTTCCCACCCCCTTTCCTTTGCTGAGTGGGACTGTGTCTGCGTTGTCTTGAGGTTCAGTAAGAAGGTAGAAGAGAGTGGGTGGCTTAAACCACCCAAATTTATTTCCTCATGGTTCTGGAGGCTTGATCCAAGATCAAGGAACTAGCATGGTCAGGTTCTGGTGAGACCTTTCTTCCTGGCTTGCAAACAGCCACTACCTCACTGTGTGCTCACACGACATTTTTTGTGCAATAGAGAAAGGGTGTGGGGGAGAGAGAGAGGAGAAGCTCTCTGATGTCTCTTCTTACGAGGAAACTAATTTTATCAGATCAGGGCCCCTCCTTTATGACCTCATTTAACCTTCATTACTTCCTTAGAGTTCCCATCTCCAAATACAGCCACACTGGGGGCTATGGCTTCAACATATGAATTTGGGGTGGTGGGGAAGCACAAACATTTAGTCCATCACAGCCTGGAATTAGACAAGGGGGCAGGACAGCTGCTACTTGGAGGTAACTATGAACTCAGGCTTTGCAGTGAGGCCAAGTGGGCGTTAGATCCTGGTGGACCCTCCCTGGCATTTATCAGAGAAATAATTTTACTTTTCCTGCCCCCAGGTTCTTCATCTATGAAATAGGGATAATTAAAATTTCTATGTCTTCGGCTGCCATGGGAGGTATGGCGAGCATTCAGCAGAGGCTCCCACATGGTAAGCACACAATCAATGTTAGTAATAGTGCGCCAAGTGCGGACCCGTCCATCAGGCACATGGGCACAGCACGTAGGGCCCACAATACTTTTAGTGTCCCATGAAAATCATTTAATTTATTTTAAAATCATGATAAAAAATTTTCGTATTAAAAAAAAGACATTTCTAGGATCCACAAAATTCCGTGATGGTAGAACAGACCCACAAGGCACAAGTTCCTAGGGACCATGAAAGTCATACACAGCGCTGTGTGTGCCTGGCCCTGGCTAGGCGCTTTTCATCAGAAGTCAGCAAACCATGGTCCACAGGCCAAATCAGCATCCTGCCTGGTTTTGTAAATACATATTGTCTATTGCTACTTGTGCACTACAAAAGCAGTTGAGAAGCTGTGACAGAGACTCTATGGCTCACAAAGCTGAGAACATCTATTACCTGCAAATTTTTTTGGCAGAAAAAATTGGCCAACTCCCACTTTACATCCATCAGTTGAGTTAATCCATGCCCTGTGTTGGTGATGATGTCGTTGATGGTGATGGTAATGGTGATAGTGAAGATGAGGGATAAGAATGATGATGAGGTGGTAATGATAACGTGATGATGTTGATGATGATAATTGTGAGGATCATCTCATTAGAAAAACAAAAACAAAGAGTGATTGGTTGGTCCCAGTGGCTGGGCTTTTTCAGCATAAGTCTTTTCCATCTCCAAGGCAAGGAAGACCCACCAAAAGGAGTGGATGCTGGCATCTCTGGGTGGGTAGTCTGACACACTGAATCCCTTTTTCTGGGCTTCTTGCACACAGCCTTTCTGTTCAAACCCTTCCTCCAGTTGAACTAATACTCGTGGCCCCATTTATATGCTGACACCAATTCTCTGAGGCCAGCTGGATACCCTGGAGCTAGCATCATACCCCATAAAAGTCTAAGAGCTCCTCCACGAGACTGTCTCCATTTGAGATGCCAGCCACCAGTCTCAGGAGCCACCCACACTTCTGACCGGCTGACTATAAATTTCCAGGTTCCCATGGCTCCCACAGACTTGATAATTCTTTAGAATGATTCACAGAACTCACTGAAAGTGCTATACTTATGATTACAGTTTTATTTTAAAAGATACAGATCGGCACCAGCCAGAAGAGACACATAGGATGAGGTCTGAAGAGAGGGATACAGAGCTTCTTTGCACTCTGTTTGTGGAATTAAGACACATCACCCTCCTGGCACATCAATGTGTTCACCAACCAGGAAGCTCCACCATGCCACGGTATCAGAGTTTTTAGGTAGGCATGATGGAGTAAATCACCGGTCACATAACTGAACTCAGTTTCCAACCCCTCCCCTCCCTGGAAGTCAAGCTGGCCCAAAGTTCCAACCTTCTAATCACAGGGTTGGTCTTTCCAGTGACCAGCCCCATCCTGAAGCCATCTAGGGCTCCACCGTGGGTCTCCTCACTAGCACAACTAAGACACTCCTATCACTCAGGAAATTCTAAAGGTTTTTAGAGCTCCATGCCAGGATGAAAACCAGATATATTCTTTATTATACAACATCTCCCTTGGGAAGCCCCCTTTCTCTCCCTCTCCAAAGCTTTGATTGAATTCCCAGTCTCTGCACTTATTGTTCTCAACCTGGGAGACATCTTGCCCCTGGAAATGACCTCTGCAGGGGCTGAGCTCATCTTTCAACCATATATGGACTCATTCTGCTCACCTTTAGGTACCCACAGACCTTCCCTAAATCTCCTTCTGACCTGGATCTTGAACTTCAGGCCTGAACCCGACTTCCTCAGCTGAGACTGGGAACCCTCACCTGCCTATATCATCTCCTAGATCTGCCCAGATTCCCCATCTCACCCAACCACTGCCCAAGAACTCTTGCTGTACTTTCATAGCTCATCCCTACCTCAGACCCTGAGTTTGCCTAGCCTTCAAGAGGAGCCTAGAATTCTGGCTTGAAATGAGTCCTAAAAAGACTTACCTCCATTTGCCAGCAGTACATTCCCAGCTTTGCCATTCCTCAGTTGGGTGACCTTGACCAAGTCACTTCAAGTCCAGAAGGTTACCTTTCCTCATCTGGAAAAGAGAAAAATAATTCTCCGTTGGTCAGGATTTGGCTAGGATTTGCTGCAGTAACAAATGCATCCTCACATAACAGAGGTTCTTCCTCACTCATGCCCTCACTCACAGCACTGTTCTGTCCTATAACTACATCATCTAGAGCACGTGGTCTCCAGGGTCACCAGGGCAGAGGGGATAGAAGGGGTGGAGGAGGTACACTGGCTCTCAGTTGTCTTGGCCCAGAAGCGACCGGCATCACTTCCATTCACAAGCTACTGGCCCACAGTCTTTACATGGCTCCCACATACCTGCAAGGATTGCTGGGGGCTGTCTATGTGCTGTTTGGCAAGAGCCCAAATCTCTCCACAGGCTCTTTGACTCACTGAAAGGTGGGGAAAATCAAGAAAGCTCATGTATGTGAAAACTCCAGCCGCGGAGCAGGTGATGGCTAATCAGTTTCCGGATTCCACCAAGGGCCTCTGTGTGGCTTGGTGAGCCCTTTGGTTTTGATAAGCGAGGTGGGTCCCATTTGTGCTGTTTCACAGTGCAGCCTCCTTGCTTACTGGCTGCCAGGATAGGACAGGTCCTGGTGGTCTGGCCGCTGGGGCTGTTCATTGTAGGCTGAGATAAGCCCTGCAGTTACTTCTCCCAACTGCCCACGCCCAACCCCACCCCGGGATCAGAGATCCTAATTTCCCAGCCCTCAAGTCAAAGCCAGAGACAGAGCTTAGCTCAAATGTCTCTGACTTTTACCTTGGCAGTCAATGGTCCAGAACAATCTTCCAGTGCTGTCTCTTTCTATTTTCTGGCAAAGTTTAGTCCGTGTATCTGTAACCAAGTTGGTTAGCAGAATGGAGTGGGAGACGTGGATTCAAGATAACGATGACAGCAAAAATTGCAGCAGACATACTGTCTCAGTGAAATCTCTCAACATCGCTGGGAAGGAGATCCTATTGTTATCCCCAAGTGGAAAAATGGAGACCTGTCCCTGTGTCCCTGTGTCACAATACACCCAGGTCTATTGGATTCCATGGCCTAAGATATGGACCGCCCAGCTCCCCGCCTGGGATCAAACAGATTTTGCTCATGACCAGCGGTAGGCATATCTCCCAAACACAAACGATCCCCAACTCCTAGGGTGTGTGAGGATTAAATTAATTCATCTTTCAGCACGTGTTTCCTAAGTGTATGCCATGTCCGAGGACCTGGCTAGGTTCTGGGGTTAAGGAGATGAATCAGACATGGCGTCTTTAAGGAGCTCGTGGGCCAGGGTATCATTACTTCCCAAACAGTATGAAAGAGGCCATGGAAGAATAAGAGGGAGGAATCTGGAAGCTGGAGACAGGGCAAGAAAAGCTCAAGAAAGGGCTGAGCCCTGATGAATAGATAGGAGTCAGGAAGCTAAAAAAGGAGGGTATTGCAGGCAGAAAATGATATGTGCAAAGACATAGAGGCATGAAAGGCCATCGTCCGGGAACTGCAAAGGGCTCTGTATTGTTGGAACATAAAATCGAGGACGGGGACAGGGTGAGGATACTGTTAGGAGATGTGGGTGGAAAGGTAGCTGGGGCCAGATCATTCCTTCATTCCTTCATTTGTTCCTCCATTTAAGGGCTATCCACTGAGCACCAAAAGACTCCAGGCGCTGTGCGAGACGCTACAGGTGCAACAGCGACCAAGAGGCAGAGCTTAAAGTGGGCAGGAGGGAGACAGGCAAGAAACCAGTGGATGAATAAATGAGAAAGTTTCAGAGAGATGCGAGTAAGGGCAAGGGCCTTGACTGCCAGGCCAAGGGATCGGGGTGGTGGGAGCCCTGAAAGTGTTGTGGGCAGAGGAGAGACGAGGTTAGATCTGTATTTTAGAAGCCCACTCCATGTAGGAGGGGTGGCTGGTGCACAGGCTAGGCAGGTACCCTCAGCACAGGGCTGGGCACACAGTGGGTGCTCAGATAATGGCAGGGATCCGGCTCTCAGCTGTGGTATGCTTCCTGACCTGGGGCCTGTACTCTCCCCTTGCCCGGCCTCTGTGTCCCCAGGGACATCTGCTAGAGGCCTCCTAATCATTCAGCTGGCTCTGCGCCCAGCAAGGACTGGAGGGAAGGGACATCTTGGGAAGCATCGAAGCTCCAGCTTTGACATGTGGAGGAGGAGACAGGCCGAGTCCCTTGTGCTCTGCTGCTGACCACCCAGCCGGCTTTCTCCAGGGCCTCTTCCATCCCCTGAATGGATGGTGGATAGAGATCTGGAAGTCAAGAGTCTTGAGCATGACCCCTGTGTCCACCCCTTGACTTGCCGTATGCCCGAGACAGCCTGCTCGCCCACTCCGTGCCTCTGTTTCCTTCTTGGCAAAACAGGGACAATAATCCAGGCTCCCACCTCCCAGGACTCTGACGGGAGCAAGAGAGACGAGCCATTTGCTCCTCAAGCAGCAGGTTCTTACTGAGCGTTTCCTGGGGGCTCGCCACGTCGTCCGGGAGGGGAAGGATTGTGCGGCCGACAGAAGAAGAGAAAGAAGTTCCTCGTCTTTATTGAGCACTGCCCAGGACCCAGGCTCTGCTCTAATAAGATTACACGGATTTGCTTCATTTAATTTTCAGAGCAACCCAGTGAGATGGGTCCGCCCCTCACCCCCTTTCTCAGACTAGGAAAATAAGGCAGAAAGAAGCTGCAAAACTTGCCCATGGGATGGACCCCAAAGAGTAGCAAACTGGGATGTGAACTTGGTCTGTGTCCAGAGCCCGTCCTCCCAACCCACTAGTCCGCACTGCCTCGCTGCCGACATGGGGCTCACAGCTCAGGTGAGGCTTGAAACTACTCAGAAATCGAAGGTAGAGTCACACACTGAAGAGTTCTGTGGTATAACGTTACGGGACAGGAGGCAGAGACGGGAGGAGCCGGTGGAAGCGAAACCTGAAGGACGTGGGTGCCTGGGGAAGGGTTTCTGAGCAGGGCAGCAGGGGCGAGGATTTGACGGCAGTGGGGGGTGTCCTCAGAGCTCAGCAGGGGTGTAGCCCTGGCAGGTCTCGTGGGGAATTTGCACTTTCCTCCAGGAACGATGAGATTCACTGGAGGGATGTAAGCTGATTGTGTTGTGTTTTGTTTTGTTTTATTTTGTTTGCGGTACGTGGGGCTCTCACTGCTGTGGCCTCTCCCATTGCGGAGCACAGGCTCTGGACGCGCAGGCTCAGTGGCCATGGCTCACTGGCCCAGCCGCTCCGCGGCATGTGGGATCTTCCCGGACTGGGGCACGCACCCGTGTCCCCTGCATCGGCAGGCAGACTCTCAACCACTGCGCCACCAGGGAAGCCCACTGATTGTGTTTTGAAAAGAGTCCCCTGGACTTGAGGGACCACAATAGGACATGGGAAGACCAGTCATAGGACACTGCAGTGACCCCAGTGATGGGAGGTTGGCCTTGGGGGAGGAGAGAAGGCAGCTTTGGGAGGTAGAATTCACAGGAGTGGATAGTTGAGAGAGGATGACGCTGGGAAACATGAATCGTGGAGAAGCTACAGGTCCCAGAGAGCATCTCTCGACAGGCTGGTTCTCTAGGGAAACGAAGGTTTAGTAAGAGTCATTATGACACACCCAACTAGAGAAGGCTCAGACAGACTTAGTCAGACCTGGAAACCCTGCCGACCAGCCAGCCATGTGACGTATGGCAAACCACTTCACCTTCCTGACGCTCATTTTCCGTCTCTCAAAAACAGAGATGTAAACACCCACCTCACAGAATTGTGGGGGTAATGAAGGTCATAGCTCCTGCCACTTGGGTTTAAAATCACTGCATATCCTTAGCTATACAGTTTACTGAGCACGGACTATGTGTGTTATATACATGATCTTGGTAATCCTCCCGACATCTCAGTGAGGTAGTCAGAGTTATTCCCTTCATTGCTCAGTAAGGAAACAGAGGCTCAGAGAGGCGAAGTGGTTTGCCCAAGGTCATGCAGTGGCTAAAAGAAGAGGTAGATTTTAAGCAGAGAAAGTTCTTGTTTCAAAGCCTGTGCGTTTCATCACCACACTAGCCAGCAAGGGATGCGTTTGGGGGCGAGAAGCAGAAAGTGCTTCTACAGTGGGGGTTTATTACTTTCACATTTCAAGAAATCTGATCATAAATGATTCCAAGGTAGAGGTAGTAGCTCAACCGTGTCATCAAGGACCCACATGCTTCCTAATTTCCCAATCTATCCCTATCATTCTATTAGCAGTATCTTTCCTCATGCTAACAGTACAACTGCCACGGTTCCAAGCATCACGAATGTATCCTAAGAAGGAAGGAAGGGAGATGGCATAAAGAGCTTATCCCCTCTTATTAAGCAGGAAAAAAGAGTTCCCCAGAAACTGCCAGTAGACTTTCCTGTATGTCTCATTGGCCAGAAATAGATCACATAAACAATCCTAAAACAATCAGTGGCAGAAGAGAGTAGAGATGACATGATGTGGCAGCTTTCAAGGATATCTGCATATTTTTGTCACTCTTCTCATCAAGAGGTGGGGTCCCCTTAAATTTGAGCCAACCCTAGGAACTTCTTGACCAATAAAATGTGGCATAAATGACACCATGTGACTTCAGAGGCTAGGTCATAAAAGGAGATTCATTTTCTACCCAGTTCACTGGAGCACATGTGCTGGAATCCTTAGCTGTCATATCAGTCTTATCTTGAGGCTGCCATATTGTGAGGAGGCCCAATTAGCCATCACAGAGATTCCACATGGAGAGGGCCTATGTGAAGAGAGAGAGATGCCTGGCCAGCCCCAAGTGCTCCAGCCACATGTGACTGCAACTTCCAGAACAAGCCGGCCGAGGCTTTCCTAAATTCCTGAACCCACAGAAACCATGAGAGATATAAGATGATTTGTTGTTTCAAACTCGTAATGTTTGGGGTAACTTGTTACACAGGAGTAGATTACCAGATCACATGATCAGCTTAGACAAACCATGCTTCATCCTGTGGAGTTAGACATGCTCGTGAGAGAGATACAGAAGGAATTCAGAGCCAGGCAGTCTCTTCTGAAGTTGGGGAGGTGGGAGATGGGTGAGGAGGGGCTTTGCAGTAGCAGCATCAGTGCAAAGCATGGCAGCTCTCCTGCCCACCTCTCTTCCTGTTCTCTCTCTCACTGCTTTCCCACTACGTGGCCTTCTTTCTTCCGGGAACTCCTCATGCTCATTCCTGCCCCAGGACATTTGCACTTGCTCTTCATGTTTGGGGAACACGAAATCCACATTTAAGGAATATAGAAATAAACGAGAGATAAGCAGACACTCGAGTTGCCCTCCCAGTGGGCAATGGTCTTCCTGTCCACCCTCGAGTGCTTCAGTTCAGGACCATGGCCAGGGCTCCTGCACAGGTGGCAGACCTACCTGGAGCCCACAACAACTGCCATGAGTATGCTGGGCACAGCGTGAGGGGTTTTACAAACCTCCACTTGCTTCATCCTCACAACAATCCTGTGAGGTGGGTGTCAACATCCCATTGTACAGATGAGAAGAGGGAGGCCCAGGGAGATCGATGAACGGTTTGCCCACTACTGCACTGCTTCCAAAGAGAGGTGGGCCAACACCAGGCCCACACTGTTCCTTCTGCAGGGCTTATCAGAAATAGGGGGGATCCTAGAACTACAGGTCCCAGAGTCACAAAGAGAGACCCCTACCGGCCTCGGCTTGAATATTCACAATGACAAGGAATTCAGCCCATGACATTGTCAAAAGTTCTCACCTGTCAGGTTTGGGGAAGAGCGGAAGAATACGGGTCCAGGAAGGAGATCCTAGCAAAAGGCTGAAAGGCCTTGGAGTGGCTCTAATGGGAGATGGAACAGATTTGATTTGAGCTTTGGGGACCTCTCCAGGGATGAGAGGAAAGGCTGCAGCGAAGCCAGGGGACCTGGAGGCCGGGGAGAGCAAGGCGGACGTGCTGTCATCACAGACACTGGCTGTGGATTGCCACTGGGAGATGACGGGCCATTTGCTCATCAGGGACAGCACAGACAGCAACTGGACTGGGGTGGTGGTGGTGTATTCTTGCTGTACCGGGCCCCCTAAGACTGCCTTTTGCATGTATCCCAGAGGGAGTGCCGTTGTGTGGCTGGTGCCCTCCTGCTGCAGATAAGATTAGTGGGTAAGGTCACAGGGAGGCCTGTTGCCTGTTAGTCTGGGGCCCTGGCAGCCACATCACTCATTAGCTGGTTATTAGAGGCCTCCATAAACTGTGCCCTTCTGCAGAACAACCTGTGCCCAGCAGTTTCCCACCAGGCGCCCAAACAGCGCCCTCCTCCCACCCCGCCAATCGATGTCCCTTGCAGAAATCTTGGCTCTGCTAGGTTCCTAGCCAAGGGCTTGAACAACTTTCTCCCCACATGGATTGGAGGATAGCAGATCATTCGAGCCTGCTGTCACTGAATCAGAGGGGTTTCATTATTGCCCCTCAGGTAGCCTAATGCATCAGCAATGTCTGGCTCTGCCCTCCCTGAACCTGGGTTCAAATCCTGCTATGAGCTTTAGTGGGTCCCTCTGTCAATCAGAGAAAGCGTTGTTGTGAGGATGTGAAGGTAAGAACTCAAGAGGTGATCCTCTTCCCATGTCGTCCTTCTGTTGACTCTTACTGTCCAAAAGAAAGATAATAAGTTTTTTGAAAGAGGCAAAACCCCATCCTGGCTGTAAGTCCTTCTAATCTAAATTTCACAGGCGGAGCGATGATTGTGTGTCCATCCATAGAATGATGGGAATGCCACCAGGCCATCTGGATTCTTCTTTTATCATTCAGCAAACCGTTGCTGGGTGTCCATTCTATGTGCTGAGAGCTGGACATACAAGATGAAGATTTATGACCCGTGCCAACAGAGGGGCATCCATGTGAATAAACTATTCCAGTCGACCCGATCATTGCTGTGAACAACGTGTGGGCATTTTCAGTGGGAACACTGGAGAGGGAGTCCTGCCTGATACTGCCTTTGAACAAAAGTTGAAAACTCATGTTTCCTTAATTCCAAGGAGTTTAGAGTTTAGAACAGAGGAAAACACATTAATAAAAATATCAATACTGGGCTTCCCTGGTGGCCCAGTGGTTAAGAATCCACCTGCCAATGCAGGGGACACGGATTCGAGCCCTGGTCCGGGAAGATCCCACATCCCGCAGAGCGACTACTCCAGTGCGCCGCAGCTATGGAGCCTGTGCTCTAGAGCCCGTGAGCCACAACTACCGAAGCCCACGTGCCACAACTACTGAAGCCCATGTGCCACAACTACTGAGCCCACGTGCCACAACTACTGAAGCCCATGTGCCTAGAGCCTGTGCTCCACAACGAGAAGCCACCGCAATGAGAAGCTGGCGCACTGCAACGAAGAGTAGCCCCCGCTCGCCGCAAGAGAAAGCCCACGTGCAGCAACGAAGACCCAATGCAGCTAAAAATATAATTAATTAATTTTTAAAAAATCAATACAACCAGGTGATGGCATTCACAGATGTGTGGGCCATTTTCAGCGGGAGAACTGGAGAAGGGGCAGCTAATTCTGCCCGGGGAGATAAACCAGGCTTCCAGGACAGATAGTAAGTGAAATTTGGGAGACCACAGGGACTCTACGTCTTCTGAACATCCACAGCCTCCCTCCCCACCACCCGGGGTGTCCTGCCCCTGGGAACTCCCCACCTCACTCAGCTCTGCTCACATGTGACACCGTCCCCACGTCTGCTCCTGGGGGACCATCAGTGCTGGGCCCTCCCACCATTCCCCAAGGTGTCCACTGGCATGAAGCCGGCCTCAGGCTTCAAGGAAGGTGGGGCCAGTCAGGTGCTTGGCCCTTGGGGGTTTTTGAAAAATGTGCTTTTTCGGTTTTCTCTCTGTCTGCTTCTGGAAGCTGCTAACTCATGTTCTCCACCCCCTTCAGATTTCACAAACACACCAAACATTGACTTACCCTCCCCCTAAAAGTGAGTTCATAGCCTGTATGGTTAACTCATGACACACTTTTTAGAGAAGAGAAAAAAAGCCTCAAAGCATTCAGATAAAAAAATGGCAGAGATGGAGCGAACTCCAAGTTCAGGGCTTCATCCAGCACAGCACGGCTGCCATGCGTCCTACCACAGGTCAATCAGAATCAGGTGACTGTGAACTGGTCTCCAGTGAAAGGCTAAAAGTAGTCACCATTTATTCAATAAACAGGTATGGAACTCTTCATATGTACCAGGCATTGCTCTACACACTGGCAATTCGTCAAGGAACGAGCCAGACAAACACGGACCTGGATTCCACTGAAAAAAAGAGCAAACAGTGAAATAAATGAGCAAAAACACGGGTAAATAGGTCCATTTCAGAGAGTGACATACACCGTGAAGAAAATAAAACAGGCTAATGGGATAGAGAGTGATGGGAAAGGAGAGCTAATATTCATTGAGACAGAGTGGTCAGGGGGAGCCTGAATAATGAGAGGTGTCCAGTCATATAAAGTAATCAGACCAAGAAAGCAGCAAGTACAAAGGCCCTGAGGTAGAATGAGCACAGTGTGTTCATGAAACAGCCAGTGTGGCTGGAGCAGAGTGAGGAAGAGGCCGAGTGCTATGAGGTGAAGAGTCAGAGAGGAAGGTGAGGCCCAGTCGTGTAGGGCCTTCTCATTTGGGAAAGAGGCCAGGACTGACCACACCAGAGAAAAGTCAGCTGAGTGCTTGTCACAGAACTTAGGTGGACTGTCCACTTGCTGGGCAGGAGAACAGGATGCAAGGCCTGAGGTCCCAGCTATCCACTTAGTGACGTCATGGGGTCTGCTTACTGGAGGCTGCCTGACCTTCTGACGCATCCTTTTCTACTATTATGCCTGGTACTATTTACCAGATTAAAGCCTCTCTCTTTTATTTTTCCACTATGCACGTGAACACCAGATTGACCTTAGAGGCCTTTGAGCTGTCCAAGAACTCAACTCTTTGAGTTGTCCAAGAACTCTGAAGTCTCTCTTAGTCCAAATGTGGAGTGCAGTCCTGCTTCTAAACATCATGGAGAGAAGAGGGAGTATTAAATCATCCACCAATGCTGCTTCTTCTGTTTTTCCACAAGGTGTCGCTGTTGAACACTGGTCTTTCACAGTCCTGTGGCCACATCTACCATAGCAGCTCACCCTGACTGCTCTGACCCTCCCTGTTGATGCCGCAGATGTGCCTCTGCTTGGCACCAAATTTCAGCTCCCCGGGGAACATCCTACTCTCAGCTCTTCTTTCTGAAGCACCATTCCAAGCTTCAGAAAGTAGTTGGGTCCAGAGGGGTTTTCAGCCATATGAGCTCTGCTCCTCCCATAAACCCAGACTTTCCTAGTTCCTTACTGATGAATTCTTCTCTGGGGATGACTAGCAGATTCAGATCAGGAACATCCCAATGAAATTTCCTAATTTTAAATATCAGAGACCAGGGCTTGGGGGCTCCAGTACCTTCCTTTTCAAAAGACCTTGATATAATTTGTTTTAGAAAAGAAATTCGTTTAAGCTCATCGTTGCAAATCTTCCCATTTTTATTCAGTAGAAGCCAGAATGTCTTATTTTTATGTGAAATTTCCAGGCCTTAAAAATACCACAAAGGCCTGTCAACTACAAAAAAAAAAAGCACTATTAATAAATCATTTATTTATTTCTGTCATACAAACACATTATACTTATATACGTGTGTGTGTGTGTGTGTGTGTACTTTTCCAAATTTAGAAATCCGTTTTTTTCTTTTATCAATGAGAAAGTAAAAAATGGCTCTGCTGTCAGCCAGACCCTGATGTTCCCATCTGAATATAGATGATACTCAGTGCTCGCAGAATACAAATTTAGTCCCAATGGTGTGGGGCTGAGACTGGGCCACGCTGCGTCTGTGTTTTGAACACGGCAGAGAACAAGCCATTCAGAGCCACAAAAATAACTGATTTGACGAATGTGAATGATTCCTGCCTTTTTACTGCCTCCTCCAAGATGAAGTGCTTTAAGATACCCAATGACCAAACTGCCCTTTCTCCCTGACCACGTCCAATCCAGCACATGCTTCCTTAATCCCACCTTAGAAGCATCCAAGGCCAAAGTCTCTAAGAAACCTTGGCAATCCACCCCCCGCCTTGTGGTTCCTCTGGGTGATACTCCTTGCTGCTGCAAGACAAACAAAGCTACCTGTTGATTACAGGTGTACTCCTGGTGGTCTTTGGACGGGGGCCTTTGACAACAGCCTATCCTCAGCACCTTTCCATACCAGTCATGTGGGCTAGCGACACCGTCTTTAACAGCTGCATCACAGTGCGCTGTTTGGATGGCAACATCTATGTTACTTCCGGGTTTTCAATCCTCCCCATCACATGTTCCTTTATCGTGGTACCTCACCACGCAGTGTAGCTATTTCGGTGCATGGTATTTACTTGTATTATTTATTTGCTTTATGGTAACTCTTTGCTTATTTTCTGTCTTCCCCACAGGACCGTAAGGTCTGTGAGGGAGGGCAGAGACCCCACCCTGCCCCCAACCAAAAGTCTGAGAAGTGCTCAGTGAATGGTGAACAGAATCCGACGAGTACTAGAAGACTGTTCATCACCAAAGGAAAGACAGCAAGAGGAAGAGTGCAAGTTGCAATCTGGAATGCTGGCCCCAGAAGGAAGTTGCAGCCCGTGCAGGAAGGGAATGAGCAGGCCTTGGCTGGCTGCTTGCAAGCTGAGACTTCTCAGGGTCTATGAATAGCCTTCATACAGGGGAGTTCAGCAGTGTCTGAGGTCCTGGGACCAGAATCAGTGCTCTACTAAGGACAGCCTTGTGGTCGGGGCCGGGGTGACCCCCACCGTTCACCCTGGAACTGAGCTTTTCCTCTGCATCCTTGTCAGCAACTCTGAAATAGATTGAGACAGACAGCGTTCTGTCTTTTAGCTCAGAGAATTGCAAAATGCCAATGGCCCCCACTGTCCTTGCTTGCCCAGCTATGTTATTAAACATTCTGGAAATCCAGAGAAACTCCCTGACTCTGCTAGGAAATAGAACTTAAGAGGAATGTCACTGACAGCTTAGTAGGTGTTGACCCCTATGTCGAGTTGAATCTGAGGACCCCCTGGGGAAGAAGTGTCCTCTGTGCTGAGTTTGGAAGGGAAGACCCTACACTTTGGAGCTGGGATGGGGTAGAATCAGACAGGGGAGCTCATACTTATGTTATGGGCAAGACATGAGCCGGAATGTGATTGAGGAAAAAGAGATTGTGAACCCCAAGCTAGAGGTTAGGAGACCAGTTGTGGGGCCTTGAGCCAGCTCCTGTTCCCCTCCACTTGCCATTCTAGAAAACAGGAGAGCGGGAATACATGGTCACCAAGGGCTCTCTCTGCTCTACGAATGGTCTGTGTTATGTGCTTTGGGACAAACCACATGTCCTTTCTGATCCTCAGTTTTTCTGCCTGTAGGGAGAAGAGGGAAAGAGAGACAGAAGGGAAGAAGTGCTGATTAGAGTCGTGTAGACTCTGGGCCAGACATCATGCTGGGCACTGGGGACGCGGAGATCCAAGACGCCCTCTGGGTCCTCAGGAAGCCCGTCATCCAGACAGTGGACAAGTAAACAGCTCATCATAATTCTTGAGGGGCAGTCAGAGGCGCTGATGGAAGGAGGCTTCTTCAAGGTGCGACAGCCGAACCTCAGAGAATGAGTAGGATTTTCTCCCCTTTCTCAGGGGAGAAAGGGAGAAGGACATGTAGGGGAGGAAGTGATGGCAGGGAGGCATGTTTTGTTTGGTGAGTACCTAGCAGGCAAGGACTTGTGTATGTATGTTAGATATTTGGAGCAAAAGTCACATAGTCCAGTGCCTGCGGGGGCCGGGGAGGTGATGTACATGAGTGAGATGGGCAGGTGTCTGAGACCAAAGGACGTGTGGGGACTTCAGTGAAGTAAAGAACTCATGCTCTGCAGAAAGAGAGAGACGTTACCTAGTTCCATCCAATGGCCCTTTGTAAGAATTAGCCCAATATCTGACATTTTAGGAGAAGACAAAAATCTGGATTTTTATGTGAAATCTTCTAATTTGTCAATATCAACTGCAATGTGCCAGACAGATGAAACAGGCTGGACACGACTCTTAGCTCCCCAGTTTGTAAACTCTGGGAAAGGTAGTCTCTGGAGTCCCTCCCAGCATTTCTTTTCTAAAAAGGCATGTAGCATAGTGATTGAGAGCATGGGCTGGGGAGCCAGTAAGATCTTAGTTCAAATCTTGGCACTGGCTCTTCCCAGCTAATTCACATAGTTTATGAATGTCACCACCTGGAGTCGTGCAGTGCACAGCCTGAGCAGCTGTTTATGGTTGCCTTGTTTGTAACTATAAGCAAGGCCCTTCTCCTCTCCAAGCCCCAATTTCCTCACTTGTAAATGAGGGATGATTATTTATGACAGTAAAATGAACTTATATAGGTTAAGTTAGCTCAATTTTGGGCAGATAATAAATACTCAAAATAGGACCTTTTTTACCCTAGTGTCTTTCTGAGGACTCCAGCTAAAACTACAGGCTCTCTGGGAAGAAGCATTCCTTTGTGCCGGAGAATTCTGGCTGAGGGCTGGTAGGGAAGTCCCCCTCTTTTTGGAGCTGGGCTGGAGTAGAATCAGGGGAGCTTATGCTTTTCCTGGCAAGACATGGCACAGGATTAGAATGTGGGAAAAGAGATTCTGAAAAACCCAGGCACCAGATTCAGGTTTTGAGATAATTTTTTAAGGAATTTATTGGGAGAATCAGTTTGGAATAGATTTGGAAGTCTTATTTTTTTTTTAAGCTTCCTGCACAATAAGGAAAAAGGAAGCACCCCTCCACTCCCCACCACCACCCTCACCCCCATCGAATGCCTGGCAAACACGAGGCCAGGGTCTTGGACAAAAAATGCAAATGGATTCATTGAAGGTTTGTTTACCAGAACCATTCTCAGAACCCTCCCTGCGCCCTCCCCGAACTCTCTCGCTGGCCAATTACCCCTCCTATCTCTTCCTTCCTGTCACCTGTTTATGGGTTTTTCAGTGTTTTTTTTTTTTTAAGCGTAGCACCATTTATTTATTTATTTACTTATTATTTATTTATTTAGGCTGCGTTGGGTCTTCGTTGCGGTGCGCAGGCTTCTCATTGCGGTGACTTCTCTTGTTGTGGAGCACAGGCTCTAGGCGTGCGGGCTTCAGTAGCTGCAGCACGCAGGCTCAGTAGTTGTGGCTTGTGGGCTCTAGAGCGCAGGCTCAGTAGCTGTGGCGCACGGGCTTAGCGGCTCCATGGCATGTGGGATCTTCCCGGACCAGGGTTCGAACCCATGTCCCCTGCATTGGCAGGCGGATTCTTAACCACTGCGCCACCAGGGAAGTCCCTTGTTTATGGGTTTACCTCTCTGGGTTTCAAACATATTGACACCAGGGAACTGGTCCTCATGTCTTTGCCTCTCCAACGTGCAGGACACGGTACACATTAGATGCTCATTAGAGTTATAGAGGGAGTGAAGGAAGGACTGAATAAATGTCTCAGCTCTTAAGGTGGCTGGAATGACAATGTTATCAGCTGAATTGTGTTCCCTCCAAAAAGTTGCTGTTAACCTCCAGTGCCTGTGAATGGGAACTTGTTTGGAAACAGGATTTTTGCAGATGATCAAGATGAAGTCACTAGGATGGCACGTAAGCCAAGGTGACTGTTGTCCCTATAAAAGGGGGGAATTGGGACACAGAAATGCATACAGAGGGAAGCAGACACAGGGAGATCACCATCTACAAGCTGAGGAATGTCTGAGGCCACCAGAGGCAAGGAGAATGTCATGAACAGATTCTCCTTCGCGGTGCTCAAGAGGAACCAGCCCTGCCGATGTCTTGATCTCCAACTTCTGGCTCCAAAACTGTGAGAAATAAATGTTTGTTATAGCAGCTGTCTTTGGTATTTTGTTACGGAAGCCCAGACCCAGCTGGTAAGTGATGGAGCTGGGACTCACACCGGGAATCCGGCCACCCATCCGGTCCAGAGATACAAGACAACTTCACAGCTGAGGGCTTGGGTCCAGGGCTCTCACTGGGACTAGGGAGCTGAAATGCTGATTTAAACACACACAGGGGACTGCAGGCCATCAGCTGATGCAGACAACCTGATTGCTCTTTTCATTTGCTGCCAGCTTGATACCTTGCCATCGGCTCACCCCTGAGTAAAGTCCTTGAGTAAGATCGTATCACATTTGGGTCCATTCCAACCCTAGTGCATTTCACAGTGCAGAGGCATTCATTGGAAGGCAGCTCCCCTGGGGTCCCTGATGTGGGAGTTGGGGGACAGTACAGTGTTGTGTCTGGGCTGGACTGCCTGGATCCAAGTCCCAGCTCTGCCTCTCGGTAGCTGGGTGACCCTGGGCAAGTACCTGACCTCTCTGAGCCTAGTTTCCCTATGAGAAATGCTGACAATAATAGCACCTACCTCAGAGGACTGTAGTGGGGATTAAATACGTAAAAACAAATGAAGTCCTTACAAAGAGGCTGGCAAGTGGGCAGTGCTGTGTGTTCGCCGTTACTCTCCTGGAGACTGACGTGTGGTTCCCAGCTGTGACGGCCAACTTCTCCCTGGCCCTCCAGACCCTCTCTCTACCCCAGAGGCCCACTGTTTCAAAGAGCTCCCTTGCCCCCTGGCATCTCATTGTGCTCAGCCAATGGGCAGTGCTGTCTGGAGGGAGGGGAGAGTGAGGTTGGGTCTGTATCCTTCACTTTTCCACTGTGGGGTCCCAAGGGCACAGTGGCTGCCTTCCACCCAAGGATGCACCTCCTTCTAGGCAGTTCTTTCCCCCTACCACCGTGTCCTGGTGTTAGAACCTGCTAGCTCTCTTGTCCCTTCAGCCCTGGAGGTAAAGATGCCCGGCTGTGGCCAGCTGAAGGTGCCACACCATCTTTCGTGGCTTCCCTGCACCCTGCCTTCTCCTTTGTAAAAGGCCCCTCTGCCTCATACCTCAAATTACCCAATCAGAGTGTGCCGCCCGTTTTCTGCCAGGACATTTCCTATTGCAGGTGCCCTGTAGGAGTTATGTCAGGAAAATCACTTGGGGCCCAACAATAAGAAAACACACTTATTCAGACATGGTGTTAGTAGGAAATGAGCAGTGTCATCAGAGGGACTCGATGCTGAATGTCAGACTGGGTGGATGAAAGGGTCGGGTCAGGGATGGAAGTGGGGCTGCGTAGAGGAAGCGGGGGAGGGGTGGTGGTAGTTAATGTCTTCCAACGCTGGTAAACTCACTGAGCTGGGGAAACGGTGCCCAGCTCGCAGAAGCAGCCATTGGGGAGGGCTCCGGTGCAGGGAACAAGCCTCTGGCCTCCCTCCCCACACCCACGTCTACAGGGCTGTAGGTTCCCCTGGGCAGGACTCGGCAGCCAGGGGGCCTGAGGGGCCTTCAAGGGACCTATTATAGGCAGGTGCAGCTCAGAGCTAGGTCCAGTTGCTCTGTCTGGAGGCTCAAGGGTCCCTTGGAAAGAGCCAGACGGATGTCTGGGCCAGGGCGGAGGAGGCTCAAAACTTCCTTGCTTGGCCATTAAGATCTTGTGCTTTATAAGAAATATATATTTGGTCTCTGTCCTAATTTCTGGCACACAGCCCTAACACCCTTGGAATTTTCTAGCTGTTAAAAGCAACAAAAGTGTCTTGATATTCATAACAAAGCACTTTCAACCACACCTGAATTTATGTTAATCAGGTGAGTTCTGAAAAGCACCTAAGGGGGCGGGGGCTGGTTGCCAGGGGAACCAACGTGATTAAAAGTTTGGAACTTTCAGCTCCTGCCCACCTCTGGGAAGGGAAGATGGATGGGAGGTTGAATCAATTGCCAAAGGCCACGATTTAATCAATCTTTCCTATTTGTAATGAGTCCTTCATAAAAACCCCGAAGGACTGGATTTGTGGAACTTCTGGGCTGGAGAATGCGTGGAGATTTGGGGAGAGTGGTGCGCTCCTGGAAGGTGTGCAAGTTCTGCACCCTCTCCCTTACATTGCCCTGTGCATCTCTTCCATCTGGCTGTTTCTGAGTTATGTCCTTTTATAATTAACTGGAGATCTAGTAAGTAAAAGGTTTCTCTGAGTTCTGTGAGCCACTCTAGGAAAGTAATCAAATGCAAGGTCATGGGAACCTCTAATCTACAGCTGGTCAGTCAGAAGCACGAGTGACAACTTGGATTTGTGACTGGGATCTGAAGTGGGACAGCGGGACAGTCTTGCAGGACTGATGTGGGATCTGATGCCACATCCAGGTAGATAGGGTCAGAATTGAGTTGAACTGTAGGACTCCCAGCTGGTGTCAGAGAAATGCTTGGTGGTGTTAGAAAGAAACAAGCCACACATGGTAGCCATGATAGTGAGTAGGAGTGGAGAAGATAGGAAGAGGTGAGATTACCCCCCCACATCCCCTTGACATTTGATACTTCTCCTCTGCCCTCCTCTCCCATCCCCTGGTCTCTCTCTCTCTCACTCCCCAGAATATTCCTCGTATATCTTCCTCATCCCTGTCAAGATTTCCTGTCTCCCAGCTCCAGTCTCCATCAGGTCTTAGGCAGAGCAATGTCACTCTTCCAGCATCTCCACATCAGGATCACCTTCAAGAATCTGAAAAGTCATTAGACTGAGTACTTGACACACGTGCTTAGTGAACAGAAAGACCTCCCAGCTACCAAAGGGATGAGGTGGGGGGAGGGATTAGAAATATTTTTTGTATATAGTAGTAAAAAAAACCCCAGCATGATAGTACATTGCTTAGAGTTATAAAATATTTGTTATTAAAATTACTAAATAATCATAGTAGCAGATATTTATTGCATATTTGCACATTACCTAGCAGCATCCTAACGGCTTCACCTACAATATCTTAAGCTTCACAGTGAGGCTGTGGAGCGGACTGGGAAACTGAGACTCAGGGTGGTGGGTGATTTCTCAAGTTCACACCCCTATTAAGTGGATTCGCACTCAGATCTGCTGGACACCAGAGCCATGGATGCCAGCAGGAGGGAATCCAACCCGAGATCCTAGGCGCTCAGTCACTGCAATAGACAAGAGATAGCTTCAAAAGAGCAAGAGAAATGGCAAAAATATCCAGGAATAAACTTACAGGCAAGGAGGCAAGGCCAATACAGCTTAGCAAAGCTCCGCAAAGGGCAGCTGGGATGAGGGAGCGTAGATTATGTCCCTGAGGTTGTAAGGTTGATGCTCCTCAAATGACCCCATTAATTTGTTGTAATGCCAATAAAAATCCCATTAATGCTTGAGAGAAGATCTTGGCAGATTAATTAAAATTAATTTGAAGAAAAACGTGCTCAAAGGTAGCCAAGAAAATGTTCAAGAGATGAAAGAAGGAGGGGAGCTCATACTACTCATACATTCTTTCAGTGGATATCTATTGAGAACCTATTACATAGGTCTGAAGATATAGACACCATCTTTGTCCTCAAGAAGCTTACAGTCTAGCGGATACTAAAATAAGCTACAGAGCTAGGGGCGTGTAAGTGGTGTGGCTCTGGGGCAGAAGCAGACAGAAACAGTGAGGGCCCAGATATAGGCTCTTGAAAAGCGAGAGGTAGGGACTTGGGAAAGAATAATCCTGAAGATGTTCATTGAGTGCTCTGAATGTGCCTCATCATTGCATCCCCCAGCAGTCCTGTGAATCAGGAACCCTGATGATCTCCACTTTACACATCAGGAAACGTAAGCCCAGAGACCTTAACCTGCTCAAGGTCACACAGCCAGTGAGTAGCAGAGTAAGACCCAGAATCCAAGTCTGTCCAACTCCAATGTCCTTGCTTGGAACCCCTACACACAGTGATGTGATAAGACATCAGGACAACTCAGGTCAGTATGAAAGCGTGGCTTAGTCAATCGACTGTGTTGGAATAATTATTTGAGAGAAGATTAACTTGATTTTAAAAACAAATTTGAAATGGATTAGCTATTTAAATGTAAGGCAAAAACCATAAAAGCAATAGAGAAAGTAAAGGGAAATGGATCAGATATTTAAATGTAGGACAAAAGCCATGAAAGGAAGAGAGAAAATAAAGGGGAAAAGGGTTTATAATTTTGAGTTGAGAAAGGTGTTTCCCAGCATGACATGAAGGTCAGTAATGATAAAAGAAAAGGTCAACACATATAATCACATCGTGATTTAAAACTTCTTTATAGCACAAAGCACAGAGACGAAGAACAAAATGAGAAAATATATTCACAACATATTTGACGGACGACACTTGATATTCAAGGAGCTCTTGGAAGTCCATAAGGAAAAGAAAAGCACCTAACAGAAAAATGGGCAAAGGACACAAACAGGCAACACTGGAAGGAGAGAGAATTAAAGAGTATTGGGCATGTTGCTTGCCCCACACACTGCCCCTTCCATATAATGCAATATCACTTGGGAATTAATAAGAATTAGGTTCAATCTACGTATACATGAAAAAATGCAGGAAATGAAACGTGATATTTTAAACTATATTAAAAACACTTTTTTGTATTTGTGGTGTGTGTATGTGTGTGTGTGTTTCAGATTCAAATTGCCTGGGTTGGAATCCCGGCTCTGACATATTAGCCATATGGCCTTGGGCAAATTACTTAACCTCAGTGTCCTCATCTATAAAATGAGGAATAACTGAGTCATCTTCAAATGGTTGTCTTATGAGTATTAAAGCATATGATATCTCAGAACAATGCTGGGAACATACTAAATGTTCAGTAGGTGGGCGCTATCATCATCATCATCATCATTCATAGAGCAAAACAAAAAAAACCTAGAACGATACACATCAAATTGTGAATGTCCACAGATGTGAGAGGAGGGACTGGGGTGGGGATGACACTATTACAGGAGAGAAGCAGAGACCCCTCCTGGTCCCCAGAGGGGGATCAGTGAATGAAGTAGCTGCAGGGAGTGGGGATGAGTGACTTCGGTTTCCCGTAAGGCAGGGCAGTGACTTGTTTATGGTGTTGCTGGGTCCTTACAAAAAAACAGCCTTTTTTTTTTTTAAACTTAAATGAGTTCAAATAGCTTTTTGTTCCTGGTAACCAAAAAATCCTGACCAAAACAAGTAGCTGATAACATAAGAAAATATACCCAACCTTACTGAGAAACAGTCAACATTCACACACACACACACACACACACACACACACACACACACACACACAC